>NW_012110919.1:8039789-8214492 GCF_000951035.1 Colobus angolensis palliatus
CTGGTCGGGCCGCAACAGCTGACCAGCACCGATTGTCCGGCACTCACTAGTGAGATGACCCCAGTACCTCAGTTCAAAATGCAGAAATCACCGGTGTTCTGTGTCCTTCGCGCTGGGAGTTGGAGACTGGAGCTGTTCCTATTCGGCCATCTTGCTCCGCCCCAGAGCCCCTTTTAAAACCATGACATCTCATGAGAACTCACTCACTACCATGAGGGAAACTGCCCCTATGATCTGATCACCTCCCACCAGGTTCCTCCCTCAACGCCTAGAGATTATGATTCAAGATGAGATTTGGGTGGGGACACAAAGCCTAATGATATCAGATGGGAAAGACAGAGTCCTTGACCCAAAAAGGCTGACAGTCTAGAAAGAAGGGACGTGGCTTGTGCTTACATACAAAGACAACGGTTTTGTGTTTAAAATGGATGATTGTTTTGCACAAAGATAGGGAGAATGAGGTGGGCCAGGTCAAAAGACTTGCCCAAAGCCACACAGCTGGTAACTGTCATAGCCCAGTCGGGCAGACTCCAGAGCCTGTTGTTAACTGTTGTCAATATACTTAAGATAGCTCTGTTGAGCCTTTTCAGTCTGAGGATTCTTGCTCATTCAAATGGAGGGGCTAGATTAATAGTATGTCCCTGAGAGAGAGTTAGAATCAGGATTTCTGAAGCAGTATGCATAGTGATTAGTGGACAGACTCTGGAGAGCCGAGTTGCCTGGCTCCAAATCCCACCTCAGCTCTATTTTCTAGTTGTATAATCTTAGGCAACTTGTTTAATCTCAATGCTTTGATTTCTCTGTTTGTAAAATAAGAATGAAAATAGTGCTTACTTTACAAGGTTGTTGTGTGGATTAAATGAGTTAATCCATGTAAAACTCTTAGAACAGTGCCTGCCACAATGTAAGCAAAATAGTTACTATTACTCTCATTGAAGAGCTATCTGATTTCACTTGGAATGAGACCCTTACAAGTAGATTTAATTCCCTAAGGAGTGGCTGTAGCAGAAGAACACCACCAAGTGTAGGAGGAAGCCCCTGAGTATACTCATGAAAGAGGGCTAGAATAATGCAAGTGCAAGGAATGGCTGCATGCATCACTTTTAACCACGCATATTCCCACTCCCATCTGTCCCTGTTCCTTTTGTTATGTAACAAAACACCCCAAACTTAATGGCGTAAAACAACCACCATTTATTAGTTCAAGGATTCTGTGGGTTACTTATTGGGAAGGGCATAGTGGAGTAAGTTATTTCTGCTCCACGGTATCTGGGATATGAGATAGTTTGGCTGAGAAAGCTAGAAAGTTGGGGATGATTCAACTGCTGGGGGCTGGAATTACTGAAGGCTCATTTAGTCTGGTGCTTGATGCTGGTTGTCAGCCATCAGCTGTTGGTTGTTGGCTGGGGGCTGAGAACAGACTTGGGCTATGGTCTGGAACATAACTCATGACCTCTCTCTGTGACTGGTTGGGCCTCCTCACAATGTGGTAGCAGGGTTTCAAGAGTGAGCCTCACAAGAGAACGAGGAAGATGCTCTATCACCATCCATGCCCTAGCCTTAAAATCACATAATGACTCTTCCTCAGTAGTGCAGAATCCACTCTGATTCAAGGTTGGACATAGATTCTACTCCTTCAACGGAGGGCTTGTAGTCAACTTTTAAGAAGGGAATGTGGTTTGCAAACTATTGTTGCAGCCATTTGGGAAAAATACAATCTACCATGACATCCAAAAAAACTAGGTCTTTTCCTCCTCTGAGCAGGGGGTCTTTTAGGAACCTGCTTAGGCAATTTTTGAGTGTGTTTAGACCCACACGGTAGAGGATAAACAAGATGGATTCTCAAAGCAACCTTTGAAATAATCTATGCAGTTTTTTCTGGGTGCTGGATGAGGTTTGCTTGCATGTACCCCTATTGATGTGGAAAAGCTTTCACTTCATTTTTTCTAGCATATAAAATCCTGGAGGATGGTGCTAGGCTATTTAATATCCATTGGCAAATTTCATTACATTGCTGTATGACCCTCGGTTTCTTTGAAACAAGATTTCCCAAATGGTAGTAATGACAGTACTCTCTAAACTGTCATTTACAAGCTTCCACATATTCTGTAGTAGGTAATTACTAAATATTTAAAAATTAATTATATTAATATACCTCCTTCGGTTAAGTTGAGAGCTACAGACTTTCTTTCTTTTCTTTGTTTCTTTTTTTTTGTACGAACCAAGACATGTCTGAATAAATTTTATGGGCATCTATAATTACATCTTTCTTCTGTGAGACATTATCATTCTGTCCTCAAGTGAAGAGTATCCTTTGTATGTAAGTTCATGAGACATCCACTTAATATTCTTATATTCTTTTGAAGACAATGCCAGATGACATCAATTCCACACTACTTTTAAAACACAGCACTGACTTTGATTCCATCCGCTTACTGTTCACTTCTAACTGTCAAATTTGGCTAAGGCAAAAAGAAAGCCCTTAAGAAAAGGCCAGGCTATTAATGTGCTCTTCAAAATGCTAAGAAAAGGCTAAGCTGTTTATAGCATGTCCAAAACTCTCATCTCTCAGAGATTGGCCGGCAATGGTGTCAGGGTGAAATATGCTGTCCTTCATCAAGGAACCTGGAGCCTTTGTGTTATCTGTGCTCAAAGTAGCAGTTCCACTTTTGTTAGATGTGCAGTTTGGGGGTATAATACTTGGATATAATTTAAATTGAGATATCACGATGAACCTGATGCTGTGTGTTTACTGTGGACGTGATGAGAAGTATATGCACGCCTTGATAAACCGTCTGGTCTCATTCTGGATACAACTGCACTGCAGCCTCAAAGGCACGCTTTCCGGAAGTTTAGTCATTTTGTGTACCTTCACAGCAGGTGGGAGACAGGGGAGTCATTAGCAAATCTGTTCATTGCTTTCTATTTTGCTGGAGATCAAGTTCAATGTTTAGTTTCCTCTCCTTCATTCAGTTTACCAAATAGTTTCACCTTGGCTGGAAAACTGGACCTTTAGCAATGGAATTATATTTTCCTCTTAGGAGGATATTTGATTTTTGCCTCATAGAGCTGAGTCAATTGGCAAAGCTTTGTAAAGTCTCCTGACAGATGTTTTTAAATTTAAATAAATAAAAAAGAAGCAGGCATGAATTTACCCATTTCCCTTGTTGACTTTGGGCATGAGCCATTTGAGATTTTTGCATCTATTCTACCTATATCTTCAGCTGCTAATGCCATTATGTCCTTTTCTCAACCACTTGTGGTAGCATAGTACGTTAGGAAGAGCACTCAGCACACGTTGTAGTCCCAGTTTTGCCCTTGTGAACAAGTCAGTAGTCCTGAAAGACCTCAGGTCAACTAGATTCTGTTGAAAGTCTCTGAAGCAATGTATCTTGGTTGACAAAAACATAGTTTGATTCTTGGTTCTGCCACCTATTGGCTGTGTGACCTTGGACAAGTTACTTCCCTATGCATCACTTCCTTATGAATAAAATTGGTCAAAGCTGTTTCTCCCATAGGATTATGTTAGAAGCAATATTTAGCACATTTAGTATAGCGCCAGTACAATGCCAGTGGTAAACATTCAATACATTGTGGTCATCTTTATTTTTCCAGCCTTAAAATAATGTGAAGTGAATCATTTGTTCATTTGACCTTTAACAACTCCCTTCATTAGTAACTCTTACTTAGCCTATCTAAATGTTTGTAAATTTCAAAGAGTAAATGACCATTTTGATATGTATCATTTTTTTGGTAAGTATTTGTGGCAGGTAACATATGTATCCTTGATATTATTTTTCAACCATCCTTTTAAAATTCAACTTTATTTTGAGATGATTGTAGAGAGTCACATGTAGTCACAAGAGATAATACAGTGACTGTGTATCCTTTACTCGGTTTCTTCCAATGGTAACATCTTGCAAAACTGTTGCATATCACACCCGAATATCGACAGTGATACAATCAGGATACAGAACATTTCCATCACAGCAAGGATCCCCTCTGTTGTCTTTTAATAGTCCTGTCCCCTCCTTAACTCCTGGCAACCACCAATCTGTTCTCCATATTGGCAGTTTTGTCATTTTAAGAATGTTACATGAAAGGAATTTTACAGTATGTAACATTTTGAGATTGGCCTCTTTTCATTCAGCTAAATACTGTGGAAAGCCATTAAACTATTCTTTTGATGAACAAAAAGAAATTAAGAATATTGTCACATTTTATTTTAGCAACAGAATTATCATGAGCCCGAAGTGCTTGATGCAGTACCTAGCACATAGTAAATAATGAATGTTCAGTGGCACTCAGCGAAGGTGCTTCTCTTCTGCCTACTACCCTTCCTCCGCTTCCTCTTCTCTCCTTCCTACTACTTTTTTTCTTGCCCTTTACTTCTCTACATCATCTTATTAATATTAACTTTCAAAGACTAATTGTTCAAGTCAGAAATACTAAAGTTAAACGAAATAATTTATGTGCAATTTCTTTGTAAGTTGTAGACTCTACCAGAGTTGCTATAAGATATTGCCAGTTGGTGTTGGCTGCCTTATAAGAAAAGTTTGCAGCTTCTGGTGGTGTATACTGATGTGAATAAAGAAGTCAGCATGAGCAGGATTTCTTTCCACTGGACACACAAGGTCTGTCCTCTGGTTTGCTACTGCAGTGGGAGCTGCTAACAAAGCCTGTCATGCTTTGATTCTAGGCAACAAAGTCCCAGGAACAAAATGTAAACTTTAGTTCATGTTCTTTATAAAGCCTTTGTTCTAAAACAGAACCTCCCTTTCCTAGTTGCTAGAAGTTAGGCCCAGTGAGCTCCTTCATTAAAAAACATCGAGAAATGCCAAGTATTGTAGGAACTCTGGCGTTTTCATTTCTGTGTCCCAGGTCAAAAACCCACAGGCAGAGCCCACAGAGCCCTTCAGGAGGGAACCCATTTATGAGATCAGTAATACCATTTCTTCCTATAACTTTGCTGCTGAGGATTCAATCCCTGACCTTTAAATGGAACTAAACCTTTACTGTAGTGGAATTTCCCCCTTTTCAGAAATACAGTGAGGACAGAACAAGCTTGCCAGGGCATAAGTTGTAGTCGGGATAGAGTAGGTTCTGCTGTGCTAACTAATAAGCACCAAATCTCAGTGGCAATAAAGGGTTGTTTCTTTCTCACGCAAAGTCTAGTGAGGGTTGGGTGACTCTCCTTCAACTTATAACTGTGCTGTCTGCACTGCACGACCTCTAAAGAAACCACTGCAGGAGAAAAGAGGGATAGAAGATTTTATAGGATATTTTTACATCGAGTGACCATACATCCCAGTTTGCCAGGCACAATCACAATTTACATGTGTCAAGTTGGAGTTGTGATTCATAAGTACGTAAGTTCCTTTTACTCTGTAAAAAAATCCTAGTTTAGACATTAAATTAGGGTGAACATTTCTAAGAGGCTGCATAGAGTAGCTGTTAGAGTTTTTGCTTATACCCTATCAGTCTCAATCTAACACACAAGGATGTAATTAGAGCATTGAAGAGGTGCAAGTATATACTTTAGTGAACCTAATAATTTTTGGCACAATAGGCATTTGTAGGCATGCCATGAATTTTTAAATAGAAATAATTCAATAACTTCAACTACCAAAGCTCTTTGGAGCAAATGTGATATAAATATTATATTTTTATTGACTAAACCATTACATTTCATACATGTCATGGTAGGCTGAACAATGGCTCTCCACAGTGGTCCACATCCTAATCCCCAGAACCTGTTACTTATATGCCAAAAGGGACTTTGCAGATGTGATCAAATTAAGGATGTGGAGAGGGGCAGATGAGCCAGGTGATCCCGAAATATCATAACAAGTATCCTTATGAGAGGGAGCTAGAGGGAGTTTTGACACCAGGAGAGGAGACGGCCATGTGATGACGGAAGCAGAGACTGGAGTGATGAGTCATGAAGGGGAAGAAAGGGGTGCAAGTCAAGAAATACAGGCAGCCTCTAGAATCTGAAAAAGGCAAAGAAATAGATTCTCCCCTTAGAGGCTCCAGAAGGAAGCAGCCCTGCTGACTTTAGCCCAGTGAAATGATTTCAGATTTCCAACCTACAGGGCTATAAGATAATAAATTTGTATTGTTGCTAGCCACTAAGTTTGTGGTAAATTTGTTACAGCAGCAGTAGGAAATGAATATACAAGTACATTCTGAAGTTAAGCCTGTGACTTCAAATTCCTTTTTCTAGTTAAGATAGATACTATTATCATCCTTTTTTCACATGTGAGAAATTGAGGCCTGAAGAGTTGCCCAGAGTCTCTCAGCTAGTTAGTGTCAGAGCCAGGATCCACACCCGGGCACTCCCCCAGCTCCCAACTATGCTCTGAGCTCCTTCTCACCATGTCTGTCAACCACTGGCAAGTCCAAGCTTCTGTATGAAATGCCCCTGCTCTGTGCAGCCTCTCCGGCTCCCACCTGACTCAGTTTCCTGCTCCTTCCCTTGGCTCAGTGCTCTCTGGACACCCATATTTTTCTAGCTTCAGCTTTTGGAAATGTTATGGAAAGTTCTAGAGCTTCCATACAGAACTTCTCAAGTAATGTTAGAATTCAGGTGGAATTATTGAATTTCTTCATATTTAAGTTTACAGGAAGATATTATGTTTGAATCTAATTTTTACTCCTCTTTAATCTCTAGTTCCTCGTACACTCTAGAGCATGGAGTATTCCTAAGGGTAATCAAATAATAGATTAATAGAAGTGATGCTGGGAATGTATTAGGCTTGTTTTACCATGACCCAGAAAAGAAGCATCTGGAAATTTGGTATTAGTTCTTATTTATTACTTTAAATCTCTCATAGCTTATATTGGTTATATAGTACTATGCATGTAGCCATATTGCTATATGTTTAATGGTAGTATAACCACTACATTAAATCTTCGTGCTTGTCGTGGCTCCTGCATTGAGCCACCCAAACCTCCCCTTGAGGATTGAAAACTTCATTTTCTCAGCTCTGGGAATGTGATGGCTGACAGCCCTCAACTCTCAACCCTCTCTAGCAACTTACTTCAACTGAAGGACATGAACTCTTTCTGGAGGGAAGCCCACATCCAATTACTGGTTGATGTGGGAGTACAAAGACCCAACCCCACCACCACCACAATTCAGGACCACTCTGAAGGGCCACCCCAGCCTCAAAATTCCCCATGGGGTTGGCTGAGCCCTTTGTTGTGACTGCATTGCAGCCCAGCTTCTCCCTCTGCCTAACTCTGCTTCCTTCCCTTTCCCCATGGCTTGTGATCTCAAGGGTATTCCCTAATCCTAATAAACTCTCTGACAGCTAAGTTCCATGTCAGAGTCTGCTTCCCAGCAATGAACTCAAAAAATAGAAAATGAAGATCCCTGACTGGTGATGAATACGTAATCCCTATTCATTGGAATTAGAAGATTCTAAAGGAACTAGGAAACATGCTTCCTGGCTTAAGGTTTATCTTTAATGTAGAAGGAAGGGGAAACATACACATGTCACTCACTTGGAATTAAAAATACATTATACAACATGACCCATAGTTCAATCACATTCGCTTTTGACCTCCAGTATAACAGTTAATTTATGAATGAAATAAAACTCCATAAAGCAGACCCTGGTCTATATCCAGTCAATAAACTCAGGCTTCCTTTCTCACAGAAACTATTTTCTCAGAGTATAAAAATGAAGTCTTAGCAAAGTTTTAAAACCATTCCCTGAAAATAAAGGTAAAGATGTAATTAATCACATCTAATCACAGAGAATGAGGAATAGACATTGAGTTTTTTAACACATTGAATATAGCCATTTCTCTTAAGTATTCCGTCCAAGAAACCATTTCATTTAACTCCCTTTGCCCCCAGTTATGAGCCCCGAACCACTGGCCCTGAACTTGCATCAGGCCTCTACACCCTGTGCAGTTTATTGTAGGGTTGGTTGTGTAACTCATGCTTCCTGCCTAATTGGAGCTTTTGGTGGTTTAAAGGGAATGTTCCCTATTTGGGACCCTTTATTAGTTCTTTACAGGTGGAAAAATTCTTTCCTGTGGAAAGAGAGCTGCTGTTCCTTCTGCACAATAGGGTGTCAGATTTCAAAGGCCTTTTTCTCTGGGCCTGGGAGTCTTGAGCAGTCGGAATAAGTCTGGATATGTACGGCCTAAACTTTCACTATTTTCTTAAGGGTCTCCTTTGGTCTTATAGAATCGTTTTCTTAAATAGTCCCCTATAAAGAGCGTATACCCATGATGGAGGTGCTACTGTCAACTCTATCACTTTTCATCAAGTGGTGCCTTGGCTGAGCCTGGAATAGGGCAGGAAGGACTGTGCGTGCAGACTGGGTGCCAAGGAGAGAAAGGCACCAGTGACCCCAAAGGTATTCTCTAGCTGAGCACTGCCCTGGTTTGCATAATACCAGATATGACAGTTGTACAGCTTTTCCTGACACCAAGCAATTCTGTGATTTTCTGACACCAACTGGGTGTTCAATGATTCCATTGAATTCTGACACTAACTACCCAGAATTTGCACAGACCCCACAGTTAAGGGCTTAGTCCTGTGAGACTTCCCTCACTTCAGATGCCAGCTGCAAATGAGGTGCCCAGATTGCCCACACTTCTGCCCAACTACATATTTGGGAGTTGCCAGGACCCTCCCCTCAGATTCAGTAATTTGATAGAAGAGCTGACAGAACTCAGGGAAGTGCTTTATTTATGATGACCAATTTATAAAGGATACAGGAACCCCAGATAAAAGAGATGCATAGGGCAGAGCACAGGAAAGGGGCAAGGTGCAGCCATGCCCTCTCCCAATGAGCCGCCCTCCCTCCCATCACTCTCCTGATAAGCTGCCTTCCCTCCCAGCACTCTCCTGGTGAGCTGCCCTTCCTCCCAGCACTCTCCTGGTGAGCTGCCCTCCCTCCCAGTGCTCTACTTGTGCACCACCCCGGAAGTGCCCCAAAACCCATCCTTACGAGTTTTTATGGAAGTTTTATTACGTAGGTATGATTGATGTAATCATCAGCTATTAGTGATTGGGTTTAATCACTCCCCCTACCCATTAGTATATAAAAGATTGTCAATTCCAGCTATTTTAGGAGCTCTGTGCCAGGAACCCAGGACAAAGACCAAATGTTTATTCTTTATTATACCACAACTCTAAACAATAAACATAACTTGAAATTGATTTTTAAACATATATTTCAGTGGCTGCAGTTTCCTGCAATGTATCTTGTCTCATGGAGGTGCTTCTCATGCATTCCAATAAAGAGGCCACTGTTCAAAACATCCACTTAGATGTGAGAAGGGAGACAGAATCCTTCATGTTGTTGAAATGTTTTGGATTTGGCTGAAATGTTTGGTTATCTCTGCAATGTGGGATGATGTGTCTAAGCAAGAACTGTCCTTTATTAATAGATGCATTCAGCTCTAGAGCTCAAGGAAATGCCAGGCTCAGCTGTGGCTCAGTCGTTGTAAAGTGACAATGACAATGGTAGTGATGGTGATGATGATTCAAGAATAATCTATTCTTCTATTCTTAGATAATGTAACATTTGAACCAATTCCCTGTACAAATGCTTTCTCTCCTACATCTTCTCTCTAATTTCCAATTTTCTTATTCTCTGCAAAATGCCTTTTACAATAATGTTATTTTTGTTTTCTTTTGTTTTGTTTTGTTTTTGAGACGGTGTTTTGCTCTGTTGCCCAGGCTGGAGTGCACTGGCACAATCTTGGCTCACTGTAACCTCCACCTCCTGGGTTCGAGTGATTTGCCTGCCTCTGCCTCCTGAGTAGTTGGCATTACAGGCATGTACCACCACACCTGACTAGTTTTTGTATTTTTAGTAGAGACAGGGTTTCAGCATGTTAGACAGGCTGGTCTTGAACTCCTCACCTCAAGTGATCTGCCTGCCTCAGTCTTCCAAAATGCTGGGATTACAAGCATGAGCCACCGTGACCAACCAAAATAATGTTATTTATTTAATATTTAATATTAAAAGATTTCTACTGGCTGGGCACAGTGGCTCACGCCTGTAATCCCAACACTTCGGGAGGCCAAGGTGGGTGGATCACGAGGTCAAGAGATCAAGACCATCCTCACCAACATGGTAAAACCCCATCTCTACTAAAAATACAAAAATTAACTGGGTGTAGTGGCATGTGCCTGTTGTCCCAGCTACTGGGGAGATTGAGGCAGGAAGAATCACTTGAACCTGGGAGGCGGAGGTTGCAGTGAGCTGAGATCGCACCATTGCACTCCAGCCTGGAGACAGAGCAAGACTCTGTCTCAAGAAAAAAAAAAAGATTTCTACCATCTCACCAATATAACCATTTGATCTCATATTATGTTAAATAAAACACCTTTTTTGTCATGTTTAAAGTTTTATTAACACGAAAGTTAGAGTGATGAAAAGATAATCTCTTTCTTCACAAAGTGTGAAATTTCTGTGATTTGGCAGAGCTGTGGAAAAGCCCTGTTACCTTCCTAAGAGTTGGATGCTATTCCTGTTAGATTGGGGAGAATAATATCTATTATTGCTGGTATTGGGATTTTCTTAATCATATAAAGTGCAGTGAAGCAAATATATCTAGGTCCCTCTCATCTGGAACTTTTGTGAGATGGATCACCAGTCATTCATGATATTGATTCTTAAGTAAGCTAGTGTCATATTATCCTTTCTACTTTAGAATGCATGTTTTTCCCGAGTCTAGAAAAAAATCCAATAAATCATTAACTTCAGAGAAAAGTGATGTATTGAGAAAAAATAGAAAACATGGTAGAGAAACTTATATGTGAGAATGCTGGATGAAAATACTATTTGCTTTCTTACCTTGAAGCTGTTAAAGTTTTTTTCATGGCTCTTGCTCCCTGTGCTTTAAGGTTTTTGAAAGGAGGCAAAGTTAAATCCATCCATATCACAAATCTCTCAGTTGTTCAATATCGCACTTATCAATTAAAAGAATAGGCAAGCCTAATTGATTAGTAAGAATTTGGCTCCTCCCCCTCTTTTTTTTTGGTCATGGAACGCTTAGAATTGATGAAAAGGTAACTGACAGTGTTCAGAGAGAAGGAAGAGGCCTCAGAGTAGGTGCTCAACAAAATCTAATTGGATTGAGAAAAATCATAGATTCTTTGAAGACCACATGATTTTCCTTTTGATTAAGGAAAATTGTTGGAACACAAGAGCACAAGTAATAAAATCTTTATTATGATAGAAGCTAGTAATCATGCAGAAACTCATATAAAATAAAGCATTTGCAAATAACCTTTAACTCTCTAATGGCTTTCAAAACTTTTCCAAACAAGTTCAATTCAGGCCAGATATTAATGAACCCCCTTCAGTATGCCCCCACTTGATTAATTTCCTTTCCCTTTTTCTTACTATTTCAGACTTTCATCCTCTCTAGGCAGACAAAATCATCACCATTTCTTTCAAATAGCTCCTTCAAGTGTAACCTAGTTGAGCTAACTAATGCACAGTCTTTTATCTGCCAGTCTGTTTTATTCCTTCATCTCCACAAAGCCTTTCCTGACCTAGGGAATGGAACCTTTGTACCCTTTCCCGGACAATTTGGGCCCAAAGATATTTACAACAAGCAAGCAAACATAAAAGATTTCTAATTCCCTATGGCAACCCTAGAGTCAACTGTAAAATTTCCAAAAGCTGAGCTGGAAAAGCTTGTCAAGAGAGCACAGCCGGGCACAGTGGCTACACCTGTAATCCCAGCACTTTGGGAGGCCAAGGTGGGCAGATCACTTGAGGTCAGGAGTTCAAGACTAGCCTGGCCAACATGGTGAAACCCTGTCTCTACTAAAAAAAAAAAAAAGTAACTGGGTGCATTATCTCAGCTACTTGGGAGGCTGAGGCAGGAGAATGGCCTCCCAGGAGGCGGAGGTTGCAGTGAGCCAAGATCGTGCCATTGTACTCCAGAGGGTGAGACTCCATCTTAAAAACAAAAACAAAAACAAACAAACAAAAAAAACAGAGAGCACTGAGCCAAGGGTGGAGCAGGAGTCTCAGTCAGGGGAGTGGGAGAGGCTGCACGAAGCAGGAGTGTTTCATGGAGAGTCTTGGACTGGCCAATGGTTGACAGACATGGTGAAAAGGAACTCCGAGCATATTTGTCAGGTAGGGGAGTGGCAGTGCTGCAGATTGGAGAGGGACATGTTCTGAGAGCCTGTCTGCCTGGGTGTGGATCCTGGCTCTGACACTAAATAGCTGAGGGACCTTGGGCAAGTCCCTTCAAGTCTCCAGGTCTCATGGGTGTGTGTAGTAGTTCATTTTCACACTGCCATAAAGATACTACCTGAAATTGGATAATTTGTAAAGAAAGGAGGCTTAATTGACTCACAGTTCTACATGGCTGGGGAGGCCTCAGGAAACTTACAATCACAGCGCAAGGCAAAGGGGAAGCAAGGCATATCTTACGTGGCAGCAGGCAAGACAGAGAGCAAGCAGGGGAAATGCCAGACACTTACTGAGCAATCAGATCTCCTGAGAACTCTCACTTTCAGGAGAATAGCATGGAGGAAACCACCCCCATGACCCAATCACCTCTCACCAGGTGCCTCCCTTGACAGGTGGTGATTACAATCTGAGATGAGATTTGGGTAGGGACACAGAGCCAAACCATATCACTTTGTGAAAAGTTGTGTGGGCTCACTTTAATACAGGTCAAGAAATGTCCTGAAAGAAATACTTTACCTTTTAATGCTATCATTTTATTTGAAATTATGTAAATTTTATTATTTTTTTAAAAAGTCTTGAACTCTGGAGGAGGAGGTATAACTCTGACTTCCTAAAGCACATTCAGGTTCACTTAATATTTATGACATTGATGTGCTGTGACTACGAAATAAATTTAGCATTTTCACCTAACTTTTTAAAAACTTGTCTTTGGCCGGGTGCGGTGGCTCAAGCCTGTAATCCCAGCACTTTGGGAGGCCGAGACAGGCGGATCACGAGGTCAGGAAATCGAGACCATCCTGGCTAACACGGTGAAACCCCGTCTCTACTAAAAACTACAAAAAACTAGCCGAGCGAGCTGGCGGGCGCCTGTAGTCCCAGCTACCCGGGAGGCTGAGGCAGGAGAATGGCGTGAACCCGGGAGGCGGAGCTTGCAGTGAGCTGAGATCCGGCCACAGCACTCCAGCCTGGGTGACAGAGCGAGACTCCGTCTCAGAAATAAAATAAAATAAAATAAAAACTTGTCTTCATGATTTTGAAGGTAGTGGCTTTTTAATTTTAATATTTAGTAAAATGTTTGCTTCATAAATGTATACTGACCATATTTAGGTGGTTTCCTAATTCTAATTCTATTCCTAATTTAAGTAGCGCTTTTACAAATAATAAGGCTCATTATCTCCTCTGTGAATCCAGATTATTTTGGAAGTTTTAGCTCTTGTAATAAGGCAAGAGAATAAAATCTGTAAACATAAATATTAAGAAATAACAGGCAAACTTATATTTATTTGTAAATACTATCTTTTTAAAACCCAAACCCAAGAGTTTTTAGAAATGATTTGAACTAAGAGAATCTGATAAAGTGGCTGGATATAAAATTAATAATTTCTTTCTTCTAGGAATAATAATTTAAAATGGAAATTTTAAAAATAGTGGCAAAATTATAAAATGCCTAGGAATAAATTTAACAAAAATAGTACAGGATATAAGTAAAGATAAAGATATAGTTTTAATAACAGACAATTTTTCTGTACTGTTCATTTAAAAAACCTTCCCCTGTCTCCTGAATTGTAAAATCAGCTAACCATTTGTTAATAATACTCTATCATCACTTCTAATTAACATTGTATGGGAGTTCTTAGCCTGTGAAATAAAGGAAGAATTTTTAACAGGTGTAAGTATGGGAAAGAAAGAAAGAAAGCTTTCATTATTCACAGACATAGAAAATCCAAAATAGTCTTCAGAATAACTCTTAGAATGAATAAGTGAATTTAGCAAAGTTGCTATCTGTACTATCACTGGAAATATAAATTTTATTTCTATATAGCAGAAGCAATACTCAGAAATTAAAAAAATTAAACTCTCATTTATAGTAGTACCAGAAAATTCACATGGACATACAAAGGACCCAGAACAGCTAAGACCATCTAAAAGGAACAAAGTGGAGGGACTTAAACGTCTACCTATCAAATCTCATTAAAGAACTACAATAACACTGCGTGAGATTGCAGTAAGTATAGATAAATAGATTTAGAGAGGATAGGTAGGTAGGTAGGTAGATAGTCTTTATATATTTATAGAATAGAGACGGTCTCTCTTCATCTATCTGGACTCTCTAATTGTATTTATATATAATAAGTCCAGGAAGAGATCCATACATATGCAATCCCATGATTTATGACAGAGGTAACTCATCTTTTCAATAAATGAGTTGGGTCAATTGGATATCTAAAAATAATGCACCTCAACCCTTACTTTACCGAATATACAAAGTGAATTCCAAATTGATTGTGGCAATAAATGTGGAAGATAAAACAATAAAGCTAGAGGAAATAATAAGAGATTGTCTTCATGACCTTGGTGTTAGCAAAGCTTTCATAAATAGGATATACTTTTGAAAGTACGAATCATAAAGAAAAGACTGATGGATTGGACTATATTTTAAGATACCATCAAAAGGGCAAAATGGCAAGCCACAGAGTGGGAGAAATTTTTATATATACTCCAAAAAGGACCTGTTTCTAGATTATATTAAGAATTCCTATATATATGAATGAGAAAAGGACACCTCAATGTAAATTGGACCAAAGACCTGTATGTCAACAGAGACCTATACTGAAGTTCAGTGTTACTAGTTTTCAGGGATGTGACATTAAAAACATAGTACGATGGTATATGACACCTGCAAAACATACCAGAACAGTGACAATTTTAAACAGAAATTGTCAGAGTTTGTGAAGATGTGGAAAAACTGGAGATGGTGGAAAATATAAAATAGAAAACTGTTTCGTAGAATCAGCTTAAAGAGGAATATATATGTACCTGATGGCCCAGCAAATTCCATTTTCATGTGTGTGCCTAATAGAAATGTGACATGTATGCATCAAAAGATATTTTTATTCATAACACCAAAAAATTGGAAGTAACTCAACTGAACATCAACTGCAAAAATGAATAAATTGTGTCACATTCATACAATGAAAACTATGTATCAATAAGAATGAACAAACTATTGCTTCACTCAACAACATGGATGAAACTCAAAAAAGCCAGACAGGAAAGATTACATATTGCAAGATGCTATTCATATACAGTAAAAACAAAGATACACACACACACACACACACACCCCTGGTCAGTGACTAGGAGGGAGCACCAGGAAGACTCCTTGAGTGCTGACCATGTTCTATTTCTTGACCTGGGTGATGATTACATGAATATGTTCATTTTGAAAAAAAAGTGTATATGCGAGTTGCACATTTATGACTTCTCCTCCTTTTCTGTCTACATGTTATAATCCAATCAGAAGAATTTTTACTTAAAAGAATTTTTGCTTTTTACTTAAAAGAATTGTGTTTGGCAAGAGGAAAATATAGAACACTGTATTTTAGCATGATAGAAATAACTAAAATTTGAAGTATCTGATTTGTCTACCAAGGGGCTTAAAATGCCTGGAATGTCTAGAAAGGAAGGCATAATAACACAAGGGTTGGTTCTGATATTTTAGTGTAGTTTGTGTTCTCCTGAGGACCAACAAGGATGAATAACTCCTGGGTGACAACTGCTTTATTTTATCTTTCTAATCTGTAGCTTTCACTCATGGCCTCCATAAATAAACTAAGCAATTAATCTTCATCCTTTGACAAATGACCACTTGTTTCTGGAGGTTCAATGACAAAGTCAAAGACCAAAATGCTCTATTTGTATCTGATATATAAATTATGTCATGAAGATAATGCTAATGTTAAGTAAAATTAATGTAGCCACTTGATTTTTTAAAAAAAAGCCATTCCTATCTTTAACATGGAAAGAATTCCACAGTGAAAGCAATAGAGCACAAAACAAAATACAAATATATTAATGCTAATTATTATTTCTTTGTTTTACCTTGATTATCTGCTAAAAGGATTAAGTCAGACATGAGATAATTCGTTACTATAAAATAGGTGGACTATTTAGTGCAGTTAAGTAGCAAAGAGATATAACCATAATAATCACGGTAAACACATATAATTTCAACATATTAATAAACCAATTAACATTAGCTTGCCAAAATGTTTATTGTATTTTTCTGAATAAAAAATAGTAGCAAAATAGCAAAACAACAGCAACAACAAAGATGTGTAACATTCTCTAATATATTACCTTGAGTGTAGGGAAGCCCTCATATATTGCTGGTTGAAATGATAATTGCCCCAACGTATTTGGAAAGTAGTTCTGCTAATACATGTTAAAGTGCAAAAGGTAAATGGCATATGACTAAATAAAATGACTTTAGAGAGTCAATAGTACAAAAATTGAAAGCATTTGTACCCAAGAATATATAAATAAGCAAACATGTACAAAAACTAGAAAAAACCTCTATAGAGAATGATTGTATAAATCAGGATACAGCCAGTCCATGAAGTATTAGGTAGCCATTTAAAAGGATGTGTTCAATAATAATAATCATATGTAGCCTTTATTGAGTCATCATTGTGTGCCAGGTACCATTCTATGTTTTATTTGAATAAGCTCATTTAATCCTTGTAACAAAATGATATAAGAACTATTATAATTTCTTTTTTAACTTTTATTTTAGGTTTGGGATACATGTGAAGGTTTGTTACATAGGTAAACTCATATCATGGGGCTTTGTTATACAGATTGTTTTATCACCCAGGAATTAAGCCTGTTATTAGTCCGTTCTAAATAAAGACATATCTAAGACTGGGTAATTTGTAAAGGAAGAGGTTCAATTGACTCATAGTTCTGCAGAACCGGGGAGGCCACAGGAAACTTACAGTCATGGCAGAAGGGGAAGCAAACATGTCCTTCTTCACATGGGGGCAGCAAGGAGAAGTGTGGAGCGAAGTGGGGGAAAAGACCCTTGTAAAACCATCAGATCTCATGAGAACTCACTCACTATTACAAGAACAGTGTGATGGTAACTGCTCCCATGATTAAATTACCTCCCACCAGGCCCCTCTCACGACACATGGGGAATATGGGAACTATAGTTCAAGATGAGATTTGGGTGGGGACACAGCCACACCATATCATTCTGCCCCTGGCCCCTCCCAAATCTCATGTCCTCACAATTCAAAACACAATCAGGCCCATCTAACAGTTCCCCAAAGTCTTAATTCATTCCAGCATTAACTCAGAAGTTCAAGTCCAAAGACTCATCTGAGACAAGGCAAGGCCCTTCCACCTATAAACCTGTAAAATCAAAAGCAGGTTACTTACTTCCTAGACACAATGGGGGTACAGACATTGGATAAATACACCCATTCCAAATGGGAGAAATTGGCCAAAATAAAGGGGCTACAGGCCCCATGCAAGTCCAAAATCCAATAGGGCAGTCATTAAACCTTAAAGTTCCGAAGTGATCTCCTTTGACTCCATGTTACACACCCAGGGCTTGCTGATGCAAGAGGTGGGCCCTCACAGCCTTGGGAAGCTCTGCCCCTGGGGGTTTGCAGGGTATAGCCCCCCAACACCCCCATGGCCTGGTGTTGAGTGTCTGTGGCTTTTCCAGGTGCACAGTGCAAGCCATCAGTGGAACTACCATTCTGGGTTCTGGAGGATGGTGGCCCTCTTCTCACAGTTCCACTAGGCAATGCCCCAGTGGGGACTCTGTATGGGAGCTCTGACCCCGCATTTTTTTTCTGCACTGCCTTAGCAGAGGTTCTCCATGAGGGCCCTGCCCCTGCAACATACTCTACCTGGACATCCAGGTGTTTCCATACATCCTCTGAAATCTAGGGGGAGGTTCCCAAACCTCAATTCTTTAGTTCTGTGCACTCACAGGCTCAACACCATGTGGAAGCTGCCAAGGCTTGGGGCTTTCACTCTGATGCCATGGTCTGAGCTATACCTTGGCCCCTTTTAGCCATGGCTGGAGCAACCGGGAGGCAGGGCACCAAGTCCCTAGGCTGCACACGGCAGGAGCCATCCTGGACCCAGCCCCTGAAACCATTTTTCCCTCCTAGGCCCTGGGCCTGCCCTGAAGGTCTCTGACATGCCCTGGAGCATAAATTGTGACATTTTCTCCATTGTCTTGGTGATTAACATTTGGCTCCTTGTTACATATGCAAATTTCTGCAGCAGACTTGAATTTCTCCCCAGAAAATGAGTTTTTCTTTTCTATTGCATTGTCAGGCTGCAAATTTTCCAAACTTTTATGCTCTGCTTCCTCTTGAGCACTTTGCCACTTAGAAATTTCTTCTGCCAGATACCCTAAATTATCTCTCTGAAGTTCAGAGTTCCACAGATCTCTAGGGAGGGCAGGGGCAAAATGCTGCCAGTCGCTTTGCTAAAGCATAACAAGCATCACCTTTACTCTAGTTACCAAGAAGTTCCTCATCTCCATCTGAGACCACCTTATCCTGGACTTTATTGTCCACATCACTATCAGCATTTTGGTCAAAGCCATTCCACAAGTCTCTAGGAAGTTCCAAACTTCCTCACATCTTCCTGTCTTCTGAGCCCTCCAAGTCTCTAGGAAGTTCCTAACTTTTCCATATTTTCCTGTCTTCTTCTGAGCCCTCCAAACTGTCCCCAACCTCTGCCTGTTACTCAGTTCCAAAGTCACTTCCACATTTTCAGGTATCTTTACACCAGTATCCCACTTCTGTTACCAACTTACTATGTTAGTCTGTTCTCACGCTGCTAATAAAGACATACCTGATACTGGGTAATTGTAAAGAAAAGAGGTTTGATATACTCACAGTTCTGCAGGGCTGGGAAGGTCTCAGGAAACTTACAATCATGGTGGAAGGGGAAGCAAACACATCCTTCTTCACATGGCAGCAGCAAGGAGAAGTGCAGAGTGAGGTGAGGGAAAAGCCCTTTATAAAACCATCAGATCTCTTGAGACCTCACTATCACAAGAACAGTATGGAGGTAGCTGTCCCCATGATTCAGTTACCTCCCACTGGGTCCCTCCCGTGACACATGGGGATTATGGGAACTACAGTTCAAGATGAGATTTGAGTGGGAACACAGCCAAACCTTATCAAACCCAGTACCCAATGGTTATCTTTTCTGCTTCTCTCCCTTCTCCCACTTTCCACCCACAAGTCGACCCTGGTGTCTGTTTTTTCCTTCTTTGTGTTCATAAGGTCTCATCATTTAGCTTCCACTTATAAGTGAAAATGTGGTATTTGGTTTTCTGTTCCTGTGTTAGTTTGCTGAGGATAATAGCCTCTAGTTTCATCTGTATTTCACAAAAGACATGATCACGTTCTTTTTCATGGCTGCATAGTGTTCCATGGTGTATATGTACCACATTTACTTTATCCAATCTGTCATTGATGGGCATTTAGGTTGATTCCATGTTGAAATGGCTTGGCTCTGTGTCCCTACCCAAATCTCATCTCAAATTGTGATTCCCATGTGTCAAGGAGGGACCTGGTGGGAGGTGATTGGATAATGGGAGTGGTGTCCTCCATGCTGTTCTTGTGATAGTGAGTTATCATGAGATCCCATAGCTTAAAAGTGGCTCTTCCTTCTTTGTTCTCTCTTTCCTGTGACCCTGCGAAGAAGTTGCTTGCTTTCCCTTTGCTTTCTGCCATGATTATAAGTTTCCCGAGCCCTCCCCAGCCATGTGGAACTGTGAGTCAATTAAACCTCTTTTCCTATAAATTACCCAGTCTCAGGCAGCTCTTTACAGCTGTATGAAAATGGACCATATTACACATGTCTTTGCTATTGTGAATAGTGCTGCAATGAACATTTGTGTGCTTGTCTGAAGTCTTAATGGTAGAATGATTTATATTTCTCTGGGTATATAACCAGTAATGGGATTATTGGGTCTAATGATAGTTCCACTTTTAGCTCTTTGAGGAATCGCCATACTGCTTTCCACAATGGTTGAACTAAGTTACACTCCCACCAACAGTGTGTAATGTTCCCTTTTTCTCTGCAACCTTACCAGCATCTGTTATTTTTTGACTTTTTAATATAACAGGTGTGAGATGGTATCTCATAGTCGTTTTGATTTGCATTTTTCTAATGATCAGTGATATTGAACTTTTACTCATATTCTTGGGTGCATTGGGTGCATGTATGTCCTCTTTTGAAGTGTCTGTTCATGTCCTTTGCCTGTTTTTTAGTGTGATTGTTTTTCTCTTGTAAATTTGGTTTCAGTTCCTTATAGATGCTGTATATTAGACATTCGTCAGATGCATAGTTTGCAAATATTGTCTCCCATTCTCTAGGTTGTCTGTTTACTCTTATAGTTTCTTTTGCTGTGCAGAAGCTCTTAAGTTTAATTAGATCCCACTTGCCAATTTTTGCTTTTGTTGTGATTGTTTTTAGTGTCTTTGTCATGAAATCTTTGCTCATTCCCATGTCCAGCATAGTATTGCCTAGGTTATCTTTCAGGGTTTGTATAGTTTTGGAAAGGCAATACTATTCACAATTGCCACAAAAAGAATAAAGTACCTAGGAATACAGCTAACCATGGAGGTGAAAGATCCCTGCAATGAGAATTATGGAACACTGCTCAAAGAAATCAGGAAAGATACAAACAAATGGAAAAACATCCCATGCTCATGGATATGAAAAATCAATATCATTAAAGTGGCCATACTGTCCAGAGCAATTTACAGATTCAATGCTATTCTTATCAAACTACCAACAACATTCTTCACAGAACTAGAAAAAACTATTTTAAAATTAATGGAACTAAAATTATGGAACCAAAAGAGAGCCTGAATAGCCAAGGCAATCTTAAGCAAAAAGAACAAAACTAGAGGCAGTATGTTACTTGACTTCAAACTACACTACGGGACTACAGTAACCACAACAGCATGGCACTGGTACGAAAACAGGCACATAGACCAATGGAACAGAATAGTGAACCCAGAAATGTTGCCACATACCTATGACCATCTGATTTTCAACAAAGGTGACAAAAACAAGCAAGGGGAAAAGGCTTCCTGTTCAATAAATGGTGCTGGGGTAGTTGGCTAGCCATAAGCAGAAGACTGAAGTTGAACCCCTTATTTATACCATATACAAAAATCAATTCAAAATAGATAATTTCTATTTTGCCTGTGGAAATAAAAGTTCAAACAGATCAAACATTTTACCCAGTTTCGCATAGCTGGTAAGTGGTAAGGTCTGAATTTGAACCAAGCAGTCCTACTCCAGAATGCACACTTTTTCTTTTTCTTTTTTTTTAAATTTTTTTTGAGATGGAGTTTCGCCCGGTCTGGAGTGCAATGGCATGATCTTGGCTTGCTGCAATCTCCGTCTCCTGGGTTCAAGTGATTCTTCTGCCTCAGCCTCTCGAGTAGCTGGGATTATAGGCACCCACCACCATGCCTGGTTAATTTTTTGTATTTTTAGTAGAGACGGGGTTTCACTGTGTTGGCCAGGGTGGTCTTGAACTCCTGACCTTGTGACCCTCCAGCCTCAGCCTCCCAAAGTGTTGGAATTACAGGCATGAGCCACCACGTCAGACCCCAGGATGCACATTCTTAACACCATGTAATTATTCTGCCTCCCTGAATTGATTAAGGAGGGATTTATCTTACATATTGCTAATTGAAAAAGCAAATAATGGACCTAATAATTCAATTTTTTTTTAAAAAAAGAAAAAAAACCATCTGAAAGGATACCCTCCAATCTGGAAACATTGATTATATTCGGATTGATCAAGGAAGGCAAATATTATTAATTTTTAATTTATTCACCTCTTTATTGTTTGTAGTTATGGAAAACACTGGAATACTTTATCTTTTTTTTAATCCAATAAAGTGACAAAAAAGTTAACAAAAACCAGCCTCCAAATGGAATATCCACATTTAGGTTCATTATGTGTTTTTAAGAATAAAACGAATGACTGGCTCATTTAACAGGTAGAGAAGAAATTAATAAAAACTTGTTCTCTAATTTTTTTTTTTTTTTTTTTTTTTTTACCAGGATTCGGACCCACAAGGCTGTAACTCACTGTGGTCATTCTACACAAGTATATACCTAGATTGGCATGAAGTGGGTCCCCAGCAAACATTTGTTTTCTTTCCTTCATTTTTGTTCTCTCCTCCCTGTCCTTCCGCCAATCAATAACCAATGCTGTGACCACAAAAGCAGTCTTTATTTTCCATTTTTCAGCCTGTCCAGGATGACTTTGGCTGTACTAGCTCTCACTCGGGGTAACACGCTGCCTCTTTCAGATGCACTGATCTCCAAACATAATTTCCTGTTGCGTCCTTCTTCACTGTGTCAAGACTTATGCTCCAAATGAGAGAGGGAGATTTGTCAGCTGGTCAGTCTGTTATGCCGGAAAGCGTTTCATTAGGAGAAGGGCCAAAAGTCTTACATTTAGAACCATGTACAGTGATTACCTAAATACAAATAGTCAATATTTTTAGAAGTGTTTGCTGTTTTATAGGCTCATGTATGAATCTTAATAGGATGTAGAATGATATATGTGTCATTTTGGCAGTTTAGAGGTATGAAACTGTGCCTTACCTGAGGCACACGAGTTAACTATCTTTCATATAAAATTATTAGAAATTGGTATTTGGGTATTTTGAAAACTTTGTCAGCAGTTTGAAACAATGCATTTCATGAACACTTTTATGCTTTTCCTCAGGTCCCATTTGATATCTCGCTGCCATCTATATTCAATCTTGAGAGACTTTTTGATCTGGCTAATGGTTGCATTTTATCAGGAGGAAGCCTTTTCAACTGGATAGTGTCAATTATTCCCTGAACATTATACGGTAACCTTATAAAGGATTTAATTGTTGTTTCTCTTGGTTTAAACTAAGTTTTTGGAATGGTCCTCTTATAACAACAAAAAATAAAATCGTTTTTTTACACAAGCTGAATTTTTTAAAAAAATTATTATTTTGAGGAATGTCTTAAATTGTACTTGAATTAAATGACACTGCTGTTGCTTATTAAAACTGTATTACAGAGCTATTCATAGAAAACAAGTTTTTGCACAGTGCAACTGTTTTCACGTTTGGAGTCATTTAGGTTGTTTTTGGACAGGTCCATAAAGCAAGATTGGATTAAACCAGTAGTTCTCAATTGGGAGTGATTTTGTCCATTAGGTGACATTTGAGAGTGTCTGGAGATGTATTTGATTGTTATCACTGGAGAGTACTAGTGGCATCCAGTGAGTAAACATCCTACAATGCACAAGACGGCTCCCACAACAAAGAATTATCAAGTCCAGAATGTCACTAACGCTAGTCTTGAAGAACCCTCGATTAAACCCCAACATGTGGTAATTTCAATTTTGGAAATTCTCTAAATGGTTTGGGAAGCAAATGAGACCTTCCATATTTTATACTTCTGAGAGGCAATATTGCATAGAATTTTAGGGTGCCAGCTTTAGAACTGTATAAACCTGGGTTTAAATAGTAACTTTGCCATTTGCTAGCTTTGCTACTTTGGGGAATTAACTTAAATTCTGTAAGCTTTTATTTTCTCATCTGTAGAATGGGGATGTTAGTATCTATCCTATAGGATTGCTGTGTGTGTTAATTAGGTGAGTTGAAGTAATAAGGTGCTTAGCACAATGCCTGATGTAATAATAGAGTGCTGGGAGCATTGTTTCCCTGCCAAATTGGAAAAGGACCGTGCATTTCTGACTCATTTTGTCTATCATCTAAAAATGCCACATGCGAATTCTTCCCACATGCTAGTCAGTGAATGAATACTCCTGGTTTAAAAAAAAAATAACAACACAAATGTGTTTTTCTAAAGCTAAATTGGTTTAATGTATCATCCTCTATTTTGAATTTCCTGCTAGTACTAAAAAGGCCTTTTTTTAAAAAAATGAAGCAACAGTAATAGTAGCTGGCAATTGGCATTTTAAAATAGTCTCCTTTGATAATATAAGAAAAAATATCAACTTTATGTTAGTCCCTAAGCTTTTAATGTAGACATCTATGAAGTTCTAAAGTCTGGGAACAGCGAAGGTAGAATTGTTCTACAATACAATGTAGAGGAAACAAGCCTTTAGCAAAGCATTTAAGGATAAGACGGATTTTGGTAGTTGAAAATTTGCTAAAAAATTTTGCTAGAAGGGGGCGCACTAGAGGAGAACAGAGGCATAAAAATAAAAATACACACGGTTTATATTCAAAGGACTTGACTGTGACCTACCTGGAGTGTGCACAGTCATGATGGAAAATAAACTGTAAGGAGCACTAGAATGAAGACTTCAGGATTGAATCAGTAGATGATAGGGTGCCATTACAAGTGACTGAGGAGAGAACTGACAAGTTCCTGACACTAGTATGCATTTAATAAATATTGGATGAATGAAAGGAATGAGTGGAATGAATGATGGCCTGGTGTCCAGGGCAGATAAGAATGCAAGATATAATGAAAGGGAAAGAAACAAAAGACAAGAAGACCGGTAGGAAACCATGTTTTAATGAAAGAGAAGAAGAACCAAATATTTACTCATGAATTCAAAGGGAAAAATTGTTGTCTGATGTCTATACCCTCATATGAAATAAAATTTGATTCAAACAGAAAAGCCATTTGGATGGTAGTGGCTCTTATGCAAAGATGGCTTCTGAGTCCTTTGGTCTGAGACTGGGATTTGCACATTTCTTTACTGGGTTAGAGATCACGTTGAAGAGTTTGCATTTCTTAATGGTGGGAGTTTAATTTATTATGCAAAGCTAGTTACCAAGGTCAAGAAAGGTGCAACAAAGTACCTACACATTTATTACAGGTGTGGAGACAGCATGACTCATAACCAAGACCACTTACCTCAACCTCATGCTAATTTCCTGTGAATGCAAATGCCCATCTTCTGGTTTTTGTCACTAATAAGTCTTTACTAGTTAGATACTTTCATTTTTCTTTACTTTAGTGAACATAAGTGCTTGTACTATTTTTATAGAACCCTAGAACATAGAACCCTGGCATATAGGTCTATAATATTTGTTGGATGGATGGAGGGATGGATGGATGGATGGATGAATGAATGGATGGATATAATCCAGGAAAGATGGCACTGTGGAGTTCTAAATAAAGGAAGGAGGTGGAGGTATCACCAACACTCCACCATCATTACTGCTACCATTATTGCCAACCCTTTCTGGAGCATTTACCTGCCAGGCACATATTTGTAAGTGCTTCAGTGTATTTTCTCCTTCTGTCTTCACAAGAGTAATGACCATGATGCACATAGTATTACTAACCCCATATTATAGACAAGGAAACAAAAACAAAAAGCAGTTAAATAACTTGGCTGACAATCACAGTTAGTCAGAAGTAGAGCCAGGATTTAAATCCTCCCAGAAGAATCTGAGCTCTTCACCATTAAGTTGGCCTCCTCTGCACCTTTCTTCTACCCACTCCACAGCTCTAGGAAATTGGATAGTAAAGGGAGAGGAAGACATAGCTGAGGTTCAAGCTAAAACTGGGACGCCTGTCATCTGCCCTGGGGGCAGATTTAAAAAAAATGACTTGCAGATCTGAATGGATGCCCCAAGAATCCATGGAAGGGGGTCCCCAATGTTATCTGTTATCTATGCTAATATATTGGTTTCCTCTGGGGAAGGCAGATCCCTTCCAACTATTGTGGATATTGTGGATAACATTTCAGCACTTTTTTTTCTTTTATTTTTTTCTTCACTTTCAGTTCTTACATTTGCTGTTATTCTTGAGTGTTGTTTTGCCTGAGAAAAATACTGTCTAAAACTGCACCAGACCATACAGTAACAGTTTCCTCATTTTAAACCATCATTTCAAAATTCCCCATCTTTTCTAAAATAGGAGCAACACTCACTAGTTAAAGCTGTAACTTTCTGTGCAAGGCAGTAAGGAAATGATGATGAACTGGGCTGAAGTACAAACAAAAAGAAAATTCAAAATCTGCAGGATGAAAGATGTGTTTATTTCCAGAAATGTCTTTCAGAGTTTTTTTTAAAGACCAAATTACACAATTTGCAGCTGGTTTTTAAAAATATACAGTATCTGCAAATGCTTTATAGTAGACACCTGCAATGTTTTCTATTTGTTTTAATTATAACAGAGAATGACAGGAGGCAAGCTGAAAGGGGGAGAAGAAGGGGAGCAGACACGGGAGGGAAGTCAGGAAAGAGGGAAGAGAAGCCCATGCCAGCAACTAAGTGATAGGTAATAAAACTGCAGCACTTCCCGTATCTTTCTCCATATCAACCTCCAGGAGATTGCTTTAGAAATTGACCACCTGCCAGCTATTCAGAGGCTTAAATGTGGTGGTCTTGGTTCACTTCATGCGTAGGCACTTCACAGTCCCCAGCTCAGCTGACCTGTTCGTCACTGAATTGCAGGGGAGAAATGGTAAATTTCTGGAGAGTAGAAATGTACTGTCCAGAAACTTGGTTTCTGCCTGCAGTCTGCATTGCCCTTCCTTCTCCTTTTGAGCAACATCATGCAAATCCCTCCATCCGGTTCAAATGACCATGCAGAAGGGTGTCTGCCTCCAAGGACTCCTAGAGCACTTCAAGGTGCCCTGCTCATTTGGCTCTTAACAGTGTCCTTGGACACATAGTTTTGTATGTGTTTTCATATAACAACCTTAAAACAGTAGCTCAAGAGTGTCATAAGTGTGTGAGCCTGCTCCACATCACTTTAGGTTACATTCAGTTTGAGACTGGGCACATTGTTTTTCCTAATGCATCATGGAACTTATAGGGTGCCCATAAAACCTGAAAACTTAAGTGAAATATACATGTCATCCAGCACATCTTCATCCATAAAAAAAGATTTGAATATTATTATTTATTTAATATTATCTATGTATGCATAGGATTGAACAAGCCCCTAATGGGGTTAGGGGAGAAAACAGTGAACCCAGAAGTCCACTGCTTAACTACTCTTTGCCATTTTCTCTCATTTGAAATGCTATAGTATATTCTACAAAATGAGCTCTGACCTATTTGCCCAACAAGACTTGTGCAAATTTCTGATGCATTGATTATAATAGTAAAAACAAAGGAAAACCTATGAAATATCCATCAGGTGGAATGAAGAAATAGTGGCATAGTCATACAGGATAATATTTTATAGAAGTTATAAGTAAATAATGAAATACTAAACAACATTCATAAATGGATTAATAACAGAGATATATGTCAATCTGGATTCATCTCAAAAGCAGGTTTAGTCAAAGAAAATCAAGTGTTGCAGGATATATGTAATATACCATTTGTATAAAGCTTAAATACCGGCAAAACATATAATATAGTATTTATGGCTGAGTACATATATACTAAAAATATTTTTAACACAAGTTCATTAATGGTTGACACCAAATTCAGGTTTGTGGTCACCTCTTGGATAAAGGAGGGAGGATGAACTCTAGGAAAAATGCTCAGGAGGTTTCATTTGTCTTTGTAAAATTTTCTCTCTTAAGCTGAATGTTTGTTATATTGGTCTCTACTTCTTTTGCATACATAATGTGTCTCATAAATTAAAAACAAATACATCGATTCCCTTCATCTTGTTGGCTGGCAAGCTTTGTATAGTTATTGGCTCACCTATCAGTAAATAACTAATAAATTGAACTACGATTCTCATCTCATTGTATGACTGGAACTGAGTAGTTCACATCTGGTTTCATTATTTTGGGTTTTAATGACAACTAAAAATCATTTTGAAACTAATGTTAGACTATATACATATGCCCAATTTTAGAAAACTCAAGCTATGAAAATATTAAATTTTAATATGACATAGTAGAGCCTTAATAAATGTTTAATTAAATTGAGTCAGATTCCCTGTTCAATTCCTATCCATTGTAAGTTCATCATTATACTTTAAATTATTTGATTTTCCAAAATTAGATATACGCAGAACTTTTTACATGACTGTTATGCAAAATGAGATTTACTTGTAAAATCCATCTATCATCCGTAATTTTGATGTTAAAAAATATATTAAGAAAGAATTTTCTCGTTACTAACACTCATTTTCTATTTCCACTTTTCACTTCAGTAGAGCCTTATGAATTGCAACTTTGACTCTAAAATTTCCATAGCAACAGATATTTTTTGTTATAAGTACAGGCATGATTAAGAAGAAGGTTTCAGTGACAGCAGTTTTCTTCATAATTAAATTCATTAGTTAAAAAGCTGGGTTAAGAGGCATGGGAATTTTTTTTACAACAAGTAATAATTTGTAACATAACCTGTAATATGTGAGCCCTGTAAAAATAACCATTTTCTCAACTGGAACTTTGGAGACTATTCAAAATTAATTGCTTTTGTTCCTGTTTGATATTTAAGATAACTTTAATACATTTTGTATTTAACAGCTTAGAATGGAATAGGTCTAAAACCAGATTCTGCCCAAGTACAGACCACCCTGAACCATCCCTTTAAATTGTACATGATGTGAAAACTGAGTAGATTTCCAAAAAATTCAAATATTTCTAAGTAGTTTCAAAACTTGCCTAATTTAATTTTTCCCCACAAGATTCACAAGAATTTATTGGACTGATTTCTTATTATAAAAGCAATTTGGAACTAATGTAGAAAATCTGCAAAATATTGAAAGGTGAAAATAAGTTACCCAGAAGTCGACCACTGTAAAATAACCATTGTTAATATTTAAATACATTTTCTATAGCCTATCTAATTATTTTCCCTAGTAGCCAGAAATAAAACAAAACAATGTTCAGAAAAGTATTGAGATTTGAGTCAACTGTTTATATTCCCTGAGTGTAACATAGACAGGCCTTTTCAGAGCTTATTGACTGGGAAAATGCTGAAGTTGAAAATGTTTAGACCTGCTGGGGTTTGGATGAAATGCAGTTAGAATGATCAAGATATAATTAGGGCCAAAGGAATTGTCCAGAGTTTGTTTTCCTAGTAATAAAGTATATGTAATGATCCATAGGAGGAAAAAAATTAAATCTTCATTTTGTCCTTTGGAGGCTGGTCATTTAATCTCTTTTTTCATAGATACATTAGTATTTCTCTGACAAACTGAGCTCATTCGTTCAAGCATACATTTGTTCATTTGATAGATCTTACTCATTAGTCTGGTCCTTTGCTTGCTGGCAAAAATGTCCTTTCTCTTTATTTTAAAAAATATGTATCAAATTCCAGTACTATGCCAGGGACTGTGCACACAAGCAGTGACACTTAGGCAGTCCTTTTGTTCCGAAAGCTCACATCTAATCCAGCATTCTAACTACTGGCTATATATCCAAAGGAAATGAAATCAACGATATCTGCCCTCCCGTGTTCATTGCAGCATTATTCTCAATAGCCAGCATATGGAATCAACTAAGTCTCCATCAATGAATGAATGGCTAAATAAAATGTGGAATGTGTGTGTATACATAATGAAATATTATTCCACCTTAAAAAGTAAGGAAATTATGTCATTTGCCACAACGTGGATGAACCTGGAGGACATTACGCTAAGTTAAATAAGGCAGGCACAGAAAGACAAATACTGTATGATCTCACTTATATATGGAATCTAAAAAAGTTAAACTCATAGAAGTAGAGAGTGGTTACCAGGGACTAGGGGAGGGGCTGTTGAGATGTTGGTCAAAAAATACAAAATTTCCATTTAATAGGAAGAATGTGTTCAAGAATTCTGTTGTACAAAATAATGACTATGGTTAGAAACAATGTGTTGTACACTTGAAAATCGCTGAGAGAAGATCTTAACTGTTCTCACCACAAAAAATATGTGAGGAAATGCATATATTAATTGGCTCAATTTAGCTATTCTATAATAATAATCAATGTATATATATATTTCAGAATAACATGTTTGTACATGATAAATATACACAATTTTTATTCATCAATTTTTTAAAAAAGACTCATACCTAATGGCCTCAAGTCTTCATTCCAGACTCAACCCAGGCGTCTCCTTCACCATGGAGCCTGTCCGTACCACTTCCTCCCTGGTGTCTCCATGTAACACATAGGTGCTCTTATCACACTCGTTCTATTTTGCACGTGCTTGTTTGCATATCTGTCCTCTCCTTGAGGTCAGGGACCAAAGTAGGTAGATTTCAAAGAAACAAATAAATTTATGTTCCCACTTTGTACAAAAATGTATTCTTAAGTTTATATTTATATTTATTTGACTACTTTTGAAGTTGAATGTTTTTCACATTGTTTGGTCCACTATATATTTTTCTGTTGTCATGCCTCTTCAGGATCTTTGCTCAATTTTTTCCTTGTGTGTTCATCTTTTTTTTTTTTTTTTTTGAGATTTCCAAGATCCCCCATAACAAGAATACAAACTCTTTTTATGTATCTTTGTGAATTTTTTTTTTTTACATTCTCATTTTCCTTTCCATTTTTGTTTATGGTTCAGTGGTTCTTATGTTTTAAATTGTGGCAGTCTTATCTAGATCATTTAGTTATTCATATTTGAACTTGCTCAAAAAATTTAAGGTAGCTTATAAGTATGCATTCAAAATAATGGTAAGATTCATCAAAACCAGACAAGAAAAATTAAGCAAAGACGACGTGGTAGAAAAGAAAGATGGAGCCAGGAGTTGAGCCCTTTTCTTTTTCTTTTAATTTTTTAAACGTGCCATTCATCCTTTGCATTCACTAGGAGTCAACCATAGATTGGCTGTATGCTTTCCTGCAGCACTTGTTAACAAGTAAATACAGTGCTTTACAAGATCAACAGCATTTTAAGGGAAAAACAGACCACATACTTAGGAGATGCATTGCTATTAGTGATCCTGGTACTCATTCCAGAAAATGAGTTTTCCTGTGAATCCTGATAATAACATCCCATTTAAAAAAAAAACAACTGTCTTCAATAGCAGCCCCCAGGAAAATAACACACATTTTATAGATCATTTCAAGGACTATAGACTTTTCTTTCAAGGATTTGTCATGTATTTTGTTTTTGCAAAACAATATTAATTTCTGACTAATTAGTTTAAAACTATTTGGGAGACATGTAGCAAGGGAGGGATATCAAGGAAACAAATGTTTTCATTGACCTTAAAAACAGTTTAATTTTTGTATGAGGAAAAATAATGTGTTTTTTGTTTTTCTTAGAACAATTTTTCTGGTTAAAAATATTTTTCAAATATATTTTGGGTTGTATGGAAAAAACACACCAAAATGGCTATTTCTCAAGACTTCAAAGGCTGAATCTTCGAACTGCTTGCAATAAGTTGGTTGATCAATCTTGACATTGCATCCAGAATAAACACAGTATACAAGTAGTGCTTCAGCAGTTCGGGTAACTGCAAGTACATAGTTCTGCTTGAGGTGCTACAACTCAAATTCAAAAGTAGAGAAAAGAGAAACAGTTCTGCAGGAGCTGAGTTGATATGGGAATACTATTTGATGTATACGTTTCTGGATTGGTGATTGAGGAAAACCAATTTCTCTGACATGAAAATTAATACTTTTAGTTGACTTGAAATTATAATTTTTGTAAGAAAATAGATAATTATGGGCCAGGCACGGTGGCTCATGCCTGTAATCCCAGCACTTTGGGAGGCCAAGGCAGGTGGATCACCTGAAGTCGGGAGTTGGAGACCAGCCTGACTGACATGGCGAAACCCCTTCTCTACTAAAAATACAAAATTAGCTGGGTGTGATGGTGCATGCCTGTAGCTGGGAGGCTGAGGCAGGAGAATCGCTTGAACCTGGGAGGCAAATGTTGCAGAGAGCCGAGGTTGTGCCATTGCACTCCAGCCTGGGCAACAAGAGCGAAACTCCGTCAAAAAGAGAGAGAGAGAAGGAAGGAAGGAAGGAAGGGAAGGAAGGGAAAAAAGGGAAGGAAGGAAAGAAAGAGAAGAGATTATTACGTTTAGGCGGGCATGGTGACTCACGCCTTTAATCCCAGCACTTTTGGATGCTGAGGCAGGCAGATCACAAGGTCAAAAGATCGAGACCATCCTGGCCAACATGGTGAAACCTCATCTCTACTAAAAATACAAAAATTAGCTGGGTGTGGTGGCACACACCTGTAGTCCCAGCTACTCCAGAGGCTGAGGCAGGAGAAACTCTTGAACCTGGGAGGTGGAGGTTGCAGTGAGCCGAGATCGCACCACTGCATTCCAGCCTGGCGACAGAGTGAGACTCAGCCTCAAAAAAATAAAAAAGAAAGAAAGAAAATAGATTTATTACATTTAAAGGAACTATAAAAGTTATTTAGTTGAATTCTGTACTACAAGCTTAAGTCTCCTCTAAGTTGTTTCCATCAAGGGACAACTACCCTATGTTTGAATAGCAGTATAGCATCATGAGGGAGTTAGCTATGACATCGGATAGTCCTGGCTTTCCTTTTACCACCTGCATGAATTTGGCCAAGTTCCTTAACTTCTCTGTAGTTTAGTTTTCTCATCTGTAAATTTAGGATACATAAAGCACCTAGAACAATGACCAACACATATTGGATGCTCAATAACGGGTAGCTCTTACCATTATTACATTCTTATATTATTACATACATCTTCGGGGGAAGTTCGTTTCTGTCTAGAAGGATCAGAGGTTATTTATTGTTTTGTGTTGGTTTGGTTTTTTCTTTTATGGTAGTTATAGGAGTTCATTTCTGGTGATAGCAGAGTGGCTTTTATTGAACTACCATTTGCCAATAACAATTTTGAACTCTGGATCAAAAAACAGTGCAAACAATCATAAAATCAGAATTAAAACGATTGTTTGAAGTCCCTGGGGAATGACTAAAAATAGGCAGAAACCGGAGGAATGGTAATCCTTGAAATATGGAAACAAACTAGGTGAGGTCCAAATTTAAACAGCTTTTTCTCTGAGGGCACACCTTATCTTGCAAAATACGTAAGGGACAGAGTGCAGTCAGGAAGAGACTGGATGACTGGACTGTGGATTCAGAAGTCAGGGTGTGAGTCTGCCAGAGTAGTTAGAAATAAAGGAGGGAATGTTTCAACAAGGAGGGAGACAGTGTGGCGAGCCCCAAAATCTGTGCACAAATTCTCCTAAAACTATTAGTTGACTACCAAAAATACATACACGTGATGAGACTCTAGAGAATCCAATGCAGAGTCATAGCTGAAAGAACTAAGCCCCAGAGATTTCAACAGATGCATGGTACTGGAGAGACACATTTTGTAATTCAAGTCCAGTCAAGGAAAAGGGACTTAAGAAATTATTTGTGCTTTTCATTAAAACCCTAAGGAGGGGACTACCTTAAGAAGAAGAATTTTAGAACCAAGGACTACAAATGAGACCTGACAGCAAACCAAAAATAAGCCCACCCATCAAACCTCCATAAGATAAAAGTAATTTAACTGTATGCTAGAACAAAACTCAACAATATTGCCCACAATGTACTTTAAATAACTAAAAATCACTTTATATACAAAGAAGCAGGAGAATATCATCCACAATCTAGGGAAAAAACAGTCAACACATTTCCAGAAGTCCCAGGTGTTAGAATTAGCAGATGGAGACTTTAAAATAACTATACTTTACATGTAAAATAATCTATTGAAAAAGATTGCTATACTGGATAAAGAGATGGGGGATATCGGGATAGATATGGAAATAGAAAAATAACCAAATGGAAATCCTTAAACTGGAAAAATATATCTGAAATTTAAAAATTCATTGAATGGACTTAGCAAATTAGGTGCTACAGAAATTTTTTTTTTAAAAAAAGTACACTTCTGAACAGATCAGTAGAAATAATCTAACTCAGCACTGAGAAAAAAATTATTTTCAAAACTTTCAGAGCTATGATGGCTTGTTCATGTTTCAACATATGTGAAATTGAAGTCTAAGATAGGAAGGAAAGATAGAAAAGAGTCCCAGATAGGAAGCAACTGAAGTTCTAGATAGGAAGGAAAGAGTCCTTTGAAAAAGGGATGGTAAAAGTTTTTTTCAAATTTGATTTAAAATATTAACCAACTTTAGATTTAGGAAGTTCAATGAACTCCAAGCAAGATAAGTAAAAAGAAAACCACGCCCAAGCAAATCATAGTCACAGTTCTGAAAATCAAAAATAGGAAAAACATCTTAAAATCAACCAGAAGGAAAAACAGAGTCCTAAGGAAGGGGGCAATAAGAATAAAGGCTGACTTCTCATCAGAAACATTGGAGACCAAGTGATAATGGGTTGCCTTCTTAAAAGTGCTGAAAGAAAAAAAAAGTCAGCCTATTAATCTAGATAACTTACACTAGACTTACATTTAGCCATATTATTAATTATATTAAGTGTAAATTGATCACAACTTTCATTTAAAAGCGGAGATTGTTCTATTTTAAATAAAAGACACCAACAGGTTGAAAATACAAGTATGGAGAAGTGGAGACCATGTGAACACTGAACATAAGAAAGTTGGTGTCGCTGTATCGTCATTAAGGTATATTTCAAAAATGGATACTGCCAGAGGTGAAATAAAACCTTTTATAATGATGAAAGCATCACTTTGTTAAGATGACATAGTTCTAAATGTGTTTGCATTTAATGATGAGATATTTTATTTTTTAAGCATCTGGTACAGTAATTCTCATTTAGGACAGAGGTGTCTTGGTTAGAAAGGTATTTTGATAAGTCTATTGGAATAAGTGGTCTCTACGAGCCATTGATGTGGGGTAGCTTTGATGCTTCAGAGGAGCAGGTAAAATTACTTGAGACAGGAGATAGGGTCACAAATCTTCCCAGTTTTTCCAGAATTGAGATGGACTTTCAGTGCAAAATCTGGGACTGTCCCCAAACTGAGACAGCTCCAGGTAAACTGGAATGGCTGCCTATCCTGCAAAGGGAGGAATTTATTTGCTTTGGAAATTGGAGAAATAAAAGAGAAAGGGAAGAAAAGAATAGATAGCCATCAGATGACAGAAGGTTGTACAGTGGATTAAGTGACCCATTACAGTGATCCCTCAAACATTAAGTAAAATTACTAAACTCACAAAAATGATCGTTGTAAAATGTGTTTGTATGTTTGAGAAGCTAGTAATGAGGGAGAATGGTTGAAAAGTAGCATGCATCTTAAACATGGTATTTCTGGAATAAGGATCATGAGAACGTAAGTTTTGGGGAATTTGTAGGAATCATGGAAATAGTTTTAGACTTTCATAGGTTATGAAATGGGAGGTTTGAGTCAAGTTTGGGTATATTAAGGGCAAAAAGAGCTGAGATTATATCTGGATCTTACAACTGTATTAGTTAAGAATCATTCGGTTTTGGATAATAGAAAATCTACCTTTAACTGGGTCATACACTAAAGGAAATTTATTTGTTCATGTAACTGAAGATTCCGGAGGTAAGGTGGGCTTCTGACTTGACTCAATCCAGAAGTTCATGATTCACATCTGAGCTGTCATTCATTTCTCAGCAGTTATCTCAGCAACCCTCTTCCTTGTGACATTTTGTCTTCAGTCTAGTTTTCCTGCTGGCAGCGACAGTGGTCACAGCAGTTCCAAGACACATTCTCACACAATACATGGGTCTTCAAACTTTTTCTATAAAGGGTGAGATAGATTAAGTAAATCTTCTAGCTTTGTGTCTCTATTACAAATAGTCAACTCTGCCATTACAGTGCAAAAGCAACCATACACAACATATAAACAAAAGGCATAGATGTGTTCCAATAAAACTTTTAAAAATCAATTTGAATTTCTTATAATTTTCATGTGCCATGAAATATTATTTGCATTTTTCTCCCTACCATAACAAATACGAAATTATTCTTAGCTCAGGAACTGAACAAAAACCAGGCAGTGGTCCAAATTTAACCTGGGGGCTATGATTTGCTGACCGAAGACTTCAAAGATTACCTGACTTTAATTACAAAAAATTCGCTTCTCCATAGCATATGTTCTCTTTTATCTTCTCCATACTCCCACTCAAGATAACCCTATCCAGTACCATTTATATGCCAAAGTCCTCCAGTCTTTTATCTCCAACCCAGAGTGCTCTCCTATCTCCAGATTCCTGCAGCCACCTGCCTACTTAACGTCTCCATTTAGAAGTTTAAAAGAATTTTAAACTTAACATGATCAAAATCCTCTGGGGAACTCTGTTTCCTTAAAATGGATCCAGCTCCAAGCAGCCAGTAGGGGCACATTGACACTCCCGTGGAATTGATCTCAATTCCACAGTATGGTATTTCAACATTCTTTACATTTCTAATATGCATATAGTGTCAAAAGACAAAATTCCAACAAAGTTATTTATAGATCTAATTTGCTTTTATTTGCAAGTCATGAATCAGGGACAGCCTCCATTCTGCAGAACAGAATGAGATCTCCTACTGGACAATGGCACAACAGTGGGTTTTATAAGGTAGGAACAAGGAAACAGAAGAATAGAAAAGAAAACCTGATTGGTTAATATCAGGCTGCTTTTTTGTAAGAGTTAAAACAGAGGGACTTCCCTATTACACTCACTCAGGTAAACTGGAATCTTCTGTTTTCAGGAAAAATTGTTCTGTTCTGTTTTGGGATCTCTGCTTTTTAAAAGTTTTGGTTTGATGATGTGGCATTCAGCATGAGTGACTCCATTGTGGTTTGGTCAGGTCTGTTGGGGACTAGCGCAGGAGCATAATTTTTGTTTAACAGGTGAAGTGAAATGAAGTATGCACTTTCTGAAATGAGAAAAATTATATGAAATTCAAGGTATTACTCTTTTTTCCTCCTCTAGGGATGATAAAACTGAGAAATAAATCAAGAGTGTGACAACAAACTGAGGAATTTTTCAGCAATATCTGTCAGCCTTTGGAAATTTGGTGAGAAGTAGTAGTCATGATTCAATGTCTTGCTTGCACAGAAGCCTCCAGTTCAAACTTGGATCTTGCCCCATCTGATTTCTTATGATATATACAAATACTCTAGATATTGCTTTGAGATTTTGCTGTTGATCACTGGCCTTCTGCAGCTTCATAGGTGCTTTAGCTTCCAGTAGGACAGTTTAACTACTATCTTTTCTGTGAGTTCAAGGTCTGTATATCTCCTCAGCTTGCTCTCAATTTGTCCAGCTGATCTATTTCTTTGTCAAGTTGCTTTGGCTTCCCTACTCTCCCTGTGTTTTGAAAAGAATAAATTCTCCAGTAAATTAAAACTACACTCTGATAAAAATGAGCATGCATGTGTATTTAGTCCTTTGTTTATTCAATATGCATTGTTGGAGGTTTGCTCTATATTAGACATAGTTCCAGGCTCTAAAAACACAAAGATCCATAAGCTGTGGCCCATCCCTTAAGATGCTGATAGTATATTAAAGGCAACAAAAATGTAAACTTACAATTCACAGTACAACAATGCAGATAGATGTTAACATGAAACCTCCACAAAATGTTTTAGGAAGACAGGGAAATAGCAAGGATTCATGGGAGATGATGCAGTAACTATATTGGTGGGGGTGGGGAGGAAGCATGGGAAAAAAAGAGAGAAGGAAAACAGAAACAAGAATCCCTAGTCCAAAATATTGTTAGTTGAGCCACAAGTTGATTACTTCCGGGAAGAAATATTGAGGAGATGTATTGGGTAGATGAAATACCTAATGAGACCATAAATGACGAGAATTACCTCTTATAGCATATGAGAAGATAATTTTTATCAGATAATGAAATTGTTTTCAGTCTTCAGAATGAAAATGAATCCCTTGCTAATGCAGATCATGCTAATAAAGGAAGTAAAAGAGAACCTTAGAATTATACTTGGCTCATGATAGGCAGAAACCAACCTAAATAGCCTAGGAAAAAAAAGAAAGATAATAAAGTAATCAAAATAATTGCTTAATAGGGAATGTGAAAGATCTGCAATGTTAAATTATAAATGTACATTTTCATGAAAAATGAGGTGACCTTAAGGAACAGATTAGAAACCCACACTCATGCCAGTTAGAAGCAATGCTTTTCATTAGCAAAGCTGAGGATTAATTAAATCTAGGGAAATTCTTTGAAATCCACAAGTGTGAGTTACATTAGAATAAAATACAATGGGTATATTGGTATCATAATTAATGATTAGCATAGACTTCTTTATTAAATGTATGTGAAATAGTTCAAGTGACAAATGTGAAATGAAGAGGACGAAAACGTGTTACTTAAAACCAAAATTGTCTTAGCATTATCTGCTTTCAAAAGTGTGGGAGTGGGAAGGTTAGTTTACCTAGTGGGTAAACAAATAGATTATTCTCTTCCCCTTTGAGGTCTCCTAAAGACGCATCCCAAACATAATAGGGGCACCGTGCCCCCTCACCAACCTCTCCAGGAAGCTAGGGAGGGAGGAGGAGGGAAGCTGCTTATCCATTATTTTCCCATTAGCTCTGAATGTTTTCCTTCAGCTGAATGATTTTAGAGACTGGTAGCAGAGAAAGGAGAAAGAGGCTGAAGTTGCAAAGCCTCTAACAGTTCTTAGTGCTGCTCAAGGGTGAAGTTTTGGACAAAATGGTCATTATTGACAGGACACCTTATGTACAGAAAAGTGGAAGCCCTGAGCAAGTGGGAGGGGGTAGTCTAAATTGTTTTATAGGACAAGGTAAAGGGAAATTAATTTCTTGGGGAGACCCATGGAGAAGGCCAATGGAAAAAGGAAGAGCCTGGAGGGACAATAGATGAAAAGCAACAGAGCGGCATAAAGCCCCCTTCCTCTGCTACACGCAGATACCTTCTGTGAGAAACAGACACATGGCTGATCCGTGTTTAGGGTGAGTCAGGGAAGAGCCTGAATGAGGAAGGATGAACCATAAACTGAGCTGATTGAGAGTCATAGAGACTGTGAGTCAATTGAGAGTCATAGAGACTGTGAGTCAAAGGTGATATAAAAATGCTAAACTACATTTCAATCCCAGAGTGTTGGAATTACACAGGGCATGCAGTAGGCAGAAATCAACCTGCAGTGGGGAGGACAGGTGACAGTGATCCTGCTGTGTGCTGGATGCAACTGCAGCCAAGTTTACTCCTTAATGATGGGGTCGTTCACCTAAGAGTGCACACTGAAATACGGTTTTTAATTTTGGCTTGGCTGTTACTTTAATGTGACATATAGATTTTAAATAGGAGTTTGGTTTTGCTACACAAGGACCATTTAGAGATGCTGTTCTCAGTCAAATTTAAAATATGTCTATAAATTCTACGGGGCAAACCCCAAAGTACCTTATCAAAACTCTCTAACTTCAAAAGATTCTATTCTGAAAATCTTTGCAGAAGACAGGAATAGAAACATATATAATTTTTTAAATGTGTTTTTTAAATGCAATAGGAAGTTGTTTTCTGACAGCTAGAATGGAAATTTGCATAGTGATTTCATTTGTTTAAATATTTTATTTTTCTCACTATTCTCTTATCCTTCTAACCTGTTATTTTACTCCAGCTGCTACCTTTGGATGAGCCCTGTCCAATCTCCCGTCTTGACTGTGGATATTTTCTTGCCAGGATCCTCATAATGTTTTCCAGTCACTTTCAATATCCCATTTTGGGAGTTGAGATTTACTTCCATGTATTATGAGGTCCAGTCCAGTATAAATCAAAATTTCAATCTTACATCCAACACAAATATTTTTTTTTCCATTTGTGAGGCCCAGGAGGAAACAAGCCACATGAGATAAGGGTGAAAGTCTCACATGACGTATGCCCTTAGCGCTTGCTTGTGCCCTCTGAGTGGCCCCCAGATGTGGATCCCTCCCATGGCCTCTCCCTGGTCTTCATCGCACTCCTAGGTGCCCCCAAACCAATGGTCCTAAGAGAGCCAGGGAGGATCTTTGGGTCCATCTGAAACTGTGCTGGGACATGGGCATGTCTCCTGAAAGGAAGAGTGCACTTCCAGCTGATCTCCTGCAATCCCTCCTCAGCTTCTACATCCCTGCCCTGTGATACACCCATAGCCTCTTACTGTGGGGTCACCTCGCTCCAGAAGGTTGCCCTCTTAAGTGGGATGCCTTCAAGATGCTCAGAGCCGGTGTCCCTTCTGACCAGGAGGTATTACTGAGTGTGCAGGTTGCCCGCACCACTGCCTTCTGTCCTTGCCCTGGGCAGCCTTCCACCTTCAGAATTATGGAGTACACACTCCATATTCACATATAGCCCCAACCTAAAGAGATAACAAATCCTTCTTCCCAATATATCTGCCCACACCTGATGGCCCCAGATGAAGCTGACAAGTGACTACAGTCTTACCCTATTGCCAGCACTCTGATCTCTACTGTGCTACTCTCTAGAGCCCTCAATTTGCAGAGAGAACACTCTTCTCCATCACCCCCAACCCATGGAGAGACAAGAGAAGAACAAAAAGCCGTAGCACTCCACTTCCAACAAATTCCCTTATTAAATGAGCTCTCATTTGCTTGCATAGGATGTGTGGGGTGGCGGGAACGAGTGAGGTGGGAGGGCCCGTATGCCATTTTTTGGCAAGTCTTGGAAGGGGGTGATGAGAAGCTCTTTTTCTGCATTCTTTAGAGTGGGAATGGAATCGAATGTGATTAATGACTAGTCTTATCTTTGGGGCTTAGTAAAAGTTTTGAGAATACAGAAACTCCATTGCGCATGTTTTTATAATCTTATACCTCATAGCCTCTAAAGGTGACTCATTTTAAAGACAGAGAATGTTAGGTATAAAACAGTTTGCAGATCATTGTACAGTCTTTCAAGTGTGAGTGACAGAAACCAGAGATTCTGCCTCTCATCTGTTCAACTCTCTTTGATGTACCCCTTCTGAGGACCATGAACAAGACAGATATGGCCCCTACCCCCTTACAGCTTATACTATCAGGAATGACTGCTAACAAATACACAATTACAACAAAGTGTAATAATACTTTGATAGAAGAATCACAGCACAAACTAAGAGCCCCTAACTTAGGATGAAAGATTAACATACATGAGGGCAGGCCTCCTAGAGGAATCGCCTGCCACCTCAGGTTCTCTCAGTCCTTACCCTGGACTGTGCTGCTAACGCCAGGGACCCACCACTCAGTGGTCCTGAGAGTGCCAGGCCCTCCCTCTTGGCCTCTGCCACTCACCTAGACACTGCAGCTCTTTGTGGTGACCAGGAAATGCACCACTCAGATCTCAGGCTGAGGGGAATGGAAGTGACATGACCCCAGCTTCTGTATTCCGAAACCCCACTGTGTTAATGCTGATGCCCGCCTCCCCAGTCTGTGCCCAGCCAGGGACTAAGTGGTGCAGGGATAGCAAAGCAGGCCCATATCTGTGAGATGTGGGACCCTTCTGTGGGGTGACTTGGCACAGGCTTCACTATCAGCCTAGTGCCCCAGGGAACTTCCTTCCTTGTCTCTATCACAGTTTGACATTCCCTGCTTTCTCAAGTTCCTTCCCCTTTCTCCCTTGTAGTTGTTTCACCAAGTAAATCTCTTGGATATCTTGAATATCTAATCCAGTATTTTTTTTTTTAGATAGGGTCTTGCTCTGTCACCCAGACTGGAGTGCAGTGGCGTGATCACAGCTCGCAGCAGCCTGGAGCTCCTGGGCTCAATTGATCCTCCTATCTCAGCCTCTCAAGTACCTGGGACTACAGGCATGCACCACCATGCCAGGCTAAACTTTTGTAATTTTTGTAGAGATAGAGTTTTGCTATGTTGCCCAGGCTGGTTTCAAACACCTGGGCTCAAATCAATCTGCCCTCCTTGGCCTCCTAAAGTGCTGAGATTATAAGCGTGAGCCTCGGCGCCAGGACTCTAATCCGGTCTTGATGTCTGCTTCTCAGAGGACCCCAATCAACACATTTTACCACTCACTTTGGGAACACTTAGGGAAAGAAAAAAAAAAAAATTCTCCTTTCCTCCTATGTTCTCCACGGGCTTGGGCCCTGCAAATTAGATTGACAAAAGACAGAGTAACAAGAGAAAAATAACAAAATTTATGAATGCCTGTAGTGTGAATACATATAGGAGAAACACAGTGATGAGTCACTGAAAGATGGTGGAGGCAAAAGCATCTTGGATGCTAATCTGCTGTGTTCACTTCTGATTAATCCTAGCTCCTCGAAGGCCTCTAAGATTTCTAGTTTATCTATTGTTCCTTGTGTTACCTTGCCCTTAGGTCAGACAACCTTAATGTTATCACATTTTAATTGTCCCACACATCCCTTCAGAGTCACCCCTTTCCTATGCTATATAAGCTCCAGGTTTGGGGGTGATGGCACAGGGATCCACCATCTTGTCTTGAAGCTGGCCAAGACACAGACATGGCTTCTGTTCGTAAGTCCTTATTAAATGTTTCTTTCTGAGAAAATGGATAGGTCAGCCTCTTTGGTTGGCCTCTCAGCTTCCTTGGACTTTGGGAGCATGATTGTATAGGCCTGCCCCCCACAGAATAGATATGGTTAGAATGTGGGTATATATGGTATCTTAATGAAGAGCAGTAAATCTGTAGAGAGGTGACAAGACAAAGGAAAAGGTTTCAGGCTTCCAAGGGTGGCAAACTGTGGGAAGATAAATGTACGGGGAAAACTCATGGAGCAACATTTTTTTGTGTGGGGCCATCTCTCGGCACTGACTTTCCATCTTCTTCTTGGACATAAAACTTTCACGAGGGCCGGGCGCCGTGGCTCAAGCCTGTAATCCCAGCACTTTGGGAGGCCGAGACGGGAGGATCACGAGGTCAGGAGATCGAGACCATCCTGGCTAACATGGTGAAACCCCGTCTCTACTAAAAAATACAAAAAAACTAGCCGGGCGAGGTGGTGGGCGCCTGTAGTCCCAGCTACTCGGGAGGCTGAGGCAGGACAATGGCGTAAACCCGGGAGGCGGAGCTTGCAGTGAGCTGAGATCCGGCCACTGCACTCCAGCCTGGGTGCCAGAGCGCCAGACTCCATCTCAAAAAAAAAAAAAAAAAAAAAAAAAAAAACTTTCACGAGAGAGATTTATGGCAGCTCCTCATTTCTCAGAAATTTCTGCTTTCAGTCAAATAAAGGAAGCTCCAGGAAGGCTTCTTTCTATATCTGTTGAATATCAAATGTCTTCAGCTCAAAATAATCCTTATGCCAAGGTGTTAATTTTGATTCCTTACACACTACACTGTTGGGTGTAGGATCTGGTATCCTGAGAGGCTGCAGGAAGGATCAGATGGCATGGCCTTGAGGAGTAAAGGATTTAACTCCACATGGATGAATTCTGTCCAGTGGGAAACAAGAGACAGGAAGGATCAGGGCAAATCGATTCCATTTCTCCATTCTTCACATTCTGAGGCATGGTTTCTCTGTCCAGTTACCCTGAGAAGTTCTGAGTACCCAACATCTGATGAGAAAACTTATGTATCTCTTCAAGGCTCATCATGAAGCAGTGGCAAGTGTGGTAACATGTTTCACATCCTTTCTTGAGTCTTTCAATTTTTGCTCACACTTGCTTGCCTCAGATTACACACACCTGCCCCCTTCATAAAGCATCACACTGATTTCATGCCTTAGGCTCTGTTGTCTAGGAAACTTGGGCTAAAACAACTGATTTTTAAACCAATACCAGATACATAAATAAGAAATAACCTGGTGAAACTGGAGGAAAATATCCTAAGCCTGCAGAATAGTATATCTGGAGACCTAAAGGCAAAGTGAGTGTGGGTTTTTATATTAGTCTATTCAGGTTGCTATGAAAAAATACCATAAACTGGGTAGCTTGTAAACAACAGAAATTGATTTCTCACAGTTCTGAAGGCTGGGAAGTCCAAGATCAAAGTGCAGCAGATTCAGTGTCTGGTAAGAGCCTGTTTTCTGGTTCATAGATGGGACCTTTTAGCTGTGTCCTCACTTGGTGGAAGGGACTACTTAGCTCTCTAGGGTCTCTTTTTTAAGGGCATTAATCCGATCATGTTGTTTCTACCTTTATGACTTAATCACTTCCCATGAGCCCCACCTCCTAGTGCCATTGCCTTGGGAGTTAGGAGTTCAGCATACGAATTTTGGAAGAACATAAAAACTTAGTTCATTGCACTGGAACTTCAAGAAATGGGAAGCTCACTTTGGCTAGAGAATAAACCTAGGGTGATAGTGTAGGGGTTGTGAGAGAAGAGAGTAGAGGTATATCTGCTCACAAAGTACTGAGTAGACCATGAGAAGGAGGCTTGGAAGCTACAGAAGGATTTGAAGCCAAAGAGTGACAAGGTCAGATTTGCATTTAAGATCACACTGGCTGCAATAGGGAGGTTGGACTGTAAGTGAGCAGGGAAGATGTTGTAATCTTTGCAAAGACACACTAGGGTTGTGGTATTTGTGTTAATTTTTATGATAGAATGGAAGTAGCCTATTATACATTAGCTACACCAATTTTAGTTAAGTAGTCCAATCATATTATTTCTTACTACCAGTTCAAGTATAATTCTCTTTAAAGTTACTATGAGACTGACTCAAAATTACAACAAAGGGCTAATTTTAGTGTTAATAAATATTTAAATGGAATTTATTGGGAGCCTTTCTAACCCCGTGGGGTGTTAAGAATTATCTGAAGTGTTGAAATAGGCAAAATGGATTTCTGGAAATCCTTTCAGTTTAGTACTTGGCATTGTCTAACTTGCTGAGGGAAGGATGTAGTAGTGAGTGGTGTCCACAGAAACAGAACCAATAGGATATGAGTGTGTATACAGTCATGCAATGCCTAGAACATCCTGAGAAATGCATCATTAGCCAGTTCCATCACTGAGTGTATGTAGACAAACCTAGATGGTATAGCCTACTACACACCTAGGCTATGTGGTATAGCCTATTGCTCTGAGGCTACAAACCTGCACAGCCTGCTGTACTGAATACTGTAGGCAATTGTAACATAATGGTAAGTACTTGTGTATCTAAATGTATATACACATAGAAAAGGTACAGTAAAATGTGATATAAAAGATAAAAAATGGTATGCCTGTTATAGGGCACTTCCCATGAACAGAATTTGCAGGACTAGGGCTTGCTCTTGATGAGTCACTGAGTGAGTGGGAAGTGAATGTGAAGGCCTGGGACATTACTGTACACTTCTATAGACTTTATCAACACTGTACACTAAGGCTACACTAAGTTTATAAAAAATATTTTTCTTTCTTCAATAATAAATTAACCTTAGCTGACTAATTTTTGTACTTTTTAGACTTCTTATTTTATTTTTAACTTTTTGGCTCTTTTGTAATAACACATTGATTAAAACACAGATACACTATACAGCTGTGCAAAAATATTTTCTTTCCTTGTATCCTTATCCTATAAGCTTTTATTTTTAATTTTTTCTTTTACTTTTTAAACTCTTTTGTTTAAAACTAAGACACAAACATATACATTATTCTAGGCCTACACAGGATCAGGATCATCAATATCACTGTCTCCCAACTCCTCCTCTTGTTCGTCTGAAAGATCTTCAGGGGCAATAACACGCATTGAACTGTTATCTCCTGTGATAACACTTTCTTCTGGAATACCTCCTGAAATACCTACCAGAGGCTGTTTTACAGTTAACTTTTCTTTTTTAGTAGAAGGTGTACACTCTAAAATAACAATAAAAAGGACACCATAGTAAATACGTAAACTAGTAACATATTCATTATGAAGTATTATGCACTGTATAGAATTGCATGTGCTTTTATACTACTGGCAGGGCAGTAGATTTGTTTACACCAGCACCACCACATTACCACAAACATGTGAGTAATGTGTTGCCCTATGGTGTTACAATGGCTACAATATAACTTGGGGATAGGAATTTCTCAGCTCCCTTATAATCTTATGGAAACATCATTGTGTATGCAGTTCATCATTGACCAAAATGTTGTTATATCATTCATAACTGTGTGTGTGCATGTGTGTGTGTGTGTGTGTGTGTGTGTATATATATATATATATACATATGAGAGAGTGAGAGAGAGAAAATTAGCTCATGCAATTGTGATGAACCTGAAATCTACAGAGCAGATTGGCAGTCCGGAGACCCAGAGAAGAGTTCACACTGCAACTCAAACCCAAAGGCAATCTGGAGGCAGAATTCCCTCTTCCCTGGGCAATCTCAGTCTTTTCTTTGATGGCCTTCAACCAATTAGATGAGATCCACTCATGTAGAAAAATCTGCTTCACTGAAAGACTTTTGATTTAATTGTTAATCTCATCTAAAAATACCTTCACAGCAACATCTACACTAATGTTTGACCAAATATCTTTGTACCAGAGCCTAGCCAAGTTGACACATAAAGTTAACCATTACAAGGGGGGCTACCTGATTCCCAAACTTTTGTTTGACATTTTATTTGCTATTAAATAGGAAATCTTACATCTCTTTAAGGACAGAGGTAAGCTTGTAAAAAAACTGATGACAATTCAAGTGATTCTTTTTCAATAATAATATAAACAAATTTTGTCCCAAAGAGATGCAAGCTATGTGAATACAACCCAAAGGTTATCATTTATTGTAGGTTTTCTGTCTAACCTACTATCATTATTCTTATGCTTAAAATATGCTCTTTCAATAAACCTTGCCATTTACAAGTTCTCTAATTAATGAGCTGAATAAAACTTTTAACCCATATTTATTTTATGTTTTAAAAAGTATCATGTTTTTAACTTTTGAAAATTATACTTTGACAGGGAATAAACACACAGTATGCAGTATAGAAAAGAATGAGCATAATTATTCAATTTGTGGTTTTTTAATTTAATTTAATCATGCATGTCAAGAGACTGTTACCATCTCATTTTCTTCACTGGTCTCTAATTGATATGGTTGTTGGAGTTAAGACATATACAATAAGCTCTCCAAATATTCTTTCTCCCCCATTCACTCTAGTCTCTCTTCTGGGGACTCTTATTACATATGTTTTGGATCTTCTCATTGTATTCTCTCTGTTTCTTATGTTTCTTAGTCCTTTTTTTTTTTTTTTTTTTAGACAGAGTTTCACTCTGTTGCCCAGGCTGGAGTGCAGTGGGCATGATCTCGGCTCACGGCAACCTCTGCCTCCCAGGGTAAAGTAATCCTCCTGCCTCAGCCTCCTGAGTAGCTGGGATTACAGGTGTGTGCCACCACACCTGGATAATTTTTGTATTTTTAGTAGAGACAGGGTTTCACCATGTTGGCAGGGCTGGTCTCCAACTCCTGACCTCAGGTGATCCACCTGCCTCAGTCTCGCAAAGTGCTGGGATTACAGACATGAGCCACTGCACCAGCCCTCTGTTTCTTAATCTTCTTTTATTTTCCATCCTTTTCTCCCCTGTCAGGCTGCATTCTGGATAGTGATTTCTAATTTATCTTTCAGTTTGATGATTTTCTTTTTTATTCTATCAACACTGCTATTTAATCTATTCATAGAATTTTTTGTTTCAAAGGCTTCACTTTTTATTTCTGGAATTTCTATTTGCTTCTCCACTAAATCTGCCCATTTTTTTTTCTCACAGCATCTTGTCTGGTGTTTTGGATTATTTATTTTATGCAGCCAATCATTTAAAACATACTAATTTTCTTTCTCTGTCATATTTTTCTATAATATGATACTTTTGGGATATTGATCTTGCTGTTTATTGTGTCTGCTCAATCTGGTTTATGCTGAATTGTTCTTCTCCTCCTCTTCTCCCTCCGCCTCCTCTTCCTTCTTCTTTTTCTTCCTTCCTTCTTCTTTTTCTTCCTTCCTTCCTCCTCCTCCTTCCCTCCTTCCTTCTTTCCCTCCTCTCTCTCTCTTCTTCCTACCTCCTTCTGTCTTCTCCCTCTCTCTTCTTCCTTCCTCCCTCTCTTTCTTTTCTCCTCTTTTTTCTTTCTTTCTTTCTTTCTTTCTTTCTTTCTTTCTTTCTTTCTTTCTTTCTTTCTTTCTTTCTTTCTTTCTTTCTTTCTTTTCTTTTCTTTCTTTCTTCTTTCCTTTCTTGCGAGGATCAAATCTATATTAGTTTCCCATTGCTGTGGTCATAAATTAGCATGAACTATTTGGCTTCAAACACCACAGATTTGTTATCTAATAGTTCTACAGATCACAGGTCCAAAATGTGTCTAGTTGGGCTAAAACCAGGTATTGACAGTGCTGGTTCCTTCTGGATGCCACGGGAGAATACATTTCCTTATGTTTTCCAGCCTCTAGCTCTCATTCCCTAGCTGGTGACATCATTCCATCTTCAAACCCAACAATGATGCTTTACATCAGAGTCACATCCCATGACTCTCTTTGGTCTTTCCCTTTCACTTTTGAGAACCCTTGTGATGACATTGGGACCACCAGAATGACCCAGGATAATCTCCTTATTATCTGGTCAACTGATTAGCAACCTTCATTCCATCTGTAATCTTAATTCCTTTTTGCCATGTGTGATAACATATTCACAGGTTCTAGGGATTGGGATTTGGATGTCTTTGGGGAGCCATTATTCTACCTATCTTACAGCCTCTTGAGGATCTCAGCTTTATGCAAAGACCTCAGTTCTAACTTGCAACCTCTGTTGTACCAGGGCTCAACACACTAAAACCTAGGCTCTTAGGTTAACAAAACCAAAAGCTTCATCCAGTGAAGCTGCAGTACTAGCTCATATGCTCACCACCTTGAATTTTATTTCTTCCTTTCTTTCATTGGGGATTTATTTTTCTTTCTAGAAGCTTAGCTGTAATTTAAAGGAATATTTGTTATATTCAGTATTTCTAGGAGTTCACAGTGTGCAAATTTGGGAATTAACTAGTCAACAATATGGTCAGAAAAATACATCTCCAATATGATCCCATGGGATCAACCAGGGTACAAACAAGAGGCACTATAAAGTGTATATCCAAATGCTTAAAAGTTACAAAGGAAGCTCTAATTATTTTTAACTAAAATGTATTCAGTCCTCCTAACTTGACAAATGCACTGCATAATGACATAGAAGATCAGATTATAATGTAAGATTCTCACATTCCTTGGTGTTCTGCAGAGGACTAGGCTACCTGAGGAGAGATGGCCCCCAGCTGTGGCCTGTTTTCTTTCTCTTTTTACCACTGGCTCCTTCCAGCACTGTGAGGCCTACCCAGGCATGTGGACCTCCCACCCTTCTCCCAATGTTAAACTCTGTCCAAACCCTTGGCCAACAGCCACCCTTGGCCACACCTCAGGCCTCAGAGTTGTGTGTACAAAGAGCAAGTCTGGCCTCTACAGGGAAAATCTAAGAATCCTGTGGCAGTCTGGGCAGCGAATTCCAGGAGTTTAGGTACCTGAGTTTAAAAAAGGCAGAGTGTGGGCTCCAGGCAGTTCAGTCCCCTTAGACCTATGGATCTGGTTCTGTGGGGAGGAGAGCAGTGGCCAGAACACAGCCTTCTAAAGCACTGTGCCTTGAGCCAGACACCCTGTTATCTGGCTCTCAAGGTGGCCTCACAACCAACTGCCAAAATATGTCCGCTTCTGCTACCTGTACTATAAGTTGGAATTTCCCCAAGTTATTTTTTACTTGGGCTATTGCTATAGCTTCCTAACTGATATCCTGGCCACCAGTGTCACTGCTGGTCATCAGAAACTGGTTCCAAATCCTAGCCTGACTATTTATTAGCTGTATAACTTTGAGCAAGTTACTTAACCTCTCTGGAACCTTCATTTGCTCAGCAAAATTGCGCCTAAGTTTTAGACTCACAGAAACCATGGGAGATAAATGTTTATGGTTGTTTTGAGCCATTACAGTTTGGAGTAACTTGTTATACATAAATGAATAACTAATGTATTATCACCCCACCTCACTTTTGAAATCATGGTATAATACACATTGTTCCAGAGGGACTTTCTAAAACCTAATAGAATAGAAAATAATGGTAAAGGTCATAACTCGTTCTATTGGTTCCTTAATAGTACAAGCACCAATTATTTTAAGACAATGACTAAAAAAACCTTACAGGCTAACTAAACTGGACACATATCATATCAGGTCTCTCTCATGGCATACATGCAGAATCTACATACATGCAGATTCTCTCATGGCATACATGGAGGGTGATGCTGTGCTGTGCCCTCCACTCCAGCACTAAGCCCTTCTAACCTAGTTTGGTTCCAACACTCCTTCAAGCCTATTGCTAAGTCACAGAGACCTTACTCTTCTTGATATTTATATGGTAATATTGAGGAATAGGCTGGTTTGGTTGGTCAAACATTATATTTAATACTTAACCAGCATTACTGGCTGGGTGCAGTGGCTCATGCCGGTAATTCCAGCACTTTGGGAGGCCAAGGCAGGCAGATCACAAGGTCAGGAGTTTGAGACCAGCCTATCCAACATGTTGAAACCCCATCTGTACCAAAAATACAAAAATTAGCCGGGTGTGGTGGTGGCACACACCTATAATCCCAGCTACTCCGGAGGCTGAGGCAGGAGAGTTGCTTGAACCTGGAGGCAGAGGTTGTAGTGAGCTGAGATTGCAACACTGTACTCCAGCCTGGGTGACAGAGCAAGACTCCATCTCAAAAAATAATAATAAAATAAAAATAAAAATAAAAATAAATAATAAAATAAAAAATAAAAATATTTAATCAGGATTATGAAATTCAAACTGCCTATTGAACCTGGCCAACAACTAAGATAGACACGGACATAATTTATCATTTACAATGTAGAGAATACTAATTTACTATATTTCTATTCTGAGTCACTAAAATCTATTTCTAATGTGTTTAGTTTTGTCATTTACATCAGCGGACCCCAGTGTTTTTGGCACCAGGAACCAGTTTTGTGGAAGACTATTTTTCCACAGACCAGGGTGGGGATGGTTTCAGAATGAGACTGTTCCACCTCAGATCATCAGGCATTAGATCCTCATAAGGAGTGCGCAACCTGGATTCCTCGCATGCACAGTTCACAGTAGGGTTCATGCTCCTCTGAGAATCTAATGCCATGGATCTGACAGGAAATGGAGCTCAGGTGGAAATGCTTACTCCTCTTCCACTCACCTCCTGCTATGCAGCCTGGTTCCTAACAGGCCATGGACCAATACCAGTCCACAGCCTGGGAGTTGGGAATCCCTGACTTATATGTTCTTTTGCTCACTCATTCAGCCTATATTTATGAAGTATTTTCTATGTGCAAGCTCCAACAGAGAGTACAAACTAAATAAGACATTTGCCCTAAAGTCTAATGAAAAAGAGAAAATTTATAGTCTAATAGAAGATAAGTCTAGGCACAGTGGCTCATGACTGTAATCCCAGCACTTTGGGAAGCTGAGGCGGGAGGATTGCTTGAGTCCAGGAGTTTGAGACAAGCCTGAGCAACATAGTGAGACCTTGTTCTATTAAAATTTAAAAATATATAATAAAACAAAAAGCTGCTTTTAGAAATATAAACCCTTTGCATGAAGGGGAAGCATGTGTGTGTGCCTGTGTGTATATACACACATAGGTCTATTCATCCTCCAGATGAAGAGGGAGTGCTATAGTTTTTAAAAAGTACTGAAGTAGAACATGTGAAGAAAACTGCACAAATCCTAAGTGCATGGCTTAATGAATTTATTAAAATTGAACTCTATAACCAGCACCCAGATGAAAAAAACAGAATTTTACTAGCACTCAAGAATCCCTTTTCTTGTCTACACTTTGGCAGAGGGGAGGAAGTACATCAAACAACTTTTTTTTTCTGTTTCAACAATCTGTTTAATGCATACCTTCCTGCATCATGAGTCACTCAGACCATTATTACTCAGCCTTCAAAAATAGTTTCCCTGAGACAATTCTCTCCCTCCTCACAAGCTAAACAGTGATTAACGTCCAAGTGAACCAGAGTAAAAATTTCCAGCTGTCAAATTAACAGTTAGAAAGCATTTTTTTCCTCACAAAAGATGTGTCTAGACTCATGAAAATTAGAAAGTGGCTGGGCGCGGTGGCTCACATCTGTAATTCCAACACTTTGGGAGGCCAAGGCGGGCAGATCACAGGGTCAGGAGATAGAGACCATCCTGGCTAACATGGTGAAACCCCGTCTCTACTAAAAAATATACAAAAAATTAGCCGGGTGTGGTGGCGGGCACCTGTAGTCCCAGCTACTCGGGAGGCTGAAGCAGGAGAATGGTGTGAACCCGGGAGGCGGAGCTTGCAGTGAGCCGAGATCGCGCCACTGCACTCCAGCCTGGGCTACAGAGCGAGACTCCGTCTCAAAAAAGAAAATTAGAAAGAAAAAAATATTCATTAGTTCATCACATAAAGGGTTATTCCCTCAAACATAATTCCTACCTTTTCTCTAGTTTAAAATGAGTTCGGCTGTTCTTATTTAAAGTCAAGTCATACACATAAAGCAAACCTAATGCAGTCTTTATTACGGTAGTAGACAGGAAACACGCACCAAACCAATTAGATACTATAACCTCATAATGTTGCATCAAAGCTGTGGCATGTTATTAGAAACCAAGTGATGTACAGCATCTTTTATTTTATGTTTAGAAAGCACAGGACAGCTATCTGACCCAAAGGTGAATCATTGTGGATACCGACAAGGCAAAGCAGCCATCGAGGTATGGGAATTCAGAGGAATGATGTTTAAGTCTCCTTGAGTGATAATATCAATCAGTAGCTACAGGAAATGCTAAAGATACTTTTGCACTAGGTCCTCCTTTAATCTTTCTGAGAAAATCCTCATCACAATTCAAACAGAATGAGTAAAAGTAAGAGTAGATCTTCAGTAGGCAAAGAACTCAGAGTGGGACCCCATGGATCATCGATTTGATGCTGTTTTTTTCTGGAGAATTAGGAAGGGTGAAGAAAGCTTGAATCCTAGCATTTGTGTTGCCAATTTCAGTAAAGTCTCCACTGTTTCACAACTTTCTCCAAAGAATCTGAAACCTAATTCCACATAAACATAACGAGGAGCTTTTTAAGGTAAAAACCATGGATTTTTTTTTTTTTCTTCTCTAACTGTGGCATCTCCCACAGCACTTGGGACAGTGCAATTGATTAATGAATATTTCAAAATTGAATGAATGACTGTGTGGAACTTTCTCCTAAAAATGATTAGGAGCTGTTGAAGCATGTTCAGGAATGAGTGACATGACCAGATTTCCTCTATAGGTAACTCCTTCTGGCAATAGTATGGAGCATATATTAGAGAGACAGACCAGGAGGTATTACTGGGAGGCAATAGTCCTAGTCCAGACTAAAATAAGTGATAGTCTCAACTAAGGTTGCGTAGGTTAAGGTAAAAAGTAGAAACTGACTTAAAGGATACTTAAAAAGTAAAATCTATGTGATCTAGTCATTGATGGAATGTGGAGGGAGAGAGAAAATACTAGAGGAGGACTCTAAAAATGATTCTTGGGATTCTGGTTCTGTCTTTTGAATGAGTGATGGGACAGATGGTTGAGGTAAAAAATGCAGTAGTGGGAGGAACAGATTAGGTATCAAATACAGTGAGTTTACAGTAGCTTCTTTAGGCTTGAGGTGCCTGTAGGATGTCTGATTTAGAATCAATAGAGTGGAAACAGTTATTAAAGCCATGGGTTTTGATGTTTTTGTTCACAGAAAAAAAAAAAAAAAGGTGTAGCATGAAAATCCAGAGGGCTGAGGGCAGAACCACAGGCAATACAGACATTTAGAGGTTGAGCAGAGGATGAAAATACTGACACAAGGAGCAGGATTGCCCACAAATGACCCTGGGTATTTATTCTAAGATACCTGGATACCAAGCTAGCTGGGATCAGGAACCCATGTACCCCTACTCCCAGAAGGGGAACTGAACCTAAGCTTTTCTCTGTTTGGCAGGGGAAGCTGCAGCATTCATAGACCCTAAGCTCTCCAGATACTGAGCTGCTAGTGTACCCCTAAAGTAACTAAGCATATGTATTGAGATGTGTATGCATTTCCTACAAGCCACACATAAGAAAGGTAGAATTTCTTCTCCCTTATGATAATTTAACTTTGTTTTTGGTATCAGATAAGATTATCAAGTGACTCATTTTTTAAAAGAATAAAATAAAAACAGGAGACTTGCTAAGATATTCACTTTGGGAGGCTGTACATCTATCCTAGCAAGGATGTTACTGAACAAGACATTTTGGAAGATTCTCTTTTGAATTTGCCTCGGCTTGAAAGGGTAAAAGTTCATATTTTTAGACAAATTTAAGTTTTGAAAACAATCCAAGTTGTTGTTTGTAATGAAGTTTGGTGGAAAAAGTAAATGACAATAATGAAACACAATCATGTCATGCTATAAGGAAATGGATTGTTTTTCCTCTTTAGGGCCCTAATGATCTGCTCCATTTTCCTGCCTTTCTCTCATTCCCTCCCTTTCTTTCCAGGAGCTTTTGCATAGTCCAGCCAGACTAATCTTCATGAAGCGTAATTCCAATCATGTCACTATCTTTTTCAAAACTTGTCAGTAACTTCGGGGTACTCACGTAAAAATGTCTAAACCCTTTGGTCTGGAAGTCTAGGTTCTTTCCATTCTTACTGAAACTTGTTACTTGTCCTCCCTTTCAGCCCAATAAACTGAACTCTTGTATGTTTTCTGTTCATTCTCTATGGTTTTTGATGGGATTTGGCTGTGTCCCCACACAAATCTCAACTTGAATTGTAACTCTCAGAATTCCCACGTGTTGGGGGAGGGACTGAGTGGGGAGGTAATTGAGTCATGAGGGCCAGTCTTTCCCGTGCTATTCTTGTGATAGTGAACAAGTCTCATGAGATCTGATGGGTTTATCAGGGGTTTCTGCTTTTGCTTTTTTCTCATTTTCTCTTGCTACCACCATGTAAGAAGTGCCTTTCTCCTCCTGTCATGATTCTGAGGCCTCCCCAGCCATGTGGAGCTGTAAGTCCAATTAAACCTCTTTTTCTTCCCAGTCTTGGGTATCTCTTTATAAGCAGCATGAAAACAGACTAATACAATAAATTGGTACCAGTAGAGTGGGGTGTTGCTGAAAAGATACTCAAAAATGTGGAAGCGACTTTGGAACTGGGTAACAGCAGAGGTTGGATCACTTTGGAGGGCTCAGAAGAAGACAGGAAAATGTGCGAAAGTTTGGAACTTCCTAGAGACTTGTTGAATGGCTTTGCCCAAAGTGCTGATAGCAATATGGACAATAAAGTCTAGGCTCAGGTGGTCTTAGATGGAGATGAGGAACTTTTTGGAAACTAGAGTAAAGGTAACTCTTGTTATGTTTCAGCAAAGAGACTGGCAGCATTTTGCCCCTGTCCTCCCTAGAGATCTGTGGAACTTTGAACTTGAGAAAGATGATTTAGGGTATTTGGTGGAAGAAGTTTCTAAGCAGCAAAGCATTCAAGAAGTGACTTGGGCTCTGTTAAAGGCATTCAGTTTTATAAGGGAAGCAGAGCATAAAAGTTTGGAAAATTTGCAACCTGACTATGCAATAGAAAGGAAAAACCCATTTTCTGGGAAGAAATTCAAACCAGCTGCAGAAATTTGCATAAGTAGCAAGGACCCTAATGTTAATCTCCAAGATCTTTGGGAAGATGTCTCCAGGCCATGTCAGAAACCTTCACAGCAGGCCCTACTATCACAGGCCCAGAGGCCCAGGAGGAAAAAGTGGTTTCATAGGCTGGGTCCAGGGTCTCTGTGCTGTATGCAGCCTAGGGACTTGGTGCCCTATGTCCCAGCTATTTCAGCCATGACTGAAAGGGGCCAACATATAGCTCAGGCTGTGGCTTTAGAGGGTGAAAGCCCCAAGCCTTGGCTGTTTTCACGTGGTGTTGAACCTGTGGGTGCACAGAAGTCAAGAATTGAGGTTTGGGAACCTCCACCTAGATTTCAAAAGATGTATGGAAACACCTCGATGACCAGGCAAAAGTTTGCTGCAAGGGTGGGGCCCTCATGGAGAACCTCTGCTAGGGCAGTGTGGAAGGGAAATGTGGGGTTGGACCTCCCATGCAGAGTCCCTACTGGGGCACTGCTTAGTGGAGCTGTGAGAAGAGGGCCATCATCCTCCAGACCTCAGAATGGTAGATCCATTGACAGCTTGCACTGTGCACCTGGAAAAGCCACAGACACTCAATGCCAGCCTGTGAAAGCAACTGGGAGGGAGGAGGCTGTACCCTGCAAAGCCACAGGGGCGGAGCTGCCCAAGACCCTGGGAGCCCACCTCTTGCATTAGTATGACCTGGATATGAGACCTGGAGTCAAAGGAGATCATTTTGGAGCTTTAAAATTTGATTGCCCTGCTGGATTTCGGGCTTTCATGGGCCCTGTAACCCCTTTGTTTTGGCCAATTTCTCCCATTTGGAATGGCTGTATTTACCCAATACCAGGACCCCCATTGTATCTAGGAAGTAACTAGTTTGCTTTTAATTTTACAGGCTCATAGGCAGAAGGTACTTGCCTTGTCTCAGATGAAACTGTGGACCATGGACTTTTGGGTTAATGCTGAATTGAGTTAAGACTTTGGGGGACTATTGGGAAGGCACGATTGGTTTTGAAATGTGAGGACATGAGATCTGGAGGGGTCAGGGTGGAATGATATGGTTTGGTTGTGTCCCCACTCAAATCTTAACTTGAATTGTATCTCCTAGAATTCTCACATGTTGTGGGAGGGACCCAGGGGGAGGTAATTGAATCATAGGGGCCGGTCTTTCTTGAGTTATTCTTGTGATAATGAATAAGTATCACAAGATATGAAGGGTTTATCAGGGGTTTCCACTTTCACTTCTTTCTTATTTTCTCTTGCCACTGCCATGTAAGAAGTGCCTTTCTCCTCCTGCCATGATTCTGAGGCCTCCTCAGCCATGCAAAACTGTAAGTCCAATTAAACCTGTTTTTGTTCCCAGTTTCAGGTATGTCTTTATCAGCAATGTGAAAACAGACTAATACAGTTTTTTATTTTTTTGTTTTCTCTCCATGTCTAATTTCTACCTTTCTTTTAAGACACTGAGTGAATGTCCTCAAGCCCATTTAGGCTTCCCTGATTGCTGCAATCCTGTTCCATATCCTTGGCTTCTTCTACCCAAGATAAACCCGTCACCCTCCTGCCACAGGAATGCCCAAACTCCTCATTTCGAATACATAGAGTTTTGTGGGAATATAGTGTCAGTATTAATGCACCGTTTTAGTTATTAATAGCAATGATACATTTAATATAATACAAGGAATTTTAAAAAGTGGACAATAATAAGACACCTAACATAGGTTACATTGATTATAGAGTAGCCAAAAGAGTACACAATCTTTAGAATTTGACAAAATGTATTTGAATCCTAGCTCTACTGTTTATTAGCTGAGTCCCTTCAGGCAGCTTATTTAATATCTCTAAGAATCTACTCTTTCATCTGCAAAATGAAAAATAATGACATCAGCTTCATAACTTTATTATGAGGATCAGAAGAAAGTCATGCAAAAGACTTTCTAATGATCTTAGAGAGAGGAAGTCCTCTATAAACATGACAAGACCTAGAAGCCATAAAATATCGCTATTTTGACTGCATAAAATGTAAACATTTTTGCATGACAAAATAATGCATAACCAAAGCCATAAGAGGGTAAACTGGAAAACATTTTTGTAGCATTTATGACAGATAAATTACTTTTATTCTCTCATATATCGATGAAGAAAATGACCAATTTATTGAAAACATGGACAGAAGACATAAAAATACTCCATAGAAAATGAAATACAAATAGCTTGTAAACATATAAAAAGATGCTCAACTTCGGCTTAGGTGCAGTGGCTCACACCTGTAATCCCAACACTTTGGGAGGCCAAGGTGGGTGGATCACGAGGTCAGGAGATCAAGACCATCCTGGCTAACATGGTGAAACCCCGTTTATACTAAAAGTACAAAAAAAAAAAAATAGCCAGGCGTGGTGGTGGGCACCTGTAGTCCCAGCTACTAGGGAGGCTGAGGCAGGAGAATGGCATGAACCCGGGAGGCAGAGCTTGTAGTGAGCCAAGATAACATCGCTGCCCTCCAGCCTGGGTGACAGAGAGAGACTCTGTCTCAAAGGGGAAAAAAAAAAAAAATGCTCAACCTCACTTGTAATGTAACATAAATATAACATAAATGCAAAGTAAAACTCAATAATAGACTATTTTCACCTAACTCCTAAATGTTAGGGGAAGTAAGCATATTATTAAGGGAAGTGTAAATTGGTACAACTTTTTCTGAAAAGCAATTTGACAACAGCAATTTTTTAAATAACAATGTAACCATATACTACTCCTCTGAGCAATTTCCCATCTGGGAATGTACACACCTGTGCTCTCTGGTATAGCAGCCGGTGACCACATTTGCTTACTGAGCACTTGAAATGTGGCGTACCTGAAATGACATGTCATTTAAGTGTAAAACACACACTGAATTTTAAAGCCTTAGTATAAGTAAAATAATGTAAAATATTTCATTTTTTAATTGATTGCATGTTGGAAATGACATATTTTGGATATAATGAGTTAAATATAATATGCTATTAAGATTAATTTTACTTATTTCTTTTACTTTTAAAAACGTGGCTGCTAGAACATTGAAACTTACATATGTTGTTCACATTATATTCCTTTTGAACCTTGTTAGCATATACAGTTCTACTTACATACATAAGAAATTATGTATGTATAAAGAACATCTGAAAAAATATTTAGTATTCATCAATAGAGTCTTTGCTAAATAAAATATGATACATTCAGACAATAGAATATTATGTGGACTGAAAAAAGAATGAGACCAGTCTGCCCTAAGATGGGGAGCTTTCCGCTAGATATCATTCAGTTAAAAAAAAAATAAAGCATGGAATAGATGTGTAGTGAGTTAATGTTGGTGTTCAGCGTATATTAAATGAATTTTGAATGAATTATGTAAATTGTACTTATGCATAGAATATTCTTGGAAGATGCACAAAAATTGTTTTTAGTTATTGTTCTAGAGAGAGGAAATTGTGCTTCACCATCAGGGGCTGGAGAAGATTTATTTTTAACTCTACTTTTTTGTATTGATTAAACGTTTTGCAACATGTATTCATTACCTATTTAGAAAAAACCCTGTATTTACAAGTTTTCATTGTCTTTGAAGAAAACAATTCTTATAAAGAATTTCCTGAAGTCAGCTATGTGAAGGTGGAAGACGGATGTAAAATCACAAGGCCTTATGCAGTAATAGATTCCTAAGAAATAGCTGTTTCTTTCCCTTCCCCACACTTTGACTACTCCTCTGAGCAATTTGTCATGAGCACAGATGTCATGATAGAATCTTTCCACATTTCAGAGATCCCTTAAGCATCCCTATCACGTTATGGCTCTAGAGATGTCAAATGTAAATGGGATGAGGCTACACTGATCCTGTGACATGCCCTGGAAGTTAGTTATTTCTCCCCAATAAATCCCAGAAACTTGCCTGCTTACTTTTATATATGTCTCATCAAAATGGAAGGCAGCCTGCCTAATGTATAACTTCCCAGTCAGTGTAATATTGTAGGCTGTCTACAAATTTTATTACTATATTAAGGGTTGAAGCAAACTTTTCCAGTTATTACATCCTCGGCACTAAAATCTTCACTCTCCTTGTCAGTCTCTTGATTCTTCAGCAGTTAAAACACTCTCTTTTATTTCTGTATCAGAAACTCTGTGTGCTTCCCTAACCTCTTTGTCTACTTCAATCACCTCTTCTCACTTTGATGAAGTTTGTTGATTGATTGCTTCTCATGGGTACGACTGGCTTTCCGGCCCTTTGTCTAAATTTAAAACACTGGAACCATTCTTCAGAAAATACACAGTGCTCAGTCAATTGCATTTGCTCATAAAATATCTTTTTTTTTTTTTTTAACAAAAGTCTCTTGATTCTGCTTCCTCATTTCGACTCCCATTGCCTCTGCCTGAGTCCAGGCCCTCTTCATCTTGTCTAGAATATGTCAATTACCTCTTAACTAGTCCGTGTGCTTTCAGACTCCCCACTGGCAATCCATTTTCTACTTCACTGCTAAATTCTAAAAACAGATTCATGCCTCCATTCATTCATTCATCAGACATTCATTAAGTATCTCCTTTGTGTCAGGCATCATGCTAGGAACTGGGGACACAAATACTAATTTTTCATAGGCACGCACTACGTTTCTGGAGCTTAGAGTTCAGTGCAGGAAGCCATCAAGTGGACACATGGTTTACAGTGTACAGGGGTGGGCACAGGATGCCCTGGTAGCATCCATCAGGGAAGAAAATTTCCCCAGAGCCCTTGCTATCTGGTCCAACTGTTAAGAGACAGGAGGAGATGTTCTAAGCAGAGGGCGTAGCAAGGGCCAAAGCTAAGCAGGGTGGTACATGGTGTGTGTGGTGAGTGTGACTGGCCAGGCGGTCAGAGAAGATTTACAGGAGTCAGCACCAGGTAGTGGCACAGGGCCTACGGGGGCCATGCAAAGGAGTTCGAACTTTATTCTGAGGGCATATGTTTTAAGAACAGTGGTCATGAGATCAGATTTGCATTTTATGGAGATCATTACGGTAGGAGTTTGGAGGAGAGCTGGAGGGATGAAAGACTGGAGACTGGAAATAAGGTTAGGAAGAGGCTGGTTCAACTATTTGGTCATGAGGATAACCTAAATCAAGGTAAGCGCAGTAGGGATGCTGAGCAGCAGACAGATTTGGAAGAACTCAACAATAACATGGACTGGGTTTAGTGATTGCCTATTTGGATGTTTGTGAGAAGGAAGGAAGGGGAAAAAGTCAGAATTGACTCACAAATGTCTGGCTTGAGCCCTTGGGAAGCTATGAGAGGTTATGGAACGGGAAATGGCTTGGTAGAGGGAAGATGGTGGCAGGTGAGTACGTGGTCTGCATTCAGGTGAGAGATTTGGACTGGAGGCATTCATTCTTTATCCATTTACTCATTTAGTTAATAGGTGTTGAGTGCCTACTACATGTCAGGCACTGTTCTAAGCACAGGGATAGTGGCAACCAAACAGGACAAAATTCCTGTGCTAGTGGCAACCAAATAGGACAAAATTCCTGTTCTAGTGGCACCTTCATTCCAGTGAAGAAACTAAACAAACCACACAAGTAAAGCAATGCATAATGACCTGTTGATATGTGCTTTGAAGACAAATACATTAGGATAGGGCAAGGAGAAAAAGTGTGATGGGGTGTGAGGGATATTTTAGATAAGGGCATCCATGGAAAAGCATCTTTCAAGAGGTGCTATTTGAGCACAAACCTGAACGAAGTGCCAGAGGGAGCCATGGGAACGTTCAAGGGAAGAATATGCAAGGAAGAACCATGTGGGACAGCAGGCTCCCTAAGCAATGGGTAGCAGAGGCTGTGGGAAAGAGGGGGAGGGGAAAGGGATGCAGCTGTTCCCACAATAGGACCTCTAACAGTACCTAAAAACCTTGATGTCTCGAATGTATCATCTTGCTTCCGTTTGAAGCTAACCCTAGAACTAATTTCTTCCTCCACCATCACTTCCCAGCCTCTGATAAATATAGCACTGGCAACTTTGTATCACTAGTATTTGTTACCTTGGTATAATCTGAGCTTCTCCAAGTTAGGGATGCTGTTCATGTTGGTCACCTCAATAATCAGCACAGTGTGTCAGGAGCCAGTCCACAAATGTGTGTTGACAGAACAGTAACGACAAACAACAGGACACAGCGAAGGTAAAACTGATGTCTAGGGGAGTGTTAAGTGGTTGGTGATAAGTAGGAACAAGGGATTGCTTTTTTAAAAAACAACTTTATGTTTTAAAGCCCTGTAGTTTTACGTATTTCTCTTTGACATCTTTTGGTATTCATCTCCATCTCTCTAATAACTTAATTTGTGATTTTTTTTTCAATTTTAGGTTTTACCTATTGACTTTCCCTCATAGAAGATGAAGAATCACTTCTCTCTGCACCCTCCTCCACCTGAACTACACACATATACACACTGCCCATATCCCTACCAACCCATTATAGCTGTGTCATAATTTTGGTTAAATTAACATTGCAGGTTCACATTTTAATGGCTATGTAAATAGTATTCACACCAGGTTATGTGGTATATTATGGTTGTTATTACCACTTTTCCTTTCTTGCACAACTTTTTGTTTCCCTAGTGGTGGTTTTATTTATTTATTTATTTATTGTCATTTGGTTAATTGGTTGGTTTTCTAGTTTTCTGTGTCTGTCATGAATTAAGCTTCTAGTCTACTGTTTCCCAGTCCTGTAACTTCTTCTAATACAATTAGACATGTGAAGTGTGTGTGTGTGTGTGTGACTCTTCCTGATGATAGCACTACTAGAATCTTTCGACCTGCTACTTGCCCTGGTTGCTCTTTGGGCCCAGTGCTCACCTGTCATCCTGGGATTTTTCTTCACCTTTCTGAGACCGTAGGTCCTGTCTTCCTCTGTTTTGGTTCACTCCTTTGTTTCAGTGTATCAGTTCCTCAGGCAGCTTCTTTGCTTCTTTTTTTAGAGATGTGGTCTCACCATGTTGCCCAGACTGGTCTCAAACTCCTGGGCTCCAGCAATTCTCCCACCTCAGCCTCCTGAGTGGTGGGGAGTACAGGTATGAACCATAGCTCCTGGCCTCAAGTAGCTCCTTGATAAGGTACACGGAAGGAAAATTTGTTGAGGCTTTACATGTCTGAAAATGTTTTTATTCCTTCTTGACACTTGAATGATAAGACAGCTAGAGAATTTTAGAGTAGTAATCATTTTTGCTCAGAAATATAGAAGTATTGTTCTACCGTCTCGTAAATTCTAGTGTTACTGTTAAGAATGGAAGTCATTCTTATTCTTTTTTTTCCTCATTAAACTTTGTTTTAATGGGTCTTAAAATTCTGTGACAGCTTTTTAGTCAAGTTGTTTCCATTAAAAAGTACTGATTTTAAAAACTAATGTCTTAAAACTGCCACACGCACAAAAATAGAAGAAACAACAACAAAAAAAACCACACACAAACCCAAATATGGTCCACAAAACATTCTCCTTTCCTTCTGAAGGTTTTGCAATGCATTGTTATCATTAACCAGTCTTCTACTATTAAACTTAAATGGCCAATTGAAACAAACAGTTCTGACACTGTTCTTCCACCACTGATTAAGACTGGAGTGGCAGGTCTTACAGATAATATTCATTTAGCCTTCTGAGGTTTCTGGGCAAAGTTGGTAACCTTGACAGCTCCAGCATCCTTCTGGTCCACTATTTTGATGACATCCACAGCAAATGTCTGTCTCATATCATAAACAGCAAAACGACCCAGAGGAGGATAGTCCAAGAAATTCTCGACACACATGGGTTTTCCAGGAACCATACCAACAATGGCAACATCATCAGATTTCAAGAATTTAGGGCTATCTTCCAGCTTATTACCATAACAGCAATCGACCTTTTCCTTCAGCTCAGCAAACTTGCAAGCAATGTGAACTGTGTGACAATTCATTAGAGGGGCATGGTCAGCGCCAATATGGCCTGGATGGCTCAGGATAATCACCTGAGCAATGAAGCCAGCTTCCATTGGTGGGTCATTTTTGCTGTCACTAGCAACTTTGCCACAACAAACATCTTTGACAGACACATTCTTGACATTGAAGCCCACATTGTCCCCAGGAAGAGCTTCACTCAAAGCTTCATGGTACATTTCTTTTTTTCTTTTTTTGAGATGGAGTCTCATTCTGTCGCCCAGGCTGGAGTGCAGTGGTGCAATCTTGGCTCACTGCAACCTCTGCTTCCTGGGCTCGAGTGATCCTCCCACTTCAGCCTCCCAAGTAGCTGGGATTACAGGCATGCACCACCATGTCTGGCTAATTTTTGTATTTTTAGTAGTGTCAGGGTTTCACCATGTTGGCCAGGCTGGTCTCAAACTCCTGGCCTTATGTGATCTGCCCTCCTCGGCCTCCCAAGTGCTGGGATTACAGGCATGAGTCACCACACCTGGTCCATGGAGCATTTCAACAAATTTTACTTCAGTTATAATATTTACTGGAGCAAGGGTGACCACCATATTGGATTTGAGAACACCAGTCTCCACTCGGCCCACAAGCACAGTACCACTAGCATCAGTTTTGCAGACATACTGGAGAGGTAGACCCAAGGGCTTATTAGTTGGATGAGTTGGCGGTAGGATGCAGTCCAGAGTGTCAAGCAGCATGGTTCCACTGGCATTGCCATCTTTATAGGTGAATTTCCATCCCTTGAACCAATGCATGTTAGCATGTGGCTCGAGCATGTTGTCACTATTTCAACCAGAAATTGGCACCAATGTTGCTGTGTTCAGGTTGTAGCCAGTTTGCTTAATATAAGTGCTGTCGTTTTTTGCAATTTCCTCTTCTGGCCATAGGGTGGCTCAGTGGAATTCATTTTGTTAACAACAACAATTGGTTGCTTCATACCCAGTGTACAAGCAAGAACACCATGCTCATGGGTCTGCCCATTCTTCGCGATGCCAGCTTCAAATTCACCAATGTCAGCGGCAACAATCAGAACAGGAAAGTCAGTCTGAGATGTGCCTGGATTCATGTTTATGATAAAAATCTCTGTGTCCTGAGACATCAAATTTCCATGGGGAGATACCAATGGTGATACGAAGTTCAGTCTCTGCTTTCAGTTTATCCAAGACCCAGGCATGGGAAAGAGCCCTTTTCCGTCTCAGCAGCTTCCTTCTCAGATTTTTCGATGGTTCTTTTGTTGATGCTACCACATTTGTTGATCAGATGATCCGTGGTGGTGGACTTGCCCAAACCTATGTGTCCAATGACAACGATGTTGATATGAGTGTTTTCCTTTCCCATTTTAGCCTTTAGGAGTGGTTTTCACAACACCTATGTTCTGGCAGGAAACCCGTTGTGAAAAAGCCATTCTGATATTTGAAACTTGTTTAGTAACTTTTTTTTGAGAATATTTAAGCGCTTTCAAGCCAGTGTTATTAAATTTGAAAATTTTTGTTTTGTTGTGTCTTTCTTTTTAAGACTTTGTTTTTCTCTTACAAGTGAAGAACATCACTTTATTTCTTAATAATTAGGAACTGTTTGTTCCTGAGATCTTTTTAAAAATAAAATTATTGGTGCATAATATGCAAACAACAAATTGCATTATTTAAACCTGATATCTTAATAGTATTGAGTCTTCTATCTCATGAACATGATACAGCTCTTCATTATTTAGGTCTTTAACTTCCCTCAGTAATGTTGTGTAGTTTTCAATGTACAATTATTGAATATAGTTTAGTACATTTATGTGTAAATAGTTCATACTTTTGGATGTTGTTGGAAATGAAATTGTAATTTTTATTTTTCTGATTGTTTGTTGCCAGTATATAGAATTCTGTTTTTGTATATTGACCTTGCATAGGCCTTGCTGAGTTCACATAGCTCTAGGAGTTTTTTTCTGGATTCCTTATGATTTTACAGTACACAATCATGCTGTCTGCAATAAAGAGAGTTTTACTTCTTCCCTTCCATTATGTATACTTGTGTTTTTTTCTTCTCTCCCTTCTCCTCCTCCTTTCTCCTCATCCTATTTCCTCTTCTCTTTCTTTTCATCTTCTTGTCTTATTGCACTGCCTAGGGCCTCCAGAAGAATGTTGACTAGGAGTACTGTACTTATCACTAGTAAGACTGGGTATTCTTGTGTTAATCTTAGGAGAAGACATTCAGTTTTTCATTATTAACTAAGGTGCTCTCTGCAGGCTTTTTGTAGAGGCCCTTGAACCAGTTTAGGATGTTTCCTTCCTTCATTTTTTTCAGTTTGTCGAGCATTTAAAATCATGGGTAGATGTTAAATTTTAGAAAAATGTTTTTGCTTCATCTATTGATATAATTATATGGGCTTTCTCCCTCATTTTGTTAATATGGTGAATTATGTTAATGGATTTTTGAGTGTTAAACCAATCTTGGATTTCTCCAATAAATCTCACTTGATCATAATCCTTTTTATAAATTATTGGATTTATTTTGCATATATATGTGTATCTATATAATTTTGTCTCCATGCATAAGGGATATGAGTTATGGTTATTTCTTGTGATGTCTTTTTCTGGTTTAGTATCAGAGTAACATTGCCTCTAAAAAATGGATTTAGCAAATATTCTCTTATTTTCTGTTTTCCTAAAATGTTGTATTATTTCTTCATGTGTTTGATAGAATTCAACCGTAAAGCCATCTGATCCTGGGGTTCCTTTGTGAGATGGCTTTCTTAATTTTGGATTCAATTTTTATGGTACATATAGGGCTATCATATTATCTATTTCTTCTTGTGTCAGTTTTAATATTCGTCTTTCAAGGTATTCAATTATTTTAGTTGTGACCAAATTTATTAACATGTAGTTGTTTATCCTATTCCCTTATTTTTGTAAATATCTTTTGGATTTGTATTGATGGCTTCTCTTTCAATCTTGATATTGGTAATTTGTGTTTTCTCTTGCTTCTTGATAAGTCTAGCTAGAGATTTCTCAATTTTATTAATCACTTCAAAAACCAGCTTTTGGTTTCATTGATTTTTCTCTATTCATCTTTTTTCAATTTCATTGTTCTGTACTCTAATCTTTACTTGGTGTTTAATTTTCTCTCTAAGTTTCTTAACACACAGCATAGATAATTGATTTTGGACTTTTTTTCATAATATAAACACTGATTTCATAATATAAGCACTGATTTAGCTGTTTCCATGAGTTTTTATTGTTGCATTTACTTATCACTCAGTTCAAATATTTTCTATTATTATTAATATTTGTGATTTGATTTTTTCCTTCACCTATGGGCTACTAGAAGTAAGGTTGTTTTATTTCACGTTTGGGGCTTCTCTAGATGTGTTATTGCTTTTTAGTTTATATTTAATACTGTTGTGATCAGAGAGCATGCTCTGTAAGATTTATTCTGTTAAACATCTATTGACTTGCTTTACAGCCCAATATATACTCCATCTTCATGTGAATTTGAAAAGAATATTTATCCTGAAGTAATTGGCTCTAGTATTCTACAAATGTCAGTTAAAATAGTTGGTAGTGTACAGATCTTCTACATCTTTTCTGATTTTTTTTCTTATCTGGATGTTCTGTGAATTACTGAGAAAATTCTGTCAGTGTCTCCAACAATGACTATGGGTATGCCTTTTTCCCCTTTCAGCTTTGGTACTTGTTCTTCATATGCTTCAAAATTCTCTTATGTTCACATATACACTTAAAATTGATAATGGCTTGTGGTTTTATTTACCATTTTATCATTATGAAATATTTCTCTTTGTTTCTAGAAATATTCTTTGTCGTGATGGCTACTTTTGGAAATCTGTATATGTTTATATAATTCATATATTAGCAAGGCTTCCAACATTTGGCATCTATTGTTCATTAAACTATTATACAGAACTGAGGATACAGTATGTACATTGGCACAGAGGCAGGGACAAAAATGACAGGACTGTTCCAAGGCCAGTAAGATTTGATGAGGCTGTAGCATCAGTGGGGACAGAGGAGTGGAGGTTTCCATTTGGCCCTTTACACTGTATTATGGCTCTTGACTGTATAGCAGAATGGTTTGGGACAGTCTTTGCAGTCTTATGGTCCCAGGTTTAACTTCTGAATCTACCATTTATTAAACTTGTGACTTAAGTTACTTAACCTCTATTTCCTCATATGTAAAGCGGAGACAAATAATGGCACATACTTCATGTGTTTTCAGAAAGATGAAATTATATATATATAGCATACATACACATTACATCTATACACACAAATACAGTGCTTAGTAAAGTGTTCAATATTTATTTTTATATGTATAGTTAGTATTACATATGTATATATTATATTACATGTATTATTATATATATTTTCATAGAGTCGTCTCAATTTTCCTTCTGGCCTCAATTTTCAGAGATTTAATTAATTGTTCTTTTTGTTTGAAGCTTTCTTTTCTCCATTTGCTCCCATTCTCCCTGCCCCCACTCCCTTACTCTGCTTTCTTAGTTCCTTTCTGGGCCTCCTCCCTGCCCAAATTGGATTTCATAGCCTCAAGAACTGCAGACTGTACAATTAAGGTAGTTGCTGCTTGCTATCTTTCTCCTTTTCCCACTCCCCCATGAACCTCAATAACTTGGCTACGATTTCAATTTCTGCTCTGAAAAAAATGCACTTATTAGAATTTTCCAATTATCTGCGATATGAATGCAGATAACTGGGGCTTATGTACCTAGTTCAGAAACACACCCCATGTAGTTGTGATGAAAGAATAACACTTTTTGCATAAGAAATGCTCCATATTTATGATAAATATTCTCAGCAAAAATTGTCAGTAGAGCTATAAAAGGCCCTTTGGAAGGGGCACTTGAAAACTCGGCTCAGCAACTTCCTTTTCCACCTTGAAGCATCCCCTTCAAAAGAATTCCCAGCCAGATGATGTTTGATGTTCCTGACCGAGCTCGCAGCATGATGAAAAAAAAAGATCATGGGTTTTGAAGTAGGTTAGTGCGGACGCCTACTCTTCGGGTTATTTCTCAGCCTGAGCGCGTTTCCTGGCTTGTAAATTGCATATAGGGATCCTTTCCTAAATCCACATCCACAATAGTTTCCCTTATTATGGGTCTTCGTGCATCTTATACCTTTCATTATCATAGTTTCACTTTTCATTTAAGTATCTAATAACGTCAGCTTCCTATAGTGAATTGTAAGCTCCACGAGGCCAAGGACCACGAGAATTCACCGTACTCTTGTATCCCCAGGCTAAACCATCACTGTACACCCAAGAGTCTAGCACAGTGCTGGCACACAGTAGACAGTCAGCAAGTGAATGACAAAGGAGCAGTTGACAGTGGCCGGAGCTCCGTCGCTGGGACGTGGAGAGAGTCGCCCCGGCCCGCAGTTCCCGCCCTGGCACTGGGATAACTTCTCCCGCGGATGCCCAGCGCCGCCCTGGCCAGACCCTCTGTTCCCCAAGTGCAGTCCGGCCAGGAGCCACAGCCGCACGCGGCGCCTCGCCCCTTGACGTCACTCGGGGCGGGACTTCCGGCCGCCGAAGTTTAACAGTCCAGGCGGGAGCCGGAAGCCCAGCGCCGAGCGGGCTGCGGCCCCCTGTTGTGTTGCTGCGGAGAGGTGAGGTTCCGGAGGCCCTGAGGTCAGCGGGGCCCCGCCCGTCGCGTTCGTGCCCCCTACGTATCCCAAGACCCCTTCCGTCCCCCTCAGAGGGCGGGGCGGAGGTCCTTGGGCTTCGCGCGCCCCGAGCGGTTGCTGGCAGGGGCGCGGCGGCGCGTTGAGCTGGGAAGTGTCTGGGGAGCCGCGGGCCGGGGTCGCACACCTCCCCGAGAGGCGGCCCAGGTCAACTAGGGTAGGTTGGTGGCGGCCCTAGTGGCTGTGCTGCCCCCGAAAAGTTTGCCTCGTCTCCACAAGTCTGTCTCCTTTTTTGTCAACCTCAAATACTTCTCTTTTGGCAGGTACTCGGATGCATTTTACAGGGTAGCCTCAGTTGAGCGGTTGTCCTGCAAGTAAAGTGCAGTTTTGGTGATTGAAAGTTGGATAACTTTCATTTCAGCTGAGTAGTGTAGTTGCATTGGTTCCTGTAGCAGCTGGCCCTAAACCCAGGCCGACGTTACCGCCTTCTGTTCTGACTGCTCGCTTTCGATGGGACCCTCTTTGTGGGACTGATGTAAAGTCTCTCCCTTAAATGTGCTCAGTTCTTAGAAGACCGGAGTAGGTGGGCGGATAGTCCTCTTCCCCGCCCCGCTTTAAGAGCGGGAAACAAACATTAAATCACTCAGCGAGTTACGTCTCCTAAGTTGGAGCGGGTCTTTTGAACCCAGTTTTTCAGAGCCCTGGCCTCAGTGATCTACCCACTACACCCCGCATCTCCATAGGCCTGGTGTAAGATGCAGGTAGACACAGCTTGCAGTTGTGTTTACAGGGCTTAGAGATCGCATTTCCAGCAATTCATTCGTTGTTCCTTGACTTGGGAACGAAGGAGGCACGTGTTACACATGTTTAAGGCTCCAAATCCAAACACTGTGTTACATTTCGACAGGTGACTTTAATGGCTTTTAGTAGCACTTTGTTAGATGAATGGAGCGTAAGGAAGCACATGTGAATTACCTTAACTTTTTGTCTCGAGAAGGAAACGTTTCTATAATTATGTCTCTAACTTGTCCTCTGAAATGGCTTATACTAGACGTGTATTGGTGACTCGGGGACCTGTCTGTGACATCACTAATGCTGTGTAGTAGTCTTGCACTTTCCATACTAGGAAGGTGTGGGAGGTATAATTCTGTGAACTCTTGCTTTCCTTTTCTCCCATGTACTTTTGAGCCTCTCTTTTCTCACCTATCGTTCATTACTACCTGTTGCTCTTTAAGGTGCCTGCCTAGAGCAGCTTCCTTGCCTTCTGTTTTCTAGACTTCCTTGGTTTGTGAAATCACCTTGTTAGAATTACATGTTTCAACTGTATACTCTGAATAAATGATTGAAGGTATTGTAGTCCAAGAATTGGTATGGGGACTTAGTGGCATCTCATTTGACCATATTGCTAATTTTAGAGTTTTGGAAAAACTGGTGTGACTGGATTCTGACCTGCAGAAATGCTACTTTATCATACGTTTTTTAAAAAATTAAGAAGTTATTTATTAATCGTTATTTGTTGAGAAACTGCTGTGTGCCAGGAATGTTTCAAGACTGGTGTGGGGAGACAGACATTATTATGAGAACAAATAAAAATTTCAGGTAATGACTGGGTGCGGTGGCTCACGCCTGTGGTCCTAACACCTTGGGAGGCTGAGGTGGACAGATCACCTGAGGTCGGGAGTTCGAGACCAGCCTGACCAACATGGAGAAACCCCGTCTCTACCAAAAAGTACAAAATTAGCCAGGCGTGGTGGTGCATGCCGGTAATCCCAGCTACGCAGGAGGCTGAGGCAGGAGAATGGCTTGAACCTGGGAGGTGGAGGTTGCGGTGAGCTGAGATCGCGCCCTGGCACTCCGGCCTAGGCAACAAGAGTGAAACTCCGTCTCAAAAAAAAAAAAAAAAAAAAATTCAGATAGTAGAAAGTGCTATGAAAAAAATGAAATCAGGTATTGGGATATAGGGTAAACTGGTAAGTCCCTTACCAGGTAAGGAAGGGGCTACATTAGCCAGGGTGGTCAGGAAAGGCCTTTCATAGGAGGAAACATTTGAGTTAAGACCTGAATGATGAGAAGAAGATGACTGTGGGAATCTGGGGATAGCATCTTAGGCACAGGGAGCAGCAAATGAAAAGACACTGAGGTGAGAATAACCTTGCCTTTGCATGAGGCAGAGAGAAGGCCAGTGAAAAGAAAGAGAGTTACATGGGGGCCAGGACATGTAAGGCAGGCTAAGGAGGCTCAATTTCATTATCATTACTGTGAGGAGCCATTGGAAGGGTCAACTGAGAGAATGTGATCTGGCTTTTGTTTTAGGAAGATCACTTCAACTACTTTGGTGAGTGCACTGTTTGGAACAAAAATGGATGAGTTAGAGCCACTTGTATTAGATTAGATTTTGACCTTTTTTTGAGTATGTCTTTTTAAATGTTTTAAAAATATATTGTTTTAAACTATTTGTAGGCGCAGTCATGCAGGAAAACCTCAGATTTGCTTCATCAGGAGATGATATTAAAATATGGGATGCTTCATCTATGACATTGGTGGATAAATTCAACCCACACACATCACCACATGGAATCAGCTCAATATGTTGGAGCAGCAATAGTATCCTTTAAAAAAACACACACACACTTATTAGGTTAAACAGCCACTGTCAATGAAACTTTTGCATGTGACTCATACTGAGTAATGTATTTTGCATTGCTACCAAGGATAGTAAAATAGTAATTTACAAAACAATATATCATATGAATGCACTCTGATTTTATGTGTTGGGTTCATTTAAAAAAAATTTAGTTACAACCCACTTCATTTGAAAACATTGCTATTAAAAAAAGTATATTCTGTCTACACCATAGAATTAGTTATGAAAAGTTTCTTATTGAACCAAATGGAATAAGGTTGGTAATTGTGGAAATAATTCCAAAAGGTTTTGGAATGAGTTTTTGCATCTACATTTGGGTATTTGTGGATCTGATGTACTCTCCATATCTTCCTTCCTCTCTGTGTATGATGAAAACTACATTATTTCCTAAACAGACATAGTAAAGTTATCTAGATTGAATTTTTCTAAGCTTTTTATGTTTCTGATTGACACCTTCCCTGTCTTGGTGAGCTCCTAAATGTGGATAAAATAAAATGAGGGAGTGAAGACTGTAAACTAGGGTTTTTGAACCCTGTGCTATTGACTTTTTGGGGCAGGAAATTTGTTGTGGATCTTTCCTGTATGTTGTACCATGTGGAGAAGGTTTATTGGTCTTCTCCCCTTAGGTACTAATAGCTTCTAGTTGTGACAACCAAAAATGTTTCCAGAATCGCCCAAATCACTCCCAGTAGAGAACCACTGCTGTAACCACAGTACTCCTATCACCTTTTATATGAAAATGTTTTATATAACTGGTATGTTAGAAATTTTCTTTTGTGAAACTCATATGCAATTTCTTAACAAATTTTTAACATTTGTCTGATTTTTATCAACACCAAAGTATTAAATTCTACTTTCTGATGAAAGGAAAAAAATCAAAGCTTTAAAATACGACTGGTTCAGGAACAAAAATATTAAAAGTTTTATGTGAGCCTTACTGTTCTTGCATGTCTGTAACAAGAAGGACAAATTTTCTTATTGAATTAAATTTACCTCCTTATCATTCCTATATTTTGTGTTAAAGCAGTACAACAAATTACTTTGGTACTCTGTTAGTCAAACTCATGGTGAAATGACTGCATTTTTGAAGGACTTTCCAGATATTTAGTAGGAAAAATATTTTAAAGAGAGTGACAAGTGTATGAAGTTGCTGTTCTCTATTTTTAGATTTTCATTATGTTTAGAGCTTAATTTTCCCTCTTATTATATAAAAGTAGCAATTTGTAGTAAGATTATTTTTTGGTTGACTTTTGTTTTAAGGAGTTTTACTAGGAGTTGGCATTTACTAATGTGCTACTTAATAGTCTAACAACAAAACTGATGTAGCTATGAGATAATGTTGTATGACTTTTGGAAATTGGTCTTATCGTTTTCTTGCATGAGCAGATGTGCACTGAAAGCCTTCATACAGTCTTACTCTTAATAAGGCTTTGATCACTTCCATGAAGGTTAATTACTGAAGATCAAAGAGTTCCCAGCCTTAGCAGCTTGGGGTCCACATAGCATAGATTCCAAGAATGGGGTTAATGTGGGAAGCCAGAGAGATTAGTTTTTTGTTTTTTGTCGTTTAGCTTATGTTCCTCACTTTCTCATGATTTCTAAAACTACAAGAGAAATACGAAAGTAGCTAGATTACCCACCCACATTATGTTTCAGTTCTTTTTTTTTTCTATATTCTAAGGAGAAAAGTAGTGGTAAACAGAGGAAGAAGTCAAGGAAGGGGAAATGGTTTTTCTCACTATGGTAATATCTAGGTAGAAATGATTTGATTTGCATCATGTATCATAATAAAATTACACTCTATGCTCTGTTTACAAAATACCTGAAAGTTATGCAGAACATTCAAAAGTTAATGCAGTTAGGGATTCTTAGTGTCTAATTAACCTTTCTCCATTGCTTTTACTCACATTTTAATTGCTGAAAAGCACAGATTTAAACTTCTGATATTTTAATTTGTTATGGCTCTCAAAATCAGACTCTTATTCTTGGTTATATTGTTGTAGTTAATCATTTTAGTTTTAAAATGCTTACTGTTTTGTGTTTACTGATTGTGTTTACTTATGATTCATGTAAAAGAAGGTAAATAAAATTTTAAATTAAGATTCAATTAAATTTTATTTAAAAATTAAAACTCATGACACAATTCCTATTTAACCATACATATTTGTAAAATATTTGCAAATTACTATAATATCCATTCTTAATTTAAAATTGGAACATTCTATCACAAAAATATCACAAAAATTCATGTTCTGGGAAAATATCAGTCTTTTTTTAAAAAAATAGAAAAACAGGGGACTAGTGTGGATGTTTGCTGCCTAGTTTAGATTGGTACCAAGCACTAGGTTAATACATATCTTGAACAGTTTCTGTAGATGAAAAGGTTGATTGATATTTGCTGATGCTGCTTTTATCATGCTCTCATTCTTGAAGGATAAAATTAGCCCTTCTGGCCTACTCTTTGAAAACAGAATAGTATTTCACATGGGTTAAATAGCTTTTGAGTGATAGCAGAGCCAGAAGGAAGGCTAGTTCTTCCCCGCAGTAGTAGCAAAGAGAATTAGTCTTAGTAATTATTAATAGTAATGTGAGCTACTTTTGAAAGCTACTCTATAAGCGTTACTCATTCATTGTCTTCTTAGTGTGTTTGCTTTTATAATTGCAATTCTTATAATAGTCTCTAGTGCTATAGATGTTCATGGATTGTTTGATGCTCCATAACTCTTCATTTAGATAACTTTTTAGTAACAGCATCTTCCAGTGGCGACAAAATAGTTGTCTCAAGTTGCAAATGTAAACCTGTTCCACTTTTAGAGCTTGCTGAAGGGGTAAGTGATTTTTTTTTTTTTAACTGTTAAAAATCTTAGTTTTGCTTGACTGGCAATTGCTTGTTTATTGTGGTGCTTGCAACTAAATATAAAGGTTTTTAAAAGCATCATTTTTAACTTAAGCTCAAAATAGTACAGTAACACTTAAAAATGAGATATGTGTACTTACTGAGATATTTTTAGGTAAAATAGTTTTGAATATTAGGGGAACAATTGAAGACTTGAATTTTGTTAACTAGGCCCTTCATTTCTTCATTTTCCTTCTGTGGGAGAGGATTCCTGTTGCTGCTATTTTAGGACGATGTCCCACACAGGTTGCTAGGTTGACCTGAGCAGATGAACTCTAATGACACAGCACTACTTTACTGATCTTGAGCTCAGGACCATCAGGAACAGACTCATAGCTGATGGTAGCCCTCTGCTTCAGATTCTGTCCACCTGTACTGAGGGGCCTGTCTGAGCCTCCCCATGCGCTCCTTAAACAGGTTTTTTTTGTCAAAATAAGCTTAGGTCCCAGGGCATTTAAATGAAGCTGTCATTGCATACTGTTTTCTTATCCTTTTGCTTTGTTTTGTTTTGTTTTGTTTTTTGAGATGGAATCTCACTCTGTTGCCCAGGCTGGAGTGCAATGGCGCAATCTTGGCTCACTGCAACCTCCACCTCCCGAGTTCAAGCAATTCTCCTGCCTCAGCCTCTCAAGTAGCAGGGATTATAGGTGCCCACCACCACACCTGGCTAATTTTTGTATTTTTAGTAGAGACGGGGTTTCACCGTGTTGGCCAGGCCCGTCATGAACTGACCTTGTGATCCTCCCGCCTCTGCCTCCCAAAGTGCTGGGATTACAGGCGTGGCAGCCTATCCTTTTGTTTTATAAGTTAATCCGTCTGATTGAGAATAATACTGGCTTCTTCATTTCCAGTCACATTCCTTGAAAGCTATTTCTTTTTTAAATAGAATAAGATTTAAATAAAAAGGTATGAGTAGTTGATAGCTTGTTTTTTGTTTGTTTGTTTCAAAGTTTTTATAGCAAATCTTAAATTATTATGGATTGTCATAATTTTACACACTGGGATAGGTAAGGTAGCCCAATTAGAAAGAAAGCAGCAGGACAATTGAATAAAAGCTCAACTAATTTAAAGAGGACTCATGATTTTTATCAATCCTCTCCTAAAGGTATCCAGTGGGATTGACCTGAACTTCGGTTCTAACCCACAGATGTTGGAGACTGGGACAGAGAGAACACCCGCTAACAGTAGAAATGGAGTTTGAGGCACTCTGTTTAACCTGACTTAAGCGAAATCAAGGCATAGAATGTCCCTGGTCAATAAAAGGCAGACTGAAGTCTTCAAGAGCAGGCAAAACATCTTAACCATCTTTGGATCTTTGTATCCTAAGATGTTCAAAAAACACTTGTTAATGTCAACGTCAAAACCATTTTAACTTTTATTCTACCACTATATATATGTACTACTGTTATGCATTATGCCTTAAAATCAGTGAATCAGTGTTTGGGAGCTTTTTTTTTTAAGTATAAAAATAACAGATGGTATTTACAAGTGTTCCATAATTCTAAGAGTTCTGTGAATATTCCAAATTAGTTGCTATGATTCTTAGCCCTCTTTCCCATAGTTAACAAATCATATCATAATGCTGGTAGATAAAAGTAAGATTAGTTGAGTTCAAATTTTCTGTCTGTTTTAATTTAGCTATAAAAATATTTGCAAACATTGCTTTTTTAGCTTTTACTATTAATGTTTAAAGTAACATATTTATGTGCTAATAACCTTTTTGTAACTTCCAAATGCTCTTACTTGTGTATTGTTTGAGGCATAAGACCTTTTCTACTTGAGAAAATAAATTATGATCCTACTCATTTAAAAATTTTAGAGTGGAACTTTAAGTTCATATTTATTTTCTTGGATTTTGTATTTCACCTCTTTAAAATAGAATGTACCTTTGCCTTGCACCTTGAGCAGTACAGGATTCCTGTAATAACCACACAATTTCCATTAATTAAGTTCATTAGTTGCATTAATAACACTATCATTAAAAATGATCTATCATCAGGGTTAGCCAGCTCTAAATATAAGTTTTATTTTGAGCCCTTAAGAGTAATTGTAGTTGTTGTGATGATTGGAGTCCCAATACATTGATCTTCAGTGGACACCATCTTTTTCTACTTTATTTAAAGGCTCTTTTGATAGTTCTTAGCAAACTGTCCTGATTTGCAGTGACAACCAGATTTTAAATCTTCTTAGTCTGCTTCCACCAAAGTCAATTCCTAGAATGGTATCTGCAGGAGAATTACAGCAACTGTACTGAAACATTGATGTTGTGTGCATCTTGCTATTTGTATATGTTAGTTGATACTCTTGGTCAAAATTTCAGAGCTAGAAGGAACCCTGGAGTCCACAGAAGTGAACACAAATCTATTTGATTTCCTTGAAGCATTTTTGACCCCCTTAAAAGCTGCTGAATCCATGTGGAAGAAAGACAATGAGAGAGTGGCTCTTTAGTACAAGATTAGCATGTTTATAGTACTTAAACATGCAATGGGGGAGAAGGACTAGAGGAAGGGTACCATCTGCACCCTTTAAAGAATCTCTTTTGAGCAGAGGATATTTCTGAGAAGCGTAGACTCTCAAAGTAAGAAAGTAGATCTAGTCTTCACCTTTCGTTTCTCAAATGCAGAAACACAGGCTCAGAAAGGTGAGATGATTTGCCTAAACCTACATAGCTTGCCTTTTAACTTTTAGTGAAGTCATAAAATGTCCCCTTTGAATTTGAAGAATCCAAGGATGCACTGTGGAAGTTACAACTAATGTAACTTGGTAGTGCATCTGAAGGTTGCATAGGAAAAAAATGCACCATTGTGTTCTGTGTAGCATCGTTACTGATGGCACCACTAGATTGGTGACACTCAAAGATACTCATTGAGAAGAACTTGATAACATCTGTATTTCAGCCATTCTATAAAGATCGAGCATGGATATAGCTTTGTGCTAGTGAAACTGACATTCTGGCAGGGGACAGGCAGTAAACTAGTAAACAAAAAATACCCAGATATTGATAAGTTGTCATGCGGATAACTAAAATAAGATATTGCAATAGCAAGTTACATTAAGTAGCCAGTGGAGTTCCCTTGAAGTGTGGTGGCACTTAAGTTGATCTGTTGACCAGAAGGTCTTCCAAACAGGGTTCAGAGAATTTAGCTTTCTAGGCAAGGAGAATAGATGTGTAGAAGCCTTGAGGCAAATATAGGGTTGTATATTTAAGGAATGGAAGGTCAGTATGGCTGGAGAATTAGTGGATGAGGAAGAAAATTGTAACAGATGAGGTAGGGCCCAGATAATAGGACTTCGAAAGCCAGGTAAATGTTTGGAGTTTATTCGTGGTGTGATTGGAAGCCGTTGAAGATTTTTAAACAGGAAGGAGACATGATCTGATTTACGTTTGTAAAGTCCACCCTACTTATGAAGAACAGAATATAGGAAAGCAGGAGTGGAAACAGGGAAACCAGTTAGGAAACTGCTGTCATAGTTTGGCAAGGTTTGGGTTAGTGTTAGTAGTAGCTATAGATAAAGGGAGCCCATGTGGGATTCATTCTTGGGTTGGAGTTTAGAGAGCTTACTGATCGATGGGAGGGGAGGGAGAACAAGAAATCAAGGGTTATTCTGTTTTTGTCTTGAGAAACTGGAGGTGTCTTTACAGAGATGGGGAACAAGTGAGGTTGGACTTTGATGACCTGATGTCTGAGACTTGGTCTCCTTAACAGGGAGATTTGCTGGGAGACTTAGGGCAAGTATCTTGACTTCTTTTAAAAAACTTACCCCATCAGTAAAATGAGGACTCTACACTGGAAATTCTTTGAAGTCTCTTCTATTTTTAGCATTTCTGAGCTGGGGATTGATTTGAATGTAGGATATTCTGTGGAAATACAAGAACAGGCTTTATCAAGGGGAGATAGGATGGGCAAACAAGCCGTGATGGGAGACCAGGACTGCCAGTGTCTCCTAAGCTTCCTGTGTTGTCACCAGTCCACAGAAGTGAACGCAAATCTATTTGATTTCCTTGAAGCATTTTTGACCCCCTTAAAAGCTGTTGGATCCATGTGGAAGAAAGACAATGAGAGAGTGGCTCTTTAGTACAAGATTAGCATGTTTTTAGTATTTAATTTAACAAATATTTATCACATGCTTACTAAGTGTTGAATGAGACCTGAAAGTCAGCTCTGAGCTCTGTTAAATTAAGGTAACTTTTATTTTTATTTTTTTTAAATAGCAAAAGCAGACATGTGTCAACTTAAATTCTACATCTATGTATTTGGTAAGCGGAGGCCTAAATAACATTGTTAATATTTGGGATTTAAAATCAAAAAGAATTCATCGATCTCTTAAGGTAAGCAACTAAAAAAAAAACTTTACAAAAAAATGGATATCTTAATGCATTTAGAGTACTTACCAAGCTTTTATTTTTGAGCTTTTATGGTAAAAATAAGGGGCTTCAGAATTGTTAGGGAAAATAAAGGTGCTATTTAGCCAGAAACTTGTTTTTATGTCTTTTTTCTTCCATGTATAGAATTAATGCCTATGATCAACATTTAAAACTTTTTTCTTGTTTTTTCATTTAGTTCTACTCTTATTTGAATGAACCACTTCACTCATTTTTTTCTAAACTATGGTTTGTGGTCATCAGGGATCTTTCCTTAGGGCAAGTTGGAAAAAATGAGAGTTGTTTTGGGATGATAGTTTTCAATATAGTAATCAGAGTTGGGGGGGTCAGCTTTTTAGTTATGTAGTATATTTGGCTGCTCTTGTTTGTGTTATTTTTTATCTGTTTGTATTTTTAACTTGGTAATATTTTGTAAACTGATTTACTGTTTACAATTAATGTTTCTTTAATAATTAGCTTTTGGTAGTTTCAGAAAATAAAGTATTTAGCACAACAAAGTCTCTGGTTATATTTTTGGAATTCTACTTTTCGTTATATTGTCTTTTTAATATTTAGAAGGTGATCTTAAATTTAATTTTTGTCTTTTAAAAAGGTTTTAATATGAAAAATATAAACATATATCTAGACACATATACAGAGGAAGAGCTTTCTTTAACCCATCACCCATGTAAGCTTCACTTACCCCATCCCTGCATGGCAAAATTTGATACACTTTTCCCTTTTCAGCTTTCCCAATTACTCTGGATGGTTTTCTGTCTTTTTGGTGTGAAATTTGTAATGTTTAGCTCCCTCATTCATTCTGTTAATGAGTATTTTGACTAATTGTGATAGTGGGAAATCTAATGTTTTACCTTTGAATCTCTACAGTCCTCTCTCTGGTGATTAACACAATTTCTGGCATTTGGTAGGTTCTTAGTAAATGTTGGCTGAATGACTTATTTTCCACAGTTGAAATTAGGAAGTCACTTGCCTCTTTATAAAGTCATAGAAATTACATTGGACCCCATGTTCTTAATTTCCCAAATGGGAACGATACCCAAAATGTCTGCTCTTCCTTTTTTCATCAAACATTTTTTCCTCAAGATAGCAAGCGTTCCTTGGTTTTAGGAATGGAATAAAAGGTAAAGAAATCTCTGAAAATACTTGAAGGACCACTTGAAAAAGTTGTAATGTAAGTGGAATATCATAGCTATTATTCTTGCCATTACATAAATATTTATTAGATACAGGGCTTAGTTTGTTGGTATTATTGAGATATGGCATCTTCCTGTTAAAAACTCTTCTCCCAATTTTGATAACTTTGCTCCTGCTAGACATCTCTAATTTGATGTTGGAAAACATAGTCCTTGTGAACTCAGTTTGTTTAAAACCTGAAAGTTTTATTTCCTCAAAGTGTATTTCTAATTGGATTTGAGAGGCAGCCTGGTATAGTGGAAGGAACAGAGGCTTTGGAGTTTGACATGGAGTTGAATCCTGGTCACTTAGCAGTTATGTGAGCTTGCACCGGTTTCTTAACCTCTCTGTCTCATGTACTTCGTTTATAAAATGGGCAAAATAACCTTGCCCCTCAGGCTTTTCTAAGCATTAAATAATGTATAAAGGTCCTAGCACTAGTAGGTTCTGAGCAAATGGAAGCAGCTGCTGTTATCTCACAGATGCCTCGGTCATTTGTTCTTCCCACTCCTCCGTTTTGCAGTGTCTGGTTTCTTTCCCCTTCCCATGATTTTTCTCTTTTCTTTAAGGTTGAACTCCAGCTTTATGTCTTCCATAAAGCTTCCTCTGCCAACTTCATTCACAGTAGCTCTTTCTCTTTCCTCTGACACTTTGCCTCCATCATTCATTTAGCATATTCTCTGCCATTTTCATGTTAAAGCAGGAACTCAAAATAGTCAACTTGCAATACCTGTTATTTGTCAGAGGAAGTGAATTCTTTAAAGTAGACATAATGCCATGTAGAAAATTACCTTTCCATAATGTCTCTCTTTCTTTTGTAAAGTGCCTGGACCATTTTTTTCATTATTGAAAATAATTCTCTGTATTTGAGGAAAATGTTAAAGCAAATATTAGATTGATGAGTACATAATATATGGTATTTACAGAAACATGAAAATGGGCTGTTCGAGGGTTATGGGGCAGCCTACTTACTTTCATTTCTCTCTTTCAGGATCATAAAGATGAAGTAACTTGTGTAACATACAATTGGAATGATTGCTACATTGCTTCTGGATCTCTTAGTGGTGAAATTATTTTGCACAGTATAACCACTAATTTATCTAGTACTCCTTTTGGCCATGGTAGCAACCAGGTACAGTATGAGTTTATTCAGAGTAAAATTGGTGAGATAGATTTTGAATTGTATCTTACATAAGGCTGTGAATTTAAGTTTTTGAAATGCTTGATGGAAACACTTTAGCTATTTTTAAATGGTAGTGTTTTGAAATATTCAGATAGCAAGCTAATTCATACTAGATTATGGTGCTTATATAAATTTGATTATGTAATCAAAATAGTTACATCCTTATAGACTATAACTATATACAGCATAATAAAATACAAATAGTTGTTAATAGGTTAAATGTAAAAAATGGATATTAATCTTTCTACAGCACTACTGTTACAGAAATGTGTCACATAGCTCAGACTTTGTCAGCTGCAAGACAGATACACTCAGAAATACTGTTTTGTGGACATGGAATGATTGAGTTTGTTTAGGCAGAGGGTAATTTAAGTTTTGTATTTTTGTTTTTGTAGGTATATGATAAAGTATCAAAGCTTATATATTTCAGGTTAATATAAGAGTGTTTTGGGAAACTTTTTAAAAGGAAAATAAGTCAATTTTTTCCCTTTATGAAAAAGTTTAAAAGAATAAATTCAGTTTTTCAAGGAACCTAACTCTTGGTTAACTTTCTATAAAATTTGCCTTAGAAATTTCCAGTGAGGTGCAAATTCTTTTAATTTTTACTTAATTATAATCTCTTTGGCCATAATTATTATCAGATAAAATATGGGAGATCTTCACTTTTGGCAAGTAGTTTTTAAAATTATTACTTGAATGTATTTAGTGCTTAAAAAATTTAGTGGATATGAAAAGTATACAGGAAAAAGTCTTTTTTAAGTTTCATATATATTGGGGGAATAATACAGATATATAAATGGTATTATGAGTAAGTGATTTAAAACAGTCTTATGGTGATACAGAACAGTTGAGAGAAGACTATCTCAGAATAAAATAGGGGAAATTGAAAGGGTTGGTAGTTTCAGCTAGGTCTAAGGCTTATTTATTTTGTTTTTACTATGACAATATAAACTGGCCTTTTTGCCAGTTATTTGTTTCTAACTTGTATTAGGGTTATTCTTTGTTTTGTTTGTTTGTTTTTTTGAGACGGAGTCTCACTCAGCTGCCCAGGCTGGAGTGCAGTGGTGCAATCTCACCTCACTGCAACCACCGTCTCCCAGGTTCAAGCAATTCTCCTGTCTCAGTCTTCCAAGTAGCTGGGATTACAGGCACTCACCATCATGCCCAGCTAATTTTTGTATTTTAGTAGAGATGGGGTTTCACCATGTTGGCCACGCTGGTCTTGGACTCCTGACCTCAGGTGATCCACCCCCCTCGGCTTCCCAAAGTGCTGGGATAACAGGCGTGAGCCACCGCACCCAACCAGGGTTAGTCTTTTTCACATGTCCACATTATTGTTGGAACCATGGCCTGTTTCTTTGTCCTCAGTCTATTGTCTAGTTTCTTGCCTTACATGGAGAAGATGCATAATGAATATTTTAATGTATGAGTATATTTAGAGATGACAAAGATTTTGTTAGGCAAATATAAAGCTTTAGAAGAGGGATTTTTTTTCTTTCTTTTTTTTTTTTTCTTTTTCTTTGAGACAGAGTCTTGCTCTGTTGCCCACGCTGGAGTGCAGGGGAATGACTGTGGCTCACTGCAGTGCCAACTCCTGGGCTCAAGCAGGAGCCTGGCTAAGTTTTTTTCTTTTTCTTTTTTTAATATGAGAGACAGGGTCTCAGTATGTTGTCCAGGCAGGTCTTTAACTCCTGGCCTCAAGTGATCCTCCTGCCTCGACCTCCCAAAGTCCTGGGATTACAGGCATGAGCCACCACACCCAGCTGGGAGAGGGATGTTTTATATGGAGGAAATCACATTAACAAAAATAAGGAGAAAGGAAACTGCATGGGCTTTATATAGGGCCATTGTGAGAAAAGATTGGAAAAGGGTAAATATGAATATAGTATTGATTTAAGACTGAGTGTCACACAAAAGACTTCTTTTTTGGAAGGTATTTAGGGAAACTAATCAGAGTTTTTAATTAGTTGAATGTCAGAATCATAGAATCCTTGAACATTAAAAATAGCCTTTAGAGGTAATCTCGCTTTCTGCATTTTATGGATGAAGATAAATGATTTGCCAAAGGGATGCTCTTTAGAATGTACTAAATTGTCATAGAAGCAGGAACTTATATTTTGTTTTGGTGATTTCTTTTTTATTTATATTTTGATAAAGGGGAGCCATAAAGTCTAAACTTTGAAACTATTGTGAAAAAAATCATTAATGTTCAAGTACCTTTTTTAAGGACATAGAGTAACTTTCTTTTTTGTGTGTGTTAGAAGCATGACAAATTTATATATTTTATAAATTTTGGACTGACCTTTCAATACCATAAAAATTAGACCAGATACTACTATGTATATACTTATACTTCAATTTTTATATTTATTATATCTTGCTAGAAAATTTTCTTATTAAAATCAGACATGAAGGAATATTCCTGAAAACATTAGGTTTGACTATACCTTTTGGCCTAATTTTGTGTAAAAGGTTTAAATTTTTTAAAACAATTGAGGTGTAACTTTATAATAAAGTGCAGTGCATATATCTTAAGTGTACAGCTTGTTGAATTATGCATATGTAAATACATTGGTGTAACTACTAACAAAATCAAGATATAGAACATTGCCAGCACACCAGAGGACTTAATTTTGCCTTTTACAGTCACTACCTCGTATTTTATAAAAGGAATCATATGTGGGCCAGACGCGGTGGCTCATACCTGTAATCTTAGCACTTTGGGAGGCTGAGGCAGGCGGATCACTTGAGCCTAGGAGTTTAAGACCACCTTGGGCAATGTGGCGAAACCTCATCTCTATTAAAAATATGAAGAAATTCACCAGGCATGGTGGTGCATGCCAGTAGTCCCAGCTGCTTGGAAGGCTGAGGCAGGATAATCACTCGAGCCTGGGAGGTTGAGGCTGCAGTGAGTTCTGATTGTGCCACTACACTCCAGCCTGAGTGACAGAGTGACATCCTGTCTCAAAAGAAAAGAAAAACAGGGAATATCATGTGTCTGGTTTCTTTAGTCATCATTACGTTTGCTTTGTTGCATGGAATAGTAGTTCATACTGTATTAATACTGTGTAGTGTTTCCTTATATGAATGAGCCACTGTTTATCCATTCTGTTGTTGATGAGCAGTGGATTGTCTTGTTTTAGCTCTTACAGGGTAACTACTGTGAATATTTTTGTACAAGTCTTTTTTTAAGATTATGTTTTTATTTCTTTTGAGTAAATACTTAGGAGTGGAATTGCTGGATTGTAGCATAGGCATACACTTTTACTTTATGAAAAATTGCCAAAACATTTTCTGAAGTGAAATCCAACTGGATGTGAGATTGAGTTGCTCCACATTTTTGCTAATACTTGGCATTATCTGTCTTATTTTTGCCACTTTGATGGTTATCTAGTGCTGTCTCATGGTGGTTTTAATTTGCATTTGTCCATGTTGAATGATGTAAATTTTTATATGCCTTCTTTTGTGAAGGCATTTTCAAATCTGTTGCCTGTTTTTATGTTGGGTTATATGTGTTTTTAAAATTTATTTATGATTTCTTATGTATTGCAGGTAGATTCATTTTGGGGATATGCATGTTGCAAATGTCTTCCTTCAGCCACGGCTTACCATTTTACTCCTTAATACCTGGTTTTGTGTGTGTGTGTGTGTGTGTGTGTGTGTGTATTTTAATGAACAGAAGTTCTTAAATTTAATGAAGTCAAGTCTCATATGTCAGTCTTTTATGTTTGCTGCTTTTTGTGTTCCCTTGAGAATCTTGCCTGCCCCAAGGTTTTGAAGATACTATTCTGTTTTCTTTTAGAAGCTTTGTTGTTTTATCTTTCTTATTTATGTTTGTTATGATCCATTTCAAATTAATTTTTGTGTATTGTGTGAGAGAGGGTCCTACATTCCATGTAGATATCTAATTGTACCAATGTTGTTTATTACAAAGACCAACCTATCCCCACTGAATTCCAGTAATGCCTTCTTAGAAAACTGATAACTGTATTTGTTAGTTTGTAGTCGTTCTATTTTGTTACATTGGTCTAGTTTGTTACTAGTTTTGATTATTGTAGCTTTATGGTAAATTGTGATATTTTTAACTTCACTTTGACTACTCTGGGCCTTTTGCATTTCTAGCTGAATTTTAGAATCAGCTTGCCCATTTCCAACAAAAAATCTGCTTCATTTTGATTGAGATATTGGATCTATGGACCAATTTAGGAACAACTACTATCTTAACAATATTAATTCTTCCATGAACATGGTATAACTATCTATTTAAGTCTTTAATTTTTCTTGGCAGTGTTTTGTTTTTACTGTAGAAGTCTTGCATATCTTTTAGTAGATTTATTACTATGCATTTGATTTTTTGATGATATATTTTAATTGCATTTTTTGTTAAATTTTGTTTTCCAATTCTTTGTGGCTTATAGAGAAACATAGTTGATATTTGTCTTTTGTCATTTTATCCAAAAATTCTGCTAAATTCACTTAATAGCTTGGACAGTCTTGATTCTTTTGAAAGAATTTGTAGTTTTTTTTTTTTTTGCATTTACAGTTTATACACTATCATGTCTGTCATCTGTGAATAATAAGTTTTTATTTCTTATTTCCTGATCTTTATATATGTTATTACGTTTTCTTTATTGCATTGACTAGGCTCTCCAATCCAGTGTTGAATAGAATTGATGATAGTGGACATCTTTATTTTGTCCCCAAATTCAGGAAGAAGCATTCACAGTTTACTACCAAGCATGATAGTAATTGTAAGGTTTGTGTTGTAGATATCCTTTATCTTACTAGGGTGCTGTATATTGTGGGCAAATTTTACTACTTATGTTGGAAGTTTTACATTATTTAGCTCCTATAATTCATATTTATCCATCCTAGATGAAAGTAGCAGTAAGCAAGTAAGTATACAGTTAACGAAATAAAATGTTGAGTGCTGTGGAAGCAATAAACTGCAGAGTTCCAAGGGAACAACAGGAGAGACACCTAAGCCATTTGGGAAGAATGGAAAAGCATTTTAAAGGAAATGATGTCTCAGTGGCAGCCTGAGGAAGGGTGCAGGTTATTCAGACCTGGGTTGTTGGGGAGGGATCAGAGAAAGTGGTGAGAGGATTTGGAGAGCGCTGTAAGCAGAGGTGATCACTTCATAGAATGCTTACCACCATATATTGTGTTTCAGCACTGTGATCATTGCATTATATTACCTTCTCTCATTTAATCTTTGCTACTAACTTGTGAGGTATATGTTCTCATTTTACAAATGAGAAAACAGATTCCAGGACTTTCAGATCATACAACTCTTAATTGACTATTTTACATATCAACTCCTCAGAATTGGTAGCATTTTCTTTTGTGTATCTAGCTCAGGAGCAGCTGAATGTATAAGGATTTGAGGATGAAAAGCTTATGGAAACTTTACAGTATTTTCTTGTCTCTTTGTGCAGGAGTCCAATATGTACCTATACCTCTTCCTCACACAAGTATCTTCTAAAATTCTAGGTGATAGGTTGCTGTATTACTGATTTTGAAAGGATTTTCATTGATAACTTTGCACAGGGAACTGAATTAAATGTATCTTTTAGTTTAGGAAAACAGTAATGCTCAAAGCTTATCTCTTATCTAAGGTCAGATAAACTAGAACTTGAGATCTTCTTGGGCCTGCTGCCTCCTGCTTGGGCATTCTGCATCTCTGTAGGATCTTTTGATGTAGCTTTACATGGTAAGTCCCACATTTATTTGGAGAGCACTAGGAGTAAAGCACCTTAGCTAGCTGAGTGAACTTGAACAAGTTACTTAACTCTCAAGCCTCCTTTTCCTTATCTGTCAAGTGAGAATAATATACTTTCAATGGGAATTTTTTTTTTTTTTTTTTTTTGATGGCTAAATGAGATGGTGAGTGTGTTTATCACTTTGCCTACCATTTGGTAAGAGGTCAGCGAATGTTAGCTGTTATTGTGAGCTTTTAATGAATACCAATCTATTAAAATACCTTTTGTGATTTACTTCTCTAAAATGATTTGAACATCTTTAGATTTAATGTGTTCCCTCCAAACCCAGTTGCAAGTTGACCCCAGTAATCCTATTTTGTGTTTTAGACTGATTTAAAAATGAGAGCATGAAAGATGGTGAAAAATTTGACTAGAGTCTGTTGGTTTTTTTCCCCTTTCCCTGGAACAAATGGTTATATTTGTTGTGTATACCATTTTATTTTGTTTTTCTTCAATAAGTTATACCATTAAAACAGAATACATGGGCTCAGAAATATAAGTTGGCTTCTGCTGGTAAGGATGCAGTCCCAGTTTTCTTAGTGAGGAAAGACAGTTTTCATGATTTTACATACTTATGTTTCCTTTTTATGGGCAGCATAATTTAAACCTTTGGAATTTTTTTTTTCAAATTAGTTTTTCCTACAAGTAGTACTGCCTGTTTTATCTGATTGTGGCCCAAAGCATCAAATTGCTACTTAATGAATGTTTATTCATTAAAAAAACTTTTATTAAAATTTCTCAATTCAGTTCAATTTAAAAATATTGTGACCAGGCACAGTGTTTCACACCTAGAATTCCAGCACTTTAGGAGGCCAAGGCAGGTGGATTGCTTGAGCACAGGAGACCAGCCTGGGCAACACGGTGAAATGCTACCTCTACAAAAAATACAAAAATTAGCTAGGTGTGGTGGTGCGCACCTGTAGTCCTGCTACTGAGGAGGCTGAGGTGAGAGGAGGGTTTGAGCCTGGGAGGTTGAGGCTGCAGTGAGCCATGACTGTGCTGCTACACTCCAGCTGGGTGACAGAGTGAGACCCTATCTCAAAAAAAAAAAAAAAATGTGTGTATGTGTGTGTGTGTGTGTATAATATATGTCATATTCATTCAAGTTTAAACAATGTTTATAACAATTTCAAATCTGTCAAAAAGTTGACATAATTGAATTCAGTCTGTTACTTAAGCCCGATTTCTGTGTTGATAAGTTTTACTTACTGAGAAAAATGGTAAATGGGGCACATCTATGATTAAATTAAAAATTTTTTGGTTTTTGTCTCTATGAACAATCATGAATTTGAAATCTTTAAAAATTAATCAAATTAGTGTCTTAGTGAAAGTGACAGGAATGTAGAATCTCACAGAATCTGCATCATACTGAATTTTATATTGGAAATAAGATTTCCTGAGTATATTTAGAATCCAGCTTTGAAATGTCTGAACTGAATTAAAGTTATTCGCTTTATGTGGATCACAGTGTCTTTCTGCAGGGGAAAAGAGCCTTGCTGCTTCTGCAGAACTGCTGGGCTGACAGACTGCTTAGGTTATAATTGTATGTCACTCTTTGGCAAGTTCAGCATCTTAGGCTCACAAATAGGTTAACTTGTGTTACCTTTCTCAAGCTGCAGCCTTTTGCAAAGCAATTACAAATGTCAATCTATTGTATTGATTCCTTAGATTAAAAAACGATCTTTAAATGTAGGTTTTCTGTGACATTTCAGTATATATTATTCAGTATATGTTAAATCCATTTGCTTTTCCTAAATGAAATATTTATGTATAGATTTTGTAAGCATTAATAGTCTGCTTGAGTATGGGGATCTGGTAAATGTAAATATTAATTATATTTTTAGAAATAACAGTTTTCTCAAGAATGAGTCTATTCTAAATTGGTTTGTTTCATTGACTGGTTTTGTTTATACCAGAATTGCAGCACTCAAAAACTTGGACTACAAAGACTTTTTATCTAGAAGTGGTCTCTTTTGTGTTATATAGGAGCGTTGGTATAAAATGTTTTCATGATAACATTTCTTTGATTCTCAGTATATTTCCATAGTATTTGTATAGACTTGACAAGCCTATATAATGTGTTCTTGAGCAGTTTTATAATTGACATTTAGGCATAAAATAAATGGATGATCTGTATATTTCTTCTTAAAGCCTTTTTTCCTTCTATTTTTCTCTTCTAAATTTTCTTTAATGGAAAGCTACTTGAAAGATATTTTCTTACACTGTTTCTATGTATATCTCTGTCTTCCATCCATATAGTTATACTCATTCTGTTTGTCCAGTCATGTTTTCTTCCTGTTCTCATTAGTGATCTACCCTGGGTATCCTCATATTATTAGTCTTCATAACCGTAATTTTTAATGACTGCATGTATTTCATTATTCAGTGCCATCATTTACCTAAACAGTCCTCTATTGTTTTATTTTCCAAATTTTTATAATAAAAATGAGCATGTCAATATTGTTTTCATAAGTATGTATCTTCTGCTTTTTGACTTTTTTCTTTGAGAGTACAAGTTCTCTTTAAATGTAATTTAGTAGCAGGCTTACATTTTCTTTAAGGAGCTTAAGTGTTACTCTATTATCTTTGGTCTCAAATGTGTGATGTGATTTCATAGCTTTTGAAACCCTTTTAAGTCACTAAATCACTAGTTTTTTATTCCTAGGTTATTCGAAGGAATTTTTTTTCTTTAAAGCCAAGTAATTTTTAATTTTTCTAGAATAGATCTTGATGTTGGTCATATATATTGCTATTGTTAGGCATGTAGCTTGTGTTTCTTTTTTTTTTTTTTTGAGACAGAGTCTCATTCTTTTGCCCAGGCTGGAGTGCACTGGCATGATCTGGGCTCACTGCAAGCTTTGCCTCCAAGGTTCACGCCATTCTCCTGCCTCAGCCTCCTGAGTAGCTGGGACTACAGGCGCCCGCCACCACTCCCGGCTAATTTTTTGTATTTATTTTAGTAGAGACGGGATTTCACCATGTTGGCCAGGATGGTCTAGATCTCCTGACCTCGTGATCTGCTTGCCTTGGCCTCCCAAAGTGTTGGGATTACAGGCGTGAGCCACTATGCCTGGCTCATAGTATGTTTCTTAATATGTAGTTTCAAATCTTTTATTTTTGGAAATTTTTCTTAAATTATAATTTTTTAGTATTTTTCTCTCTTTGGATTTTTTGTTGCTGCATTTTCTTTTCTTCAGTGGTTTGTCATTTTTTCTCAAGTGTTTTTAAACTTTTTTCTTATTTCTTTTTGATTTTTAAAAATTTCTTCCTTTTTAACCTGTCTTTAAGGTATTCTCTGTTGTTTATTCATTTTTGAATTCCTTCTAAATTAGCCCTCAGTTTTGAAGAGATTTTAAAAATTTCTAAGTCTTTCCCAAGTTCTGACATCTAGTTTCTGAGTTTTAAATTTGTTTTTTTTCTTAATGTCTTGTTTTTTTTTTTCTTTCTGGTCATCTGTTGAGAACGTTTTTCTCCTTGTTCTCTTTGTTTTCGTAAGTTTGTGTGGGATATGTCTGTGAAATTAGTTTTAATTTCCCTGAACTTCTAGACAGAAGGGGGTCATGTGGCTTTTCTAACTTCACAGAGTTCCCCATTGTTTTCTTTTTATATATATATATATATATATATGTATATGTATATATGTAAATATATGTAAAAACACATATGTATATGTATATATGTTTATGTATATGTGTGTGTGTATATATATGTAAAAGTATATATATGTATTTTTTAATGGCTGCTTGCTTTCTGGGGTTCCCTGGCTCTGCTCTGCTTTTCCACCTATCTGTGAACCTTTGTTTCCTTCAGCTCTGTTGCCTCCAACCTGTTCAGGTTTGCTTCCACTCCTAGCAGATCTCCTCAATGTGGGGCTGTGACCTGGGAGGGACACACTTTGGCTCGTCAGTTTTGGAATTCTCTGGCTGGACTGCTCTTGTCCTTCTGACCTTCCTGCAAACCTGTAGCACAGACCCGCTAATGAAGTGGATGTTCTGGGTTTCGGCTGAGTTTGTAAAATTGGCCAACATGCTTTTTTGTGAATACCTTTTGACTGTTATGGGCTGCTTCTTTCTCAGATCTCAGACTCCTTGTTATTTCCTTCTACTTCCTTCTGCAGAGACACCAATACCATGAAAGACTTATGGCTGTTAATTGTTTGACCTCTCAGCATGTATTTGGGGGTTCATGGGGACACCTGATTATCTAATTTGTTGTAAATGTTGTCCGTGGGATTTTAGTTTTTGGTCATCTAGTTTATTATCTGTTGTAAAACACACACACACACACACGCTCACATTCACGTTGTGCTGGAGATTTCTAAGACCAAATTTGGTCATTCTCTAGGAGGATTCACAGGATTCTGTGTATAGTCATACTCATGGCTATGATTTGTTTTATAGTGAAAGAATACAAAGTAGCAAAACCAGCAAAGAGAAAAGTACATGGGGTGAAGGCCACAGGAAACCAGATGTGAGCTTTCAAGAGTCTTCTCCTAGAGTGGATGTGCTTAACCCCTTCCAGGATCAAATTGTGACAACATATATGAAATGTTGTCTACCAGGGAAGCTTGTTAGAGCCTCAGTGCCCAGGGTTTTTACTGGCGAGCTGGTTATATCTAGGAGCCCACTGCCTAGCACATACCAAAATTCCAAACTCCCAGAAGGAAATTAGGTATTCAGCTGTGGTTCAGCCTTAAACCATATCTGTCACAAATAAGTTTAGGCAGAGTGAGTGAGCCACTCTTATCAGTTAAGGCAGTGGGACCCCTTCCAAAACCCAAGTTTGCAGATGCTAGCCAAGGACCAACCCTGAGTGCAGGACTTTTTAAAGATAGGCAGTCTCAGGCCTGCTTTTCTGCATACCCATGCACATACGCACACACATACGTACACGCACACACACACTTGCGCATGCACTCACAGTATTGACGGCCATTCAGAAACTCTGCCACCACCATAACCAGTAACTTCTCAGAGACCTCCCATTGAAAGGATTTTAAGCAAAAGACAAATAGGTTGAGATTTTCAGGTTTGAACATGTTAGTTATTGCAATAGAGTGGAGGATGGGTAGTAAGCCACTGAGAATGGAAATAGGATAACTATGCAGTGGGTTAGGTGACAGATGATTTGTGCTTGAAATAAGGCTCTGGGAATCAAGAAGCTAGTATGGAGTCAAAGGAACACTATGTATATTTATGATCGTATATATGTGTGTATGTACATATGTATGTTAAGATGTTTATATTAATTTCTCACTGCTTTATAGTGCCTAGTAAGAAAATGATGTGAATGTGTATTCTTATCTGTGCAAAGGGAAGGCTTTTATAAGCATAAATATAAAGAAGTATAGTCATAAGTCACTGGCAACAAGTTTGATAAATTTAAATACATAAAAATTTAAAACTTCTGACAAAAAGCAAGACAAAAATTCACAAAATTTAAATGAAATGGGGAAGGTATTTACAATCTATGAGAGCATTAATGTTCTTACTATATTAAGAGCAAGTTGCAAATTAGTATTTTAAAAATCTTCATAGCCCGATAGAAAATAGGCAAAGTAGAATAATGAGCAATTTGCAAAAGAAGAAAGACAAATAGTCATTTCATATTTTCAACTGAGAACCTTTAAGGCATGAACAACAATGAATTACAATTTTTTTCATAAATTAATAATTTAAAAAAAGCATAATAATCAGAGTACTTGCAAATCAGAAGTAACCCAAATTTCTGACATTATTTAGATAAATTGGTGTACTCATGCATTCATATCTTAAACAGCTATTAAAATCATGTAGAAAACATTAACATGACTGTTTATTATAAAGTGTGATTCCAGGTTTTCTGTTGATACTATACTGAATACACAGAAACATACATACACACAGAAAAATACTTAAAGGACATCCCCTCAAAATGTCAACCAGCTTTTCTCTGGGCGGTGGGATTATGGATGATTTTTCTTCTTTGTGATCAAAAAAAACCTTTTTTCTATTAAATAGTTATCTTAGTAGAGACTGACAAACTATAACCAATGGTGTAGCCTACTTATTTTTGTAAAGTTTACTGGAACACAGCCATGCTTTTTATCTGTATATTATCTGTAACTACTTTTCAGTACAATAGCATAAAATATTTACTGTCTGGCCCTTTAAGAATAAGTTTTTGAAACCTTCCCCTCACCTGTAGTGAGTGGTATGCTTTTTATATTTAGAAACAGTCTCCCTCCTCCATAAACACGCAACGTTCTTACCCAATAATGTGTTACAAGAAAAAATAGCATTGTTGCATATAGTGCCAGGATTTTTTTTCCCCCCATAAGCTTCTTGATTTAATTCTTTTCTTATAAATAGTTTAGTCTGGAACAAGATAGGGACTTAATGACTTAAGTGCTGCTGATACTAAAATAAGTTAATATTTATTTTAAATATAATTTGGAGGCCAGGCGTGGTGGCTCACACCTATAATCCTAGCACTTTAGGAAGCTGAGGCAGGTGGGGTGCTTGAATCTGGGAGTTTGAGACCAGCCTGGGCAAAATGGCGAAATCCTGTCGCTTAAAAAAAAAAAAAAGAAAATACACACACACACACACACACACAATTAAATATATATATAAATTATATATATATATATATAATGTAGTAAATCAGTGTTTTGTTTATCCAGGATTCTTAGCTAATATCTTAATGATATTCTAAAGAGAAGATTTAATAGATGTAGAAAGTTTTTTTTCTTTTTTTTTTTTTTTTCTGAGACGGAGTCTCGCTCGGTCACCCAGGCTGGAGCGCCGTGGCCGGATCTCAGCTCACTGCAAGCTCCGCCTCCCGGGTTCACGCCATTCTCCTGCCTCAGCCTCCCGAGTAGCTGGGACTACAGGCGCCGCCACCTCGCCTGGCTAGTTTTTTGTATTTTTTAGTAGAGACGAGGTTTCACTGTGTTAGCCAGGATGGTCTCCATCTCCTGACCTCGTGATCCGCCCGTCTCGGCCTCCCAAAGTGCTGGGATTACAGGCTTGACCCACCGCACCCGGCCTAGATGTAGAAAGTTAAGAAATGAAATTCTGTTAGTATTATCACAGAAATAATTGGAGGCATTTAAAGAATTCAGTGTGGTTACTTAAGGGTCTTTTAAAATATATGTAAAAGATGTTTGAATGGTGGGTACATAAGCAGTGATGAGCAAGTAAGTTATGAACTTCTGAAAATGGTGGTGACAGCTGCTGTGTACCTGATTCTTTACAGAAATGCTATTTAATCCTTAAAATAATTGTGACAGGAAAACAAGAGTGTTTTCTGTTATGTAAATGAGAACGCTGAGTTTTGGAGAGTTTAAGTAATTCACTTAAATCATACAGAGGTTTGCTGAGTGTTCACTGAACTTAGGTTTATCTGAAAGGAACATTTATCATTATCTTTAGCCTTTTTTTTTTTGTCTTGATCAAGAATATGTTTTTAACTGGTTATCAAGTTGTATTATAGACAGTGGTAAACTCCTTGTTCCTTGCTACATGCAAGCAGATTCTGGATAACCATGTTTTAAGGATGTTTTAGGAAAATTGCTGCTGTTGCTAAAAGGTTAAACTTTATGAACTTTGAGAATCTACCAGGTCTATGATTTTTATGGTGTTTTTTAAAATTCTACTTGTATATTTAGTCTAAATTTAGGTCATGTGAAGGACCATAACTATATGAACTCCTAAAGTGCTGTAGAAATCTTTTTAGAAATCATGTTTTGCCTTATATTTTGGTATGTTGTGTATGACTCTGTAATCATTAACATAATGCACTAAGGAGCTCTGTGTCTTTTACATAGTTAACATTCATGTAGTTTATTTTTCTTGAATATAGACCAGAGAAAAGATTTGACTATTCAAGTTGGATATACTTTTTCCCAACAAAAATAAAAACTATATAAACCAACATTTTCTCTTTGTACTTTAGCCATTGAAAATGAGCCATATTTAATGGGTTAACATATCAGTTGTCTTAACTTAGGTGCCAGGTGACTAATACTCCTTTTTTTTTCTTATGAAAAAAAAGTCTGTATTTCCTAGACAACTTTTTTTTTTGTTATTGAGATCTGATATATATTATTTTAGACATTTTAGCGTTAAGTAGAATATAAATTTGTAGGGAAAAAAATAGCTTAAATGTAAAGTACCTAATTCTCAGCCTAGTAAATGACAGCATCAATACAAGTTTGAGAGTAACATTTTAATTTAAAAAAAAGTAGATAAAATTCAGTTAGTTTTAATCTAAGATCAGTTTATTCAAACTAAATCTTTGTTGATTCTGGTTCATAGAAACTAAGAAGAGAGAATATCTCCACTACTCACAGGGATTTGTGTTTAGAGAAAGGCCAGCATTGCCCTCAGGCTGATGGTTTTGAAACAGTGGATATAGTCCATCCCCAGTCTAGAGTATTGCCAGTTTTTCCTTTGTGGTTTAATTTTTTTTTTAAATTATGCTTCAAGTGTTGAGTTATCAGTGCATCAGATGCTCAGATTCAAACGAATGCATCAAAATATCTAAGATATAAAAAACAAATACAAAATATTATTGCTTTTTTTTTTTACCCCAGTATTCCCTTTTACTTGTTCGTGATTTGACTGTGACTAGGCCTTTTATATATGGTGAATGTTCTAACCCTGATGAATTCATGTAGATAATCTCAGTGTATTATATTTTTCCTCTAAAAGGGGAAGATTGAGGTAGCTATACTCCAAGATAATAAAATGGCAAATATTAATAGACTATTGATTGGTATGTTTCAGTTATTGGTATGTCATCTTATGGTCCACTGAGTGACACTGTGGTTGTTATGATTGAAGTTTGTTACTCTTTTTTTCTTTTCTTTTTTTTTTTAAGACAGAGTTGTTTGTTTTTGTTTTTGTTTGTTTTGTTTTTAAGACAGCGTCTCACTCCGTCACCCAGACTGGAGTACAATGGCGTGATCTTGGCTCACTACAACCTCCACCTCCTCGGTTCAAGTGATTCTCCTGCCTCAGCCTCCCGAGTAGCTGGGATTACAGGTGCCCGCCACTATGCCCAGCTAATTTTTGTATTTTTAGTAAAGATAGGGTTTCACTAGGTTGGCCAGGCTGGTCTTGAACTCCTGACTTCTGATGATCCACCTGCCTCAACCTCCCGAAGTGCTGGAATTACAGGCGTGATGTGTCACCCTTACACATCAGAGAAATCCTAAACCCCATGTGAATAGTGTGGTTGGCCATAATTTATATGGCTTATATAAAATGTCCTTGTGAATGCTTATAGTTACATAAAATTTATTCTTTCATTTTTATAGTCTGTTCGGCAGTTGAAGTACTCCTTGTTTAAGAAATCACTACTGGGCAGTGTTTCGGATAATGGAATAGTAACTCTCTGGGATGTAAATGGTCAGAGTCCATACCATAACTTTGACAGTGTACACAAAGCTCCAGCTTCAGGCATCTGTTTTTCTCCTGTCAATGAATTGCTCTTTGTAACCATAGGCTTGGATAAAAGAATCATCCTCTATGACACTTCAAGTAAGAAGTAAGTGTGACATGCTTATTTTTTAATTTAGTAACAAATAGCTATTATTCCATTAACAGGCATATTTGTGATTTGTATAGACCTCTGACTAATGTCCAGGGGTCCTAAAGTTTGTACAGTTGATGAATCTAGTAAGAAAGAATTTTCTTTTCATGCAGAAAAAAATAGATGGATTTCAGGTAGTATTTAGAGTACTTCTGAAACATGAACATAGATGATAGCTTAATGATTTCACATTTTAATTTTAGAATCTTTTTCAAAATATGATAAAATGCATATGTTTTTAACCCAAATGATTAATTTACTTTAAAACTGATTAATTATCTAGAGGAAGGTTTAGAAACCATTGACATTTTGGGCTGGGTAATTCTTTGTTGTGAGGGGCTGTCCTGGGTATTGTAGGATATTCATCAGCATCCCTGGCCTCTGCTTACTAAATACAAATAGCCTAAATTGTGTCCAGACATTGCCAGATGTCCCCTGGTTGCTCCCACTTGAGAAGTACTGATTGTGTACTGGTGTACATAATCTTCTAAGCATTTGGGCCCACTGTACCCTCTTCTTGTTAAATTTAGGTATGCTTAGTTAGCTAAAAGAAACAAAAAAGAATGCAAGAGTGATACAGTTGTATTCAAGATGCTTAACACTGTCTGTAGATCATGTGGAGTATGAATGATACTACAAGGGAAGGTCCCACTGTCAGCCTTTATTATGATGGTAGAATTTTTACTGTTAGGACTTATTTGCTGTCTTCTTTTATGGAACAATTTACTGAGAGCCCAGTAAGCCATTATTCTCTTATACTAGACACACCAGTAAAGAGCTCAGCTTCAGCAGATCACCATCCATATTTCTTTATTAGCTTCCTAAGGATCAAGCATGTGAACTGTGTTTCTCTTAGCTTTTTGGTCAAAACTGCACAACTAAGAACAAAGTAACAGCTGCACGCCTGTGAAAGGTCATAGTCCTCATGAGGCCTAAGCAGGTCAATAATGGAAAGTGGATACTTAGGTCCTCCTCAACCCTGAGGCCAGAGCCCCTGTTTGTGGCGTAATAGACAGTTCTGCTACATTCACTCTCAGAGTAATAATTCAAGAAGTAGGTGCTGCTTCTGTAAGATGCGGAATGTACTTATTGGAAGTGAATAGAAAAGTAAGATGGAATGTTTGGCAGTTCTCTACATGCCATTTTATTAGAAGTGTCTCTAAGTCAAATTCTGAAATTATGCTTTAAACAAATATTTGGGAAATGTGTGCTCTTTGATCAGTTTGAAGTGTTAACTCTGGTTTTGGTATAGTTACTTATATAAGCTAATATGCCTGTACACAATAACATACTACACATACTTTGTTCTCCTTCCCAAAGGCTGGTGAAAACTTTAGTGGCTGACACTCCTCTAACTGCAGTTGATTTCATGCCCGATGGAGCCACTTTGGCTATTGGATCTTCCCGGGGGAAAATATATCAATATGATTTAAGAATGTTGAAATCACCAGTTAAGACCATCAGTGCTCACAAGACATCTGTGCAATGTATAGCATTTCAGTACTCCACTGTTCTTACTAAGGTGAGACATTTTCTTTTCAGCATTTTTGATTTTATTAAATAAATCTAACTCAGAATATGGAAATTATATGTTGTCAAATACAGTATAGTTTTGTTTCATAATTACATAATGATTTTACATGTAATATTATATAATAATTTTAGTACAAAGCCATTTGATATTTAGTTTAAAACCTTTTTTTCTTTTTTTTATATATTTCTCTTTAAAAGTATTTTAAATGACATTTTGATTTAGAGGGAAACTCAGATCTGCCAGCAAGCTTAAGATTTGCAAGGAAAAAAACACATTTTTTAATCTAACAGGGAATATATAAAATATTAATGTATAGTATGAAACATTAGTAACCTGAGCTTTTAAATATTCCATTACATTTCAGTCAAGTTTAAATAAAGGCTGTTCAAATAAGCCCACAACAGTGAACAAACGAAGTGTTAATGTGAATGCTGCTAGTGGAGGAGTTCAGAATTCCGGAATTGTCAGAGAAGCACCCGCCACGTCCATTGCCACAGTTCTACCACAGCCTATGACGTCAGCTGTGGGGAAAGGAACAGTTGCTGTTCAAGAAAAAGGAGGTAAATATTGCTTATATATTGTTGGAGGGTTTTTTTGTTTTTGTTTTTTGGCTTACATATAATTTGCACATTCTTCAAGAACCTAGAATTCAAATTTCTTTGAGTATTTAGGTAAAATTAGTAGAAGTGAAAATCATTGAAGAAGTGAAAATAGTAACTTTAGCTATTAATTTCAAAAATGTTAAAAGGCCCGTATTGTTTAGCTAAACTTCTCTTGTGAGAAATATTATCTTAAAAATGGAAGAAGGCTAACTCAAATTATTCATCCTTAATACTACTACATACTGAATGGCTTTTCATTGTGTCTTCAGATTAACCAGTAGAGAATATGAAACTTTGACACTGTCTTATGATTTGATCTCTTCATTAAAAAAAAAAAAAGCTATTAATGGCTCTTTTTATTTCACATTTTAGAATGAAAAGTAAGTCAAGTGATGAAACGAATATCTTAAAGTGCTAAATAGTGCCTGGCACATATTAAGCAGTATATTCGTAATTTGTTAAATACAAACAAATGAGAATGTTGCAATTGTTAATTATTTCTTCTCTGATATAATTGATGAAACAGTTCTGAAACAGGATTCATTTAGACTTTATTGATGTGTTATATGATAAGTTTTCCCATACTTATTGTAGAAAATATTTCTTGCTTACAATAAAGAAAATATTCTGTAAATTCCTGAAAACCTTTTCATTTTTATTTTAAGAAGTTATGCTATACTGTCAACGTGCAGCAAATACTTTAAAAAGTCTACATGGTATACTAGTATGTTTCCAAAATATTGTGCTCAGTAGAAATACATATATTGATGTCTTTTAAATTTTTCAGGATAAATACTTGGGCAAAAATATTTATTGGTGTTTTTGTAGCATGATTTTGCTATCTCCAAGTAGAAGCAAAACTTTGTTGATCTTGATAGTGTAGAGTAGTATTTTAAAGTATGTTCACTATAAATTTCCTGTGAATATCTATATCATCCTTATATAAGAGCCATTATATATTAGAAAAATAATTAGGTTCTTATTTAGGAACTCCTGGAGACAAAGATAATTTATATCTAGTTAAGGAGAAATTATTTTTGAAATATAACTTTGAGTAATGTCTGCCAACGTGTTGAATTAACTAATTATGAAAATTGCCATTATCTTACAAAATTAACTTTTTTCATAATTTTCAAAAATTAAAATAAAGATTCTGTCATTCACTATAAACTCTCTGAAGTCTCTCCATTATTCACTTAGTTTTATAATAAGAAAGCTCTTGTTTAACAAAGACAGCATTAATTTGGAAATCAAAGACTTGGATCTTTCAGGGTCATGGATTAATGATAACTCTTGGTAGATTCACAAAATTTCTGGCAAAGTGAGTGAGTGCTCTGCCCCCACAAAGTTAACAATGGTTGTGTATTAATTGTATTTTGAAATGATTGTCATCTTACAGAAAAGTTTAAGAATACTACAGACAACTCATGAGCATTATCCTTTGGCAGATGCACTTTATAAATTTTGCCACATTTGCTTCATCATTCTCTGTCTCTTCCTCTCTCTTTCTCTCTCTCTCGTTCTCTCATTCTCTCTCTCACTCACACACACACATTTTTCTTTGCCTCTGAAACATTGAGAATAGTAGACTCAGTCTCTGCTCTGTCACTTCTGGCCAGGATGCCTTTAGGCAATTTTCTTAACCTTTCTGAGTCTCATTTTTTTCCTGCACACATTTAAAATGATATTTAACTTTTAGGGTTATTATGAAAATCAGAGAAAATGTATTAGAAGTACTTGGCACATGGTAGGTGCTCAGTACATTATGGTGTTGATACTACCATTGTGGTCATCATGATCATCACTATTACTATTTTAAGCTTTGATTAAAATTAAAGTTTAGAAAAAATTTCTGTTGCTTATATTGAAGTTGTCCAGATTTAGTTATTCCAAAGAACTTCTCTAAACTTGCTGTTAGTACTCAGTTTTAGAAGGAAATCATCATTAAAAAGAAAAGAATAAGACTATAGCACTGTTTTGAAATGATACCAAACTTCTGTTTCCTCAAGTTTCAGAGGCTGGAGTTATGCATTCAAACATGTTAAGGACCTAGAAAAAAGGAGAGGAAATTTCTTCCTTATAACAACTGAACTGTTGCTATAGACACTCTTCAACAATAGTACAAATGATTTGGTAATATTTTAACTTTATAGCAGTTGTTACTAGAAAAGTTTGTTAGCCTGTCTTGGGCATTTTTGAATATGCAGTCTGTTCTTCGTTTTCATCTCAGACTTTTCAGTTTTTCATTTGGGCCTGAGATGCCAAACAAAACATTTTTTAAAACGTAGTACAATAACGTGCTACCAGTCCTGATGGCAGACTTTAATCAAAATTTTTAAAGCTCTAAAACTCTGTCCTCACTCCAGTAATGAAACAGAAGCTACTGAGCCTGCTGAGCTCCTCTTAAAAGGTCTCTACCCTAAAGCCATGCGTTTATATACTGCCAGAAAAAATACACTGCTGCCGTCTTCTTTATTGTTGTCTACCATACTATTCTTTATGAGTTTGGTGTTCTGGTTTGCTTCCTCTTTGAAACTATGGAGGTTAGTGAAGTCATTTGAGATCTGTAATGCTGAGGGCAATGTTAAACTCCCACTGTTAGTAAAAGAGAAGACAGAAAACCCCTTCACTGCAAGTCAGGGAAGAAAAGTAACATTAATGGAATCCCGCGGTATGTTAGGCATCACTCTATATGCCTTACAGACTGAAAAAAAAAATCACATTTGTAGATGATCATAAGAGTCAGTTAATAGCAAAAGTAAGTTGTGTTCAGTGTACTTTAAGAAAGCAGCAAAATATATAAATTATTTTAGAAAAATTCCAACGAAATGGCTAAAATAAGGTATTGCTGTATGAACAAATAAGCTGTTTTCTATTGAGGAACCTTTTGTTCCATGAGAATCCTGGTTGACTTTAGCTCTTGTCATATTCTGTTTTATTCTACTTATGCTCATAGTTGTAATATTACCAACAATATGAGTGATACATTGATTTTTACAACCTAGCTTCTGATGATAAAATTTATTTAGATGTAATGACATTGATTTTTATATCTAATTCCTATAAGGTTTGCCTCGAAGCATAAACACAGACACTTTATCTAAGGAAACAGACAGTGGAAAAAATCAGGATTTCTCCAGCCTTGATGATACTGGGAAAAGTAGTTTAGGTGACATGTTCTCACCTATTAGAGATGGTAAGTCTGTTCAGAGGATCCTGTTCTCTTGCAGGTAGTCAGTATATTTATTCTGGCTAAAAGATGTGAATAATAGCTTCAGTCCAACTCTATTCATGGATCAGTTTGCTCATTTTCTCCATCCCTGGGGTGGTATCTTTTTCTTTGCCCTGATATTTTAAATGTTATCATTCTAAAATATATGCTGGTAATTTTCACATGGGAGTTATGCAAATAGCTCTCAAGTTAGCATTTTAATATTCACAAAAGTTCCTTGAAGGAAGTTTTTACCTTCATAGGCAATCTGTCCCTTGTATCTACTTCTAAATTAATGTTCCTAAAATTTTAGATGTTTTGATATGCAAAAAATGTCTTCCTAATTTAAAAAATTGTGTGTGTATAGGTGTACACCTCCCCGCATCCCATAAAAAAAGTTGCCATAATAAAAAGCAAATTTTGCCAGCTGGATAAATAGAGGGATGATGTATGTTATTCTTCATAGTGTCTGAACTAAGTACATTATTTAGGTGTATCTTTTTGGTACTAACATCCATAATGTTTTTCTTAGTGGAATGGAATTATCTCATTGCTAAAGCAATATTATCAGTAACATGGATGACAGAGTTAATATATTCATACTTTTTGACCTTGTAATTCCATTTCTACAAATTTATCTCAGAAAATGCTGAGAAGCCCACAAAGATTTGTGTATTTATTATAAGTGTACTGTGTCAACGGCAGGATCTCAAAGTTGCTTCATCCACTCATTATCTTACACAATTTCATTTTTTACTTTAAAATTGTCTCTTTTCCAATTTTTCTACGATTTTATAGTCAGAAGGAATAAATACATATGTGATGGTACAAAATTATTGAGGATCTTCTGCCTTACCCTGGCCTGCAAATTTCTATTTAAATTGCTAAGTCAAACTGAAAGAGGAAGGATTCTTTTCTTTCATGATGAAGAGAAGTCAAACTACATAGTTAAAGAGTGAAGAGAAATGAAACTACATAGTAAAGGGTAAAGAGAGGACGGATGTGAGTGGAGAGAAAAGTGACTAGTGCTGGAGTTGACAAAGGTTTCTGGGGTTAGTGCTGAGTTGGGAGTTTTGGCCAGTGGGACTCCTCTGGAGCAACTTTTGCATTGAAGAATGTACAAAGGGGCTTTTTGGAAGTGTTTGAGTTATAAATTAAATTATCTTTAATAGTTTTTAAGACAAATGAATAAATTACTTTTTTCTTTAATTACTTTTGCTATGTTTAAAAATGTTATTAGCATTTGAGTCATATGCCCTCCAGATTCATTATGGTTCCATAGTATTGATAAGGAAGCTAATAACTTCTAAAAGTGTGCATGTACATGCTGTGCAATTACTGGGTACATATACACACATGCACATAGATGATATTTCTCCTGATATAATTGTGTGTTTATTGGCCATTTGAATTTCTGGTGAATTTTTGCTCATTTTTTATTGACCTGTTAAAGTTGAATTTTACAATTTTTGTTATGGACTGGCAAATGAATATTACAGGATTAAAATAGTCTTATACATATTCTACCATTGAAATAAACACTAATAAAACTTTGTTTCTTATAACATTGTTCTACTTTGCAAAGTATTTTTATATTATTTCAGTTGATCCTCAAAGCAATTTTCTGAGCTTACCAGGATGTTATCCCCATTTTATAGATGCAGAAACTGAAACTAAATTGCATTTGAGACTTGTCCGAGGTCACAAAGCTATTAAGTGGTATAGGCAGAACTGGATTATAGCTCTCCATAACCTACCCCAGGGCTTGTTACACTATACCTTGCTGCCTCATTAAATGACTGTACTATAGAATTATCTGTTCATATTTGCTGCTAAAGTATGAATGAAGCTAAAAGAATGTAAAAGAGACATTTAAATCAGTACTCTCCTACCTTTAACCTCACTCATATTTAGCTTTTTAAGATTGTTAGTCTTTGAACTCTGTGGGGAATGAATAGGAAGCCTAAATTGATATGGCCTCTCTTTCACTAGTTTTAAAATTTGATTTTCTAATTTTGTTATAGATGCTGTAGTTAACAAGGGAGGTGATGAGTCCATAGGCAAAGGAGATGGTAAGAACTACTTAGATGTATTTTCGTGAAAATGAAAAGTGATACTGTATTATCTATGCTGTGTAACATAATCACTCTAACACTTTGAGGCTTAAAAAAACAAACATGTATTATCTCATAATTCCTGTGTTTTAAGAACAGAGCATAACTTGGCTGAGTACCTTTGCCTTCAAGTCTATCTTCCTGCTTCAGTCAGGATGTCAACCAGAGCTTCATTCAGCTTAAGGCTCACCTGGGCAGGGAACTGTTTCCATGCTCGTTCCTATGGCTGTTGGCTGGAGATACCAGTTCCATGCCAATGAGTTTCTCTATATATGAGGCAGCTGACAACATGGCAGCTGGCTTACCTCAGAGCCCGTGAGCAAGAGAATTCGAGAAGGCATCCAAAATAGAAGCCCTCTCTTAAGAATATGTTAATAACCTTAATCTTGGAAGTGACCTCACCACTTTTTTATATTACTTTTGTTATAAGCAAGTTACTAGGTCCAAGCCATGTTCAAAGGGAGGAGATTACTGAAGGACGGGGACGCCAAAGGCAGGGGTCGTTAGAAGCCATCTCAGAAATTGCCTTCCAAGATACATACCACAGATATATACCAAATTAACAATTTTCAGTTATCAAAAACTAATACTGACTAAAACATTGTGTTTTGCTGTTTTCAAAGTATTTTCACAAATAATATCTTTGAAGCCTTACCACTCTGGGAGATGGATATCATCATTCACATTTGCAGATCGGGAAATAGTCACAGAAAGTTTAAGACTTTTGCCCAAGAATACACATCAATTGTGGGGTATATCTGAGAAACAAACCAGTCTTCAGAATGCAGATCCATATCTTCTCCCATGTTAATCTGCCTATCATATTAAATGCTTCTCTTCAGTGTCCAAGGTTGGAGGACACCATGTGCACATGCAGTTTTTTCCTCTTCTTTTCTAGGCTTTGACTTTCTACCGCAGTTGAACTCAGTGTTTCCTCCAAGAAAGAATCCAGTAACTTCAAGTACTTCAGTATTGCATTCTAGTCCTCTTAATGTCTTTATGGGATCTCCAGGGAAAGAGGAAAGTGAAAATCATGATCTGACAGCTGAGTCTAAGAAAATATATATGGGAAAACAGGAATCTAAGGAATCCTTCAAACAGGTATATGCCTGAAAATGATACCGAACTCACTGTATGTGTTTATCAGTAGAAAGCGGGCGGCTGCCAGTGTATGTATCCTAATTATTAACAGTGCTGTGCACTTATTCTTAAGTCTTGATGCCAGTTTTTAATAACTACAGAATACTTTGAAATCTCGCTTTGGATATGTTGAAAGTTACAGCAGATGGAAAGTTGCACTATTTTTCTAAGATGAGATACTTGATATAGCTTGATGAAGTGTGCAAGAACACTTTCTCCCTGAATCCTTTTAAAGTGTATTTCATTGCAGTATACAACATCAAGTTGATGGTTAAATCATTAGAGCAAACTGATGGTGCTAAGAATGGAATTTATCATTGTTACTTTCTGCTAAAATATAGTGTATAATATAGAATTTAATTTCTTATGTAAGGGTTCAGAATGATCAAAAATTACCAGGAAGGCCAAGCCAGTTAGGTGTACAATATGTCTGTATTTTCGTATTTATTGTTTAGAATGATACTGAAAAGATACCATGTAAGAAGTACAAAAACATCTTTTGATTTATTTTACAAATATTATTGACTAGTTACCACATGAATGGTTGTTTTTTTGTTTTTGTTTTTTTGTCAGTTACGTCTATTTTAAATGATACTCAACAGCAGGTGTTTAGTAAATGAGCTTTTCCTTATCATGTTATTGTTGAGATTGTTTTTGATTAGTAAATGTTACTTTATTTTGCCTCTAGTTCTCATATTTTTTTTCTTATTCTATATCCCTTCCTATTTTCCTTCAATTCCCTGAAACTACATACTGGGACGAAAGAGAGAAGTAGGCAAAAATTATATGGGTAATATGAGTAAAACAAAAAATTGTATATTAAAGTCATTGTTTATTTTAAATATAAAGTTAGCAAAGTTGGTCACATCTGGTGCTGAAAGTGGAAACCTAAATACCTCTCCATCATCTAACCAAACAAGAAATTCTGAGAAATTTGAAAAGCCAGAGAATGAAATTGAAGCCCAGTTGATATGTGAACCCCCAATCAATAGATCCTCAACTCCAAGTACGTACATGAACCTTCTGATGTTTGAAAGTGTTTAATTGAAAAATCATCCCAATTGTTTAACTTGTAAAGGAGAAATAGAGTACTCATAGACTAAAAATGTTCGAAGAGTTTAAAGTTTATGCACACTTTTATAGTGTGAGTCTTACTAAAGACAGTGAAATGGATATGAATGGTTAAATTCAGGTACATTGATTTGATCTTTTGGTGTGAATTACATTTTCAATGTAACATGTATATTTATTTAATATGGTAGAGATAGAATTATTATGTAGGACCCTTTGAAAAGGGGTGGTTAACTACCTGAAAATGTCTTTTTCTCTTTCATATTCAAGTCTTATCCTTAGAGTTTGTGCTACAGACCCATACAGACTTGATCACATTTAAAGGAATATTTGGTTTAACTCTAAGAGTTATCTACACAAAGCAACTCTTTGTTTAGAATCAACTTTTATATAAATATCTATATTTTACTTGAAGGTTTCTGTGGATAGATATTGCATTAGCTTAAACTCAAAGGCTTTTCCTGTAGCAGTACTTTACTCCTATTTTCCTTCTGTTTGTTTTTAATAGTCTTGGTTTATCTAGTTTGTGGTGCAGCTTGTCACATTCATCTTTTATAAGAGGAAATGGTTCATAGATTCTTCAAGATTAATCCCTCTGTCATGTGGTATTACATTAGACAGCTGGCAGTTTATATATATAGATGAATGACTATTAGAAATAATGTTATAGAAAGTTTCTAAGATTTGTATTCCAGACAGTGAATTTTTCTAAATGTCACAGGAACACTCTTCTTTGCCAGTTTTTCAAGTTTTCACATGCCAAATCTTATTTAGAAATGTTTGATGTCTCTCAGTCCAAGTTGACTATTAATATTTTCTTCATTCTTTATTTTAGATCCAAAGATAGCATCTTCTGTCACTGCTGGAGTTGCCAGTTCAGTCTCAGAAAAAATAGCCGATACCATTGGAAATAACCGGCAAAATGCACCATTGACTTCCATTCAAATTCGTTTTATTCAGAACATGATACAGGAAACGTTGGATGACTTTAGGTAGTAATTCAGAAACTACTCCTTCTATCTAGACCTTACTTGTTTTTTTCTAGATGTAAAACCAGAACTATAGATAATGTTGTTGGTTACTGTTGTCTGGGTTCTGGTAACCGTAAAGCCATAAAAAACATGATGAGTTTTGTTGATCTTTTCATACTGCGTTTATTGATTATGAGCCAGGAAAATGCACATTTACCTAGGGCAATTATTAGATAACTCAGCAGGGCAGTCTAGTAGGCAGACTGCCATTGTGAACTTTTTTTGTTATTAAAATGTGGACAAGTTCTGGTAAGCTTAAATTGGGTTCTTACCTGCAGTATATTCATAGAGATCATCTATTAGGTATGCTGTGTGCAATAATGTAGTAGAAAAAGATATTTTAAGGAGCAATTCTGAATATTTTCCAATAGAATGCATCAGAATATAATACTTAATCTAAAAAAAAATTCTTTCTCAGACTTACCCTTGTCTTTCTCATCCTTCGAATTGTGAACATTGTAAGAATGTGTTCAGCAGTGCTGCTTTCTTTTATCGTCTCGATATTTTTGGAAGCTGTCTTCAATTATTAAAATCATTGGTGCCTTTTTTCCTTTCTAACCAATAGTTAATGTTCTAGCTCAGATTTGCATTACCGTAAGCAAGAATGTTGGAGACAATGTGCAGTTTTTGTTGGTGCATGCTTCCTTTTAGTGTTTAAAAATACTTGTAAAATATATTGTGACATGTTGAAAAATACTTTTTAAAAAGAAAAATGACAGTGTTGGCATTTCCCCAGCCTAGTATATGTACCAGATACTAAGGATACAAAATGAATGGTCTGCCCACAAAGGCCTTATAATTCAGCTGGGCTCGGCGCGGTGTGTTCTGCTATGTGTGTTTCTCTTAGTGTGAATTAATTCATTTGGGTTCAGTAAAATAGAACAGTGTTGACAATATGATGAGGAAATTTTGTTTGTTAATGTAATAGCAGCCAAAATAAAGTACACATGAACACAGCTGTAACTGGATAGCCCCGATCCTTCTGTTCTCTTCCATTAAGTGACCACACTTCTTCACAGTAAGGGTTTATTCAATAATTATCTGTTAGATTTTTACTATGTCTTTTTAGCTATGTTAGTATTTTTATTAGGATTTAATTGTTTTTGTTGTGCTCTGGTTACAAAGTTGCATACATAGGTTTTTGAGTGCTTTGCCAATCCTTTTTCCCTAAGTTCTGTTATTTTTAATACACAGTGTTAAAGAATAACGTTTTTTTCAGGAATGCATAAATATTTATGGCATAATAACAGAACTGTTAGATACAACTGACTGTAATACAGTGTGGGCAAAGTGATGTTGAAATCACAGAAAGGGAGCAGTTCTTCTGCAGGGGCAGATTTAGAAGGGTACACTGAAGAGACTTTATTTTATACTGACGTGTGTGGGAACAGCTTGAGCAGAGACATGATCATACATTCTAGGAATGTTTGCAGAGAGAAGGCACCGTGGTAAGAGACGAGGCCTAAAAAACAGTTGTCAAGGTCTTAACACACAGGTAATGGAGAGCCATCAGAGTTTTTAAGCACAGGAGTAATGGGTGCTGTCTGTTTATTATCCATTTATTCAACAAGCATTTGGGTGTCAGTTCTCCACTGGCTTCAGATGATTTGAGGACAGTGGGCTCAGGGCCTTTCCTTCAGCAGACCCAGGGATCTGAGTGCTGGAGCAGCTCTGAAACGGCTGTGCATTACTGCCCTGCTGTCAGCTTTTGGGGTGGCCAGAGGTTGTTTTTCACTTTCTGGTCTGTTCCTGGCTTTCTGTGCCTCAGGAGAAGTGTGTCTGTCCCGCTTCCAGCCCTGCAGAGCTGCCGCAGCATGTTTGGTGAAGGTCTACAGTGCCTGTTTGTTCTGTTGCCCTGTGTTGCGTGTCTGCACCTAGGGGTGGTGGGTAGGGACTTCTCTCAGCTCTTCTGCCCTATGACCCATAGGCAGCCTCTGCCTGGGACTCACTGAGGACCTAGAGTAGCTCGGAGGATTTCTGTAAATTCACTTGTTTTGCTCTTCGCCTAGGTGTTCATCAGACTAGGTGTTCATCTACACCTATCATTGGCAGGACAGAGAGGGTATTGAGGGCCTCTTTCTCAGCCATCCTCCCTGAGCAGTATGGTGTGGTTGCCATGTTCTCCATAAGAGCCTGGAGAGCCTTAGAGGGATTACTCTCAGTTTTTCTCTACTGCCGCAAGGCTTCACCAGGCTCTGTGCATCTGTATCTTAGGGAGTCCCTTGCCCCTCCTGTTACACCTGTCCCTACTTTTTTTTACATAAGTGCTGAATGAAGGCTTGTGGGAAAAAGTTGGTGAGTAAATTCAGACTTACTTTGTGTCTGGGACCCCTTGGAATTCTAAACTATCAAGCAGTGTTAACTTGGCTTTTAAACATGTTACCAAAAATTCAGCTAATTCTTTTTACTCTGTCAAGGGCATGAAGCTGGGTCTCTTTTCTCCTAGTCATGGGTCTCTTTTCTCCTAGGAGGAACTCCTCATTTTCCGGATTTTAGTTCATTTAGATTTCTTTCCATTCTCAGCTCTCAGTTGAAATTAAAATATGATTTTGTAGGTTATCAGGTTTGTTTTTGTTGTTAGGGTTGAGAAATTAAACTTTTGCACCAACCTAATACATCCTAAGTGGAAATCTCTGTGTCTGTTTCTGCTGTCTATTAAGAATATTTAAGTTTCTTTTGGCAAGCAGATCCCTTTGATCCTGTAGTTAGTAGGTTTCAGGTTTTCTTAGCACTGGTTTGTTTCCAGTTTGCCTTTATTCCTAGTGTGTAGTCTTCTCTTCTAGGCATCAGCTGAACGTCTGGAGTATTCACTGTCTTTTTCACCTTGGTGGGTTCCAGGCTTCAGCCTCTGTTTTGCCAGCATCACGAGGCTTCCAGATCTTTCTCTGCTCTTTAGTTGCTTGTTTTATGGTTGGTTTCCTGCCGTCTAACCCAGTGCAAGCATTGCTTAGAAGTCAACAGATGTAAGGGGAAATTACAGTTTCAGGCTTACTTTTCTGCAGGCCTCCCCTCTTCAAGACCTTGGCTCTTACAGCACTGACTACCTTGGTAGGCCCAAACTCTTAATACTCCCCCACCCAGCGAGACTATCTCAACCTCCATGCCACTGCCTCAGCTCAGTTTCTTCTCCACACTGTGGAATCAGCACATAATCTAGAAGGAAAGACGGAAGCAAATGTAGAGCTTACCTGGTAGTCTTTCCTTTTGCAAGATCATGGCCCTTCAAGTCCCGGCCACCTTGGTGGTTCCCTGATACAGTGTTTTTGTTTGTTTTTAATACAGTTTTTACTATAACTGAAAGTAGAAGAGGAAAGTTTTAAAAATACCCTCGTAGTTACAACAGAAAAACAGTAAGTTACCTGGGAATAAATCTACCAATGGTAGTGAAGATTTTTATAGAAAAACATTAAAAAAAATTTTTTTGTTCAAAAGCATTAATATTTAAATAAATGGAGAGATTTTATAAAGATATTAGTTCACCTAAATAGGTCAGTAGATTAAATGCAATTCCAATTAAAATCCCAGCTGGGATTTGGAAGAAGATGATGAAGTGATTCCGAAATATGTATGGAAGGAAAAAAAAATCTAGGATTAACTAAGACACTTCAGAGAAGAACAAGGCTGAAGGGGACTTATTTGTCAGATGAATACACTTAATTATTAAAATATAATTAAGATATATAGCATGGCACAGGGAGGACATATTGGCCAAAGGAGTGAAATAAGCTGGAAGGAAACCTATACATATATGGAAATGATAGAGAGGTAGCATTGCAGATTGATGTGCAAAATATGGAATAATCAATAAGTTGTGTTGTGACATCTGTTTTTTCCTGTAAAGAATAAGTATAGATCCTTATTCCATGCTATTGAGAAAAATCAGTTCCATGTAGATTAAAAGTTGACATTATAAAAGTTTATAACTTCATGGTAGGAAATCATTAAAAATAAAATAATGCACTGCCTATAAAAATACATTGGTAAATTTGACTGCATTATTAGGTTAGTGTATTTGAGCACATTAATAAGAACTATTTATCACACGATATCACAGAGTGAAGGGATAAGATATCTGCAGTTCTCATATAAATAACAAAGGATCGGATTATGTAAAGAACGCTTACAAATGAGTAAGAAAAAAGATATGAAAAAGCATTTCAAGGAAGAGGAATGGTATATGAACACAGGAAAGATAATTCAACTTCATAATTAGAGAACTAAAAATGCAATGAGATATCATGTCACACCCAGTAAATGGGAAAATATAAAAAATCTGGTAATACTAAGCCTTGATGATGATATAGAGCAAGAAGAACTCTGTTATACTGGTGACATCCATTGACACTACCTTTGGAAAACAATTTGCATGATTTTGTAAAACTAAGTATACATTTGAGTTACACTCGGTTATATCATCAATGGACATTGGCACATGTGGGTTGGGAGATAATACATGATTGTTTATAATAACATTGTAATAGTAAAACCTTGAAAACAATCAAAATATTAACAGGAAAATAGATACACCAGTACAAACCACTGATTTATGGATATATAAAACATGAATCTTCAAAACAATATTGAATTCTTTCTTAAATATAAGCTATATGGTACCCTTTTTTTGTAATGCTTATATTGCTCAAAAACATGCACAATGAAAACATTGACTACAGATTATATGTTATACAAATGTATTAAAAAAGCAAAAGCATTTCTTTGTCCAACAAAATTCAGGAGAGTAATGACTTCTTGCTTGGGCTTTTCCCCAAGAGTTAAGTGACAGAATCAGACAGGAACACACAGGAAGCTTCTATGATTTGGTAATGTTTAGTTCATAAGTTATGTGGTGGGTGACTGACTGTTTCTTTTGTTATTATACTTCATAATTTTTATATATTCTTTTGTAGACATGAATTAATTGCATTTTATTGAGTAAACCATGCTATAACCACCCAAATTGCCACTTTCTACTGAAAGTATATTTTTTCAATAACTAAACTGATAATAATAAAATGATCTTTCTAACCTAGTGAATTTTCTGTATTTCATTGTAAGATAAGTTTGTGTCTTAATGACAATTTCTATATAAAAGAATATAGTATCAGAGAGTTCAGGAGGTAAACAGCCTGGGTTTACATCATAGCTTCATCATTTACTGGTTGTGTGACTTTGAACAAGTTATAACTACTCTGTGGTTATTTCTTTTGTAAAATGGAGGTAATAATTGCACCTACTTGTGAAGATATTTTAAATGAGTTCTTACATTTAAAGTAAAAGAAACAGTGCCTAGCACATAGTAAATAAATGCTCAGTGCATTGGTATTATTATTATTATAATAATTATTAACGTTCAGTAATTTGGCAAATGAAAAAGTTTGGTGAGTTTCTTGAATGACCTAGAATTGGTTAAACTATTATAATTCTAAAAAGTATTTTCCATTCTTCCTAGAGAAGCATGCCATAGGGACATTGTGAATTTGCAAGTGGAGATGATTAAACAGTTTCATATGCAATTGGTATGTATGGAAAATTTTATTTTAATATTTTAAATGAAAGTAGAGTTGTGTGAATTTTTAAAAATTCATTAAAGGTAATATATTTTAGTTTTATTTAGTTTCTAAGATAAATAAATAGGTAGTTTTAGAAATTAAATAAGTAAAATAGATTTTAACTGGTCACCTCCTTTTTAACCTCTGAGGTACTTAAGGCTTCTTTTTTCCATGGCTTTCTTCCTGATAAGTAAGCAAAAAAGCATCTTAAATATGCGAATACAAATTTTCCAAATACATTAATTTCACCAGCGATCTTCCATTTATATTAACAAAGTAGTAAGTTGTTAAGTACAAGAAGTATCATTCATCTAGTTAATTGAACATGAGAGAAATGATAGCTGAAAGTATATTAAACATAGCCTGCCAAATAAATGTGAAATATCAATAATTTAAAAAGCATTTTCCCCTTTTTCTAGAATGAAATGCATTCTTTGCTGGAAAGATACTCAGTGAATGAAGGTTTAGTCGCTGAAATTGAAAGACTACGAGAAGAAAACAAAAGACTACGGGCCCACTTTTGAAGTTCCAGTGAATACCTTAATGTTCTATAATTTGGGAAGTTTCAGGCAACACGGAACTATATAGAATCAGTATTATTTTCATGGCCTCCAGGGAAAAAAAAATTTTCAAGTAAAAGTGTGATGGGATTTTATACCAACCACTGTTTTCATCTTAAAATATGTATATTTTTATATTAAAAGTTGTACAGTATGTCATCTCCCAATAGGAAAGTCAACAGGATCTTTATTTTTTTGAAAGCTTTAGCCATCCACTAAGTGCCCTTTTTAAGAGAAGAAAATTGTGCATAAATATTGGTTATGTTTGTTTTTTAGTCATCTTTGTTTTAACATATATTTTTTATTGACAAATTGCCTTTCAAATTTTTGGGGCTAGTTGAGATTTAAAGACTTTGATATGCCTTCTATTTTTATGGAGAAAGTAATTTTAAAATGGCAATTGGTGTTTCTAAGCCATTGATTAATAAAGCATAGGGTTGGCTAGTAATTATTTTGTTAACTTGATGAAGTCAAGTATGACTATTATTTATTGTACATTTGATAAGACAATTTTTGGAATTTTGAATTGCACAAATTACATGATATCTTTTGCATTTATGTTACTATATTGTACTTCTGACAAATCTTTATTCCTGGGTGGTATTTTTTAGATATCTTTACCTATAAAAAATGTTTAAGATTCATAGGACTCGACAAGAGCTATCTATCTGCTGATTATCTCATTAGTAATATGCAACATTGTACTGTAAAATTTCAGTCAACATGACAACTTATAATGAGTGGAGATTTCATATTAGACACTAAATATTATAGTATTATTGCTATTTTTCCAAGTAAGAAGTATGGTTTATTTTATTTTGTGGTCTTTATTATTAACTTTAATTCTTTCTGTACTGTGTATAATATTTTTATATTACTGGCCTTACCATAAAATTATTTAGAAAGGTTGTCAGAATAATTTATACCTCTTTGGCAATAGACAGATGTATACATCTACCTACCGTGATCTACAATTTTAGATTAAGCGAAGCTTGGGAGGGCTACTGACTTGTTTACCTTCTTGTTGTCTCTTGTCCCAAAGATTTAAACTATGTACCTTTGTATAGCTCTCCTGCCCTATTTTGACTTCTGAGATGAAAGTAATGTACTAAAATTTTTTAAAAAAAGAAAAAAACTTCAGCTTACTAACTTTATGGGTTTCTGAAGTGATGGAAATTTTCAAGGATATATTTAATAAGCATAAACTTACTAATAATCACTTCCAAAAATAAAAACAGGAATATTACTTTTACCCAGTGTGGTTTATAGAATACATTTGTACTCAAGCATATAGGGATGTTAATGTGATCTTTTCCTGACAGATTATGAAAGCATTATGACTTGTAACAAGTTTACTTGTATATCACTATCTAACAGGTTTAGAAGACATAAATGTTAGTGTGTTTTGCCTACATGATGTATTTAAATCTATTAATATTTTCCTATTGCTTTTTTTGAAAAATAAATGCACATAATGTCTATTAAAAGAGGTGGGATAAAATAATTTTAGTAATTATGTGTACAGATGAAACATGTTTGTCATGGAATTTAAACGCTAAGTAAGTATAAAAAATAAAATTTTAGATGCAGAAAATAGGGAACATGAAGTTGAAATTTCATTGTTGGCCAAAATGACATGAGAGATTTACCTTCCCACCTGAAATTAGAAAAGAAAATATGTGAAACAATTGTCAGATCTTAATCCTTGAGAGAAACTCAACGAACCCCAAACACAAGAAATAAGAAAACTATGCCAAGGTATATCATTATCAAATTCCTTAAAACCAGCAACAAGGGAGAATTTTTTTTTTAAGTAGCTGAAGAAAAAAGACACAGGACAGAGAGAAGAATGTCAGACACTGGAGCAACATCTTTACTGAAAGAAAAGCTCAATTTAGAATTCTATACATAGTGAAAATATTTTTCAGAAACAAAAATGAAATAACTTTTTCAGACTTAGAAAAGCTAAAAGAGTTTGTCACAAGCAGACTCGCACCACAGGAAATGTTAAAAAAAGCCTTTAGAAGGAAATTATACCAAATAGAAATCTGCAACAATACAAAGGAATGAAGAACACCAAAAGTAAATATGTGAGTAAATATAAAAGTTATTTTTCTATTTTAAATTTATTTAAAAGACAATAAATTATTTAAAGCAAAATAATAATAATAGGATATTGTGTGGTTAACATACATAAAGTGAAATGTATGACAGTACCAAGATTGAGATGATGGTAACAAAAATATATTGCTCTAAAGTTCTTATACTGACTGTGAAGCAGTATAACATTCCCTGAGAGTAAACTGATAAGAATGTGTATTATAAGACCTAAAGCAACCACAAAAAGAAAATCAGTGAGTAAATAACTAGTAAGCTAGTAAAGGTGATAAAATGAAGTCATAAACAAATCCGAAAGAGGAACAAAGAGTCAATGGGACAGATAGGAAATAAACACTAAGATAGTAGATTTAAATAGCTATATCAATAATTAAATGTAAATTGTCAGTTATCCTTTATAATCAGTTGAGTCTTGCTTTTTTTAAATCCAACTGTTCTGAATATAAGAAACCCACTTTATAGTGAACAGAATGCAAACGAAAACAGAAAATATCAAAATTTGTAGGAATCAGCTAGAACAGTACTTACAGGGGAATTTATAGCATTAAATGTATATATTAAAAAAGGAAAGATCTCACGTCAGTGATGTCAGCTTCCACCTTTTTCTTTTTTTTTCTTTTAAGGAGACAGGAATTTCACTCTGTTGCCTAGGTTGAAGTGATCATATCATAGCTACCTTTAGCCTTGAACTCCTGGGTTCAAGTGATCCTTCCACCTCAGCTTCCCAAGAAGCTGTGACGATAGGCAGATGACACTATGCCCAACGCTGCGTCCACCTTAAGAAGTTGCAAAAATAATAGCAGATGAAACTCAAAATTAAAAAAAGAGAATAAAGAGATCAATGGAAAACAAAATCAGTTGAGGAAATCAGTGCAATTAAAAACTTTTTTTTTTTTTTTTTAATTTTTATAGAGGCAGCGTTTTACTATGTTGCCCAGGCTGGTCTCAAAACTGGCCTCAAGTGATCCTCCCACCTCAACCTCCCAAAGTGCCAGTATTATATGTGTGAGTCACCCTGCTTCGCTTTTGTTTCCTTAAGATCAACAAAAATGATAAACCTTTTACTAGACTAATGAGAAAAAGAGACAAAATTACCAACATCAGGGATGAGAGAATTGACATCACCACAATTTCTGTAGACATTTCTGATAAGATGCCCAACCTAAATGGCTATACTGGTGAATTCTTTCAAAGATTAAAAGAAGACAATATCCCAATTTTTGACAAAAGCTTCCAGGAAATAGGAGGGGATAATTTCCAACTCATTGTTTGAGACCAACATCACCCTCATACCAAAATAAGGCAGCATCATGACAAGAAAACTGGAGAAGAATATTTGTCATGAAGACAGATGGAAACATTCTAAACAAGTTTTAGCAGTTTGAATCCAGTGATGGGTAAAAGAATACATATGACCAAGTGAGGTTTATCTCAAGAATGCAAATTTGGGCTAACGTTAAAAATCAATTGTAATTCACCATATTAAACAGACTAATAGGAAAATTATGTGATCACCTCAAGAGATGCAGAAAGCGCATTTGATAAAACCCAACATTCATTCTTGATAAAAACTCAGCAAAGTAGGAATAAAAGAGAACTTCCTCAACCAGAAAAGGGCATCCAAAAACCCCCATCAGCTAACAATAAACTTAATGCTGGAAAACTGAAATGTTTTTTTCCCTAAGATTAGAGGCAAAGTGAATGTATATTTCTCTTCTGTTAAACATTCTATTAGAATTTCTAGCCGAGGCAATTCGGCAAGAAAGAGAAAGAAACAACATCCAGATTACAAAGGAATAAGTTTTAAAAAGCCTCCACTTCCAGATAACATTTGACTATAGAAAATCCAATGGAATACATGAAAATAGCTAATTAAAGTTTAATAACGTTACAGGATACGTCTATTTACAGAACTCGATTGCATTTCTATATACTTGCAACAATCAGAAAATGGAACTAAAAATATAGTAGCATAAAAATATGAGATCATTAAGTGTAAATTTGATAAAATACATGCAAGACCTGTACACTGATTTCTACGAAACAGTGCTGAGAAAGTAAACTTGAGAGAGACCATGTTCACAGATTAGAAGGCTCAATATTGTTAAGCGTCAGTTTCCCCCACATTGATTTGTAGATTCAGCAAAATCCCAGTAAGAATTTCAGTAGGATTTTTCTGGTAGAACTTGTTAAGCTGATACTAAAATTTGGAAATATATAAAGGACCTAGAATAACCAAAGCAACTTTGGGAAAATAAAACTGACAGTAGAGTCTAGAAATTACAGCGCTGTAATTTCTAGACTCGTTGCATGGCTATTAAGATAACGCAAAAGTGCATGAACATAGTCACATAGATCAGTGTAGCACAATAAAGTTCAGAAATATACCCACACATATATAGTCAACTGATTTTGACGAACGTGTAAAGGTAATTCAAAATCTAAAACGTGAAAGGTAATCCTTTCCAGAAAAAGGATAAATATTTCAAAAAACTGTGCTGGAACACACATGCAAAAACAAAAACCCTGATGCATACTTCACACCATCTACAAAAATCAACTCAAAGTGGATCATAGATAGACCTAAATGTAAAACCTAAAAAAAAAAAAAAAAAAATTCTGGAAGCTAAGACAAAAATCTTCGTATGCTCGGGTTAGATTTCGTATATGCGACACCAAATGAATAATTTCCAAAAATAAAAATTGATATAAACTGGATTTTCAAAGACCACTTAAAGTATGGCCTTAGGTACCATTAAGATAATTAAACGACAAATAAGAGACTGTGAGAAAATATTTGCCAATCATACATCTAATAAAGATCTTGTATTCAGAATATATAAAGGCATTTCAAGACAGAAGAAAAACCCAATTTTTTACATAGACAATGATTGAGATAGACACTTCACCAAAGAAGTTATGAAACTGGGTGTGGTGGTGTGGTTTCAATTACTCAGGAGGCTGAGGCAGGAGGATTCCTCGAGCCCAGAGTTTTAAGGCTGCAGTGAGCTATAATCATGCCACTGCATTCTAGCCTGGGTGGCAGAGTGAGACTATCTCTAAAACTTAAAAAAACAAAGACATGAAGATGGCAAATGCAAATGAAAAGATGCTTGTAATCATTGTCATTTAGGGAAATGCAGGCTAAACCATATGGAGATACTCCTGAATATTTATTAAAATAGCTAAAACTAAAAAGCCTGATCATACCACGTGTTGGCTATGATGTGGAACAACTGGAATTTTCATACTCTGGGAATATAAAATGTTCAAACATTTTGGGAAATGTTTTGACAGTTTCTTCAACCATTGAGCATATACCTACCATTCACACTAGGCATTCTACTCCATCAATATTTATCTACAAGAAGTAAAAGCACATGCCCACACAAAGACTAGTACATGAATGGTCATAGCAGATATATTTGTAATAGCCCAAATCTGGAAATAATCCAGTATCTGTCAGCAGATGAATGGATAAACAAATTGTAGTACATACAGTGTAATGCCACCCGGCTATGTGAAAGGAATAAACTATATTATGTAAACAACATGAATGAATTGCAAAATAATTGTATTGACTAATAGAAGCCAGACAATAAAGGGTATATACCATATGATTCTAGTTTTCTAGAAAATGCAAACTTAACTACAGAGACGGCCATTAGTTTGCCTGGAAACAGTTGAGGAAGGGCAGGAAAAAAGTTGTACAAAGTCACAGGGAAACTTGTGGGTGATTACTGTTTATTATCTTGATTGTGATGGCAGTTTCATGAGAGTATGCATGCCAATTTTCCAAATTGTATGCCTTAAATATGTGTAGTTTATTTTATGTCAATCTGTTTTTCTATAAAAGAGGGACCACTTCTAATATTATATGACATTATTGGTTTGTTGGAACCATTTTACCCCTATGTCTCATATACTTCATATTTTTCAAAATATGAAATAGATAATTTGGGTTCAATGTAGCACTGTACATGTTTCATTTATAGCTGCTAAGGTGTAAGAGGTCATCAGTACTGAACTTGTAAGGATTACATTCAGATAATGTCTACTCTTACTCATTTTTCATTAATACTCATACAAATACAGAGTATGTAAACAACTTCAACATTCCTGAATCTTTGGTTTTAAAGAAATGTGAAATGCAATGGGATCATCTGGAAATATGAAACTGAACTATGATGAAAACCTTTTTTCTGCTTTCTAAAAATTTGAATAGCACTTTATATTAGAGGCCTCTATTCACTTAAAATTTTATTTTGGAACATTTTACCTAGTTTAATAATTTCTATAGTTAATCGATTTTTAGTTTCCTTAAGTTCTTTTTGGAGCTAACCTGGTATATATTTATAAGTAAACAATAATGAGTTGAATATTTTGAATAGAGAAAATTACAAAGTTCTATATGAAGTTGATATATTTTCCTATGAAACTCAGATGCATGATATTTATAAATAAGCAAATTTCTTTGATCACATAATTATTAAAGAGGAAAAGCAATCAAATATAGTTTTACATGTCTAAAGGCAGTATTTTCTCAGAAGGTAAAATCTAGGTGTGGTCTAAAGACACTGTCAGAGAAATAAAGGCAAGAAACTATGTTAGCGCTCTTACTAAAGTTTATTTTTCATATTTATTGAATGCCTGGCACTGTAGATAATGACATTTGTTAGGAAGATAGGAGTATTATTTAGTGGAGATCATTAAGTTTTGTTATCCAGTAAATTGTGGAGTTTTACCATTCAAAACATATTTTAAGAAAAAAAAAAAGAAAAAAAAAAAAAGAATTACTTTGGACCAGACCTTCCTTTAAGATTGAAGAACAGTTTCGACAACTTAAAAATGACTAAAAAGCTTAAGCACCTATGATATTATTGATTATATTTTGATCATTTATTGAAATAAATTGTTTACATGTTAGTAAATATTATTTCCATTTCTAACAGATATGCTGAGGAAGGTATCTGAAATTATCTAGACCAATGAAACATGAAATTTTGAACACGAAAATTCACATATTTGTTATTCATAAAATTTTTACAAGATCTAATTTCAGAAATAAAAAACTAGATTTTTTTTAGAAGGAAAGATCCTTTGCAAATAATAGCGCTGTAGCACTCTCACTAACAACTACCTAATTTACTTTACATTTCGTAGTGCAAAAACTTCCCAAGCATTTATAAATTGGGCATTTGGTGGTAGGGTGGGGGAAGAGTGGTGGTAACATTAGGGAAGCCTGGGTTTATCTGTTAATTACTGTCCATCACTGTCGTTACAGACTTCAATGATGCATGAAATGAGAATACTTCAAAAAGTTATACAAATTCAAGCATTATTGTCTATTTTATCTCCTGATGTCATCTGAATGATACCTGCATATACTTCTCCCAGTAGTCTATCAAACTATATTTTATTCTGTTTGATGAAGTTACCAAATTCAGATGTAATTTTTTTTAATTGAAAGTACTGATCAATACATTGGGCAGACTGTTTTTAATTTGACCTTGGAATCATAAAAGTCATAAAATGTCTGATTCTTGAAACAAAGTTTGATAAAAAGGTAAAGATAGGCCAAAATTGATTGCTTGTGTAAATGTGTTGATAAATTTAATGGTGTATTTACCCTGCCACTTTTCCATAAATTTTACATTTATGTGAAGAATTAATGTAAATTGAAATCTACACCTCTTTATGATCTAAACACAAGTACAAATATACAGCCAAGTTAAGAATAATTCATTCTCTTTTTGGAGACTTTCTGCAGTAGTAATTCACATGTAATTTAGTACTTAATGAGGGTTATGCAACATATTGATTAAAGTTTTGAAGGTAGAAATGCTCTATCTTAATATTAAGGTGCCAGAATAATGTCCTCTAGGCTAGATAAGGTAATTAATAGCATTTCTATTCAGGAAACAAGTCTCTTCCTTTTCACAAATGTATTACCTTGGTTTAGGACCTATTGTATCTCTTATATGAATTTTTGCCTCAGTCTCCTATTGTTTTCTCTGTTTTAATATTGCCAGAATAATGTGATTTGCCAGATATGCTGGAATTATCTGGTATTATTCTCTACTTAATGTCTTGTTTTTTGTCTTTCTTCATGAGGAGTGCCTCAACTCCCTCCTCCCAAGTTACTGATTTCTTAACATGTTCTCTTTCTTACTTTTAAACATCAGAAATTGCAGTATCTTATAGAATCAGATTGCTTGAATATCCTTCAAGCTAGTGGCCTTAAACATTTTATATCTATCTTTTGAATAAAATATAAAAGTCGAAGACCACCAGACACATGCCTGTAGTCAAAATTATGGAGAACACACGTCAAGAGTAACCATGGGGCATCTCAGTGAGATGAACTTCGGAGAGGCTTGTTATAAGATTTTGGCTTGTGTTTGTGATTTTTGGAGGGTTTAAGAAAGCAAGAGTTGGAGTGATGTTAGCCAGATGGCAGAATAGGAAGCACCAAATTCTCCTTTTCATACACATATGGATTTAACAGTAGTAAAGAGGCCAAATGACTCTGTGAAAAATCCAAGAACCAGTTAAAATGTTCCTGCAACCCAGGGGAGCATGAAGCCAAGCACATCAAAGCCCAGTAGAAAAATAAATTGGCAACACTGTCACCAGAGCCCCTTCTTCCAGCATGGTACTGTGTGATGGGAAGGAAGCCCTCAACTCCCATCTTCTCCCTGGGAGGGAAATTAGTAGCATGTATGTCCAGTATTCTGACCTTTAGGGTGGCTGCCCAAGGACTGGTTTCTGTCTTGCCCAAATCCAAGTACTGACAAGAACCAGGCCTCATACTGAAGCTCTGAAAACAGACTATCAAAATGCACAGGAGTATGCATTACCAAAGAGATACTCTAGATGAAGCTCCAGTGTCGTGGCTCACTATGGCATTCAAGAAGCTGCAGTAGACAGATCCAGAGTGAACTTTGAAGAAGAAACAAGCAACCCTCTTCAACTAGGAGATAACATACACAAACCCAGAGAGGACCAATAGCCAGAAAGGCTTGGGAGATCTTCAGAATCCCTATATGGAATGAGTGGAGAAAGCCTATCCTGTGTGAAAGCAGTCTGGGAAAGCTGACTGATTCTTCAGATGCCAAAAATCCCAACAAAAAGTAATGACACAAAGAAATGAAAACATGGCACATTTAAAAGACCAAATTAAATCTTCAGGCATTGACTCCTTAAAACAGTGATATTAATTGCCAGGAAAAGAATTCAAAATTTTAATCATAAGGATGCTCAATGAATTAGAACATGGTTAAACAACTAAACAGAATTAGGAAAACAATGCATAAAGAAAATGAGAATAGCAATACAGAAAAATGATGAAGAAAAACCAAACACATTGTGTAAATGGAGAATACAATAACCAAATTGAAAAATTCACTCCTGGGATTCGACAGCAGACTTAATCAGGCAGAAGAAAGGATCAGTAAACTTGAAGGCAAACTTTTGAAATTACTGAGGCAGAGGAGCAGAAAAAAAAAAGAATGAAGAAAAGTGGAAGAGAGCTTAAGGTACATATGGGATATCATAAAGTGAAAAAAAAAATGCATTATGGAAGTCCCAGGAGAGAGCGAAAGTGGCAGAGAAGCTATTTGAAGAAATAATGGTTGAAAATTTCCCACATCTGAGGAGAGAAATGAACATACAAAATTCAAGAAGCTCAAAGAACTCCAACTAGGACAAATCTAAAGAGACGTAAACCAAGGCACATTATAATCAGATATTTAAAAGTCACAATCTTGAAAGCAGAAGGAGAAAAGTAACTCTTTACATGTAAGTGAGCTCCTATTAGATTATCGTGGATTTCTCAGCAGAAACCTTGCAGGCTAGAAGGGAGTGGGATGATATATTAAAAGTACTGGAGGAAAAAACAAAAAAACAAAACCCTGCCATGAAGAATACTACATTTGGAAAAGCTGTCCCTCAAAAACAAAGGAGAAACGAAGACTTTCCCAGAAAAAAAGTTAATCAATACTGAGGGAGTTCATCATCACTAGACCTTCCCAAAAGGCAATGCTGAAGAGAGTCTGACAAGTTGAAGCAAAGGACGATAAACAGCAACACAAAACCATATGAGAATTAAAACTTCCTGGTATAGGTAAATACATAGGTATATATAGAATTCTGTAGTGTAGTAAATGGGTATGTAAATCACTTAAATCTGGCATAACATCTTTTTTAAAAAGCATAAAAATTGTTATAAAGTTTTAGTTAAGCAGGATGATAAGCTCTAGGGATCTGCTGCACAACATTGTACCTATAGTAAACAATAATGTATTATATACTTAAAAATCTGTTAATAGGGTAGATCACATGTTAAATGTTTTATCACAAGAAAATTAAATTTAAAAAGAAAAGTAATCATAAATTAATGTTATCAAATTTGCAATATAAAAGGAAATTTGTGTCATCAATAACATAAAAAGGGATGCAGAGGTATAGAATTTTTATATATGATTGAAGTTATCAGGTTAAAATAAATTTTTATAACTTTAAGATGTTTTATGTAACAATTGTAATAATAATTAACAAAATAGCAATTGTAAGTCTTCTGTTAAAAATTACTTGAAATGTAAATGGATCAAATGTATCAGTTAAAAGAAATAGTTTGCAATTACTTGGGAGGCTGAAGCAGGAGGATCACTTGAGCCCAAGAGTTCAAGGCTACAGTGTGCCATGATCTTGCCTATGAATAACCACTACACACCAGCCTGGGTGACATAGGGAGACTCCCCTCTCTCAAGAAAAAGCACCCCCAAACAAACAAAAAACCCCAAAACCATAGTTTGGTTGAATGCATGAACAAGATCTTTATACTGTCTATAAGGGGCTCCTTCTAGATCTAAGAACACGCAGACCAAAAGTGAAAGAGTGAAAAGATATTCCATGCAAATAGGAATCTAAAGGAGAGCAGGGACAGCCATACTTATATCAGACAAAACAGACTTTAAGGCAAAAACTGTAACAAGAGATAAAAAGGACATTATATAATGATAAAAGGTTAAATTCACCCAAATGATATAACAATTATAAATATATATGCACCTAACATTGGAACACCCAAATATATGAAGCAAACATTGATAGAACTGGAGGGGAAATTAGACAAAAACAAAACAAAACAAAATGAAAAAACCAAAACAACAACAACAACAAAAAACAAGACCAGGGAACTTTAATCCTTCACTTTTAGTTATGAATAGAACAATCAGACAAAAGATCAATAAAGGAACAGGACTTTAACACACTATAGACCAATTGGACATGACAGATAAATACAGGACACTCCACCTAACAACAGAAGAATACATTACTTTTTTCTAGTGCACATGAAACACTCTCCAAGATAGATCACATAATAAGTCTTAATACACTTAAGAAGACTGAAATCATACAAAGTATCTTCTCTGACCACAGTGAAATAAAACCAGAAATCCATAGCAGAAGGAAATATATATATATATATGTATATAAAAACTGAACAACGTATTTTTAAACAATCAATGGGTCAAAGAAAAAATGACAAGGGAATGTAAAAAAATATCTGGAGACAAATAAAAATGAAAACACAGCATACCAAAACTTACGGGATGCAGCAAAGCAGTTCTAAGAGGGAAATTTATAGTGGTAGATGCTTATGTTAAAAAAAAAAAATCTCAAATCAATAACCTAATCTTATAACCCAAGGAACTAGAAAAATAAGAGCATACCAAATCCAGATTTAGCTGAAGAAAAGAAAGACTAGGTCAGAGATAAATGTCATATCAAATAGAAAAAATCAATGAAACCAAGAGTTGGGTTTTATTCACCAATAAATTGAATAACCTAGAAAAAATGAATTCCTAGAAACATAAAATCTACCAAGACTGACTCATAAAGAAACAGAAAATTTGAATAGATCTGTAAAACTTGTGAGAAGATTAAAGCAGTCATCAAAAACCTTTCCACAAAGGAAAATCCAAGACTAGATGAATTCAATGGATAATGCTTCTAAACATTTAAATAAGAATTAGCATTGCTTCTACTAAAACTCTTCTAAACCAATAAAAAATAGGGAATACTTCTAAACTTATTCAATGAAGCTAGAATTAAACTGATATCCCAATCAAAGACAAGAAAACTAGAGACCAACCTCCCTGATTAATGTTGATGCAAAAATACTAAACGAAATAATAGCAAGATAAATTTTAAAAGATAGTAGCAAGCCAAATTCAGCAGTGCATTAAAAGTGTCACATATCATGATCAAGTGTAATTTATACGTGACACAAGGATGGTTCAACATACAAAAATCAATATGCCACATAAAATGAATGTAATATGCCACATAAAATGAAGAACAAAATTGTGTTCACCTCAATTGATACAGAAGACACTTTAGACAAAATCCAACATCTTCATAATAGAAATACCCTACAAACTAGGAATAGAAGGAGACTACCTCAACATAATGAAAGCCATCCATGAAAAGTCCATAACTAACATTATACTCATTGATGAAAGACGGAAAGATTTTTCTTTAAATCAGAAACAAGGCAAGAATACCCACTCTCACCATTACTGTTCAACATAGTACTGAAAGTTCTAGCCAGGGCAATTAGACAAGAAAAAGACACAAAAGGCATCCAAATGGAAAAAGAAGTAAAATTATCTCTCTTCAGAGATGACATGGTCTTATACGTACAAAACCCTAAGGACCTCATGCAAGAAAAAATTATTATTAATAAACAATTCCAGCAAAACTGTAGGATATAAAGTCACCATGCATATATCAGTTGCTTTTCTACACACCACCAACAACCAATCCACAAAGGAAATTAAGAGAACAATTGCATTTATGTAGCATGAAAAGGGATAAAATACTTGGGAATAAATTAACCAAGGAGGCAAAAGACTTGTATACTTGTATACAAAACATTGCTAAAAGAAATCAAAGAGTATAGAAATAAATGGAAAGACATACAGTGCTCACAGATTTAAGACTTAGTAAATGTTAAAATGTTCATACTACCCAAAGAAATGTACAGATTTGACACAATTCCTATGAAAATCCCAATGGAACTTTTTTCAGAAATAGAAAAAAGTACCCTAAAATTCATAGGGAATCTCAAGGGTTTGAATAGAAAAAAAAACAAATTCTTAAAAAAAGGAACAAAGTTGGAGGTATTACACTTCTTGATTTCAAACATACTACAATGCAACAGTATTTAGTGTTTCTGGCATAAATATATATAAACCAGTAGAACAGAGCAGAGAGCCAAGAAATAAACTCTTGCATATATGGAAAAATGTAGTCCCAAGACTACAAAATGGGAAGACGACAGTTTCTTCAACAAATGGTGTTGAGAAAACTGAATATTCACATGCAAAACAAAGAAGCTGGACCTTTACCTTACACCATATACAAAAATTAAAATGGATTAAAGGCCAAAATGTAAGACAGAAAACTATTAAATTCCCAGGATAAAATATTGAGGATAAACCTTGGGCCATTGGATTTGACAATGATTCCTTAGATATGACATCAAAAGCACAGGTAATAAAATTAAAAATATTTTAATAATAACAAAAGATATAGGGGCCAGGCATGCGGCTCACACCTGTAATCCCAGCACTTTGGAAGGCTGAGGCAGAAGATCATGAGGTAAGGACATCGAGATCATCCTGGTCAACATGGTGAAACCCTGTTTCTGCTAAAAGTACAAAAAAAGTAGCCGGGCATGGCGGCGCTTGCCTGTAATCCCAGCTACTAGGGAGGCTGAAGTAGGAGAATTGCTTGAATTTGGGAGGTAGAGGTTGCAGTGAGCCGAGATCGCGCCATTGCACTCCAGTTTGGGCAACAAGAGCAAAACTCCGTCTCAAAAAACAAAACAAAACAAAATAATAGGTTGTATAAATAGGAAACAGTGGTAAGGTACCTTACTTAAATCTAGTACATTAGTAATCACATTACATGTAAATAAAATGCACTCCAATTAAAAGAGAAAGATCAAGGCCGGGCGCAGTGGCTCACACCTGTAATCTCAGCACTTTGGGAGGCCGAGGCGGGTGGATCACCTGAGGTCAGGAGTTTGAGACCAGCCTGGCCAACACGGGGAAACCCCATCTCTACTAAAAATACAAAAATAAGCCGGGTGTGGTGATGTGTGCCTGTAATCCCAGCTACTAAGGAGGCTGAGGCAGGAGAATCACTTGAACCCAGGAGGCGGAGCTTGCAGTGAGCCCAGATAGTGCCACTGCACTCCAGCCTGGGCAACAGGGCAAGACTCTGTCTCAAAAAATAAATAAATAAAAAATAAATAAAAGAGAAAGGTCAACAGACTAGATAAAAAACAAAACCAAGCTAAGCGCTAACTATGAGACATATTTTCAAATACTAGGCTACAGAAAGAAGTAATTAAAATAATGGGAAAAGGTATACCATGCAAAAACTAGCAAAAACCTGGCACTAATAGAAAACTAATTTTAAGGCAAGCAGTATTACTGGAGATAAAGAAGATATTTCATAATGCTGTAAGGTTAAATTCACCTGGAAGACACAAAAATTCTAATGTTTCATGCACTTAATAACATAGCCTTGAAATACATAAAACAGATTTTATAGCCATGAAAAAAGGACAAATTTCACAACAATTTTTGTGGAAAATTTTAATACATCTAAGTAATTGATAGAAGAAAGACACAGAATATTTGGTTTTCTTTTATTTTTAGTTCACTAAGAGGTTTTTGGTGTTTTATTTTATTTTTTTTAAATCATGAGTGGGTGCTGAGTTTTATCATATGCTTTTACATATGATATATTAAATTTATTAATGTGACTTATATTGATTTTTGAATGTTATATCATCCTTACACTCTTTGAATAATCCTCATTATCTTGGATTTGCTTTGCTGTTTTTCAGATTATGTCATCTATGTTTATGAAAGAGATTAATCTTTTTTTTTAGAATATCCTTATCAAGTATGCTATCAAGGTTATGTTATTAGAAACAAAGATGCAATACTCATACTAAACTTAGAGGCTAGAGATGATTTATCCTTCTCAAGAGTGGATTTTCCCTTTGTTCTAGGTGAGCCAAGGCTGAATTTTGGTTTTGGTGGGGCTCCTTCTACCTCTAGTTCACCCTGTTTCTATATAACCCTCCAAGGATGTCAACTGAAAACTCAATTTTTTCTCTGGGATCCCTCTACTGGTGGGTCTTAAACTCTAATCTTCGTCTTTTCAACATCATTAACTGCAGAAGATTTTATTACTTTGAAAAATATTATTCCATCCAGGCTTTAGCTTCAAAATTCAGGAACTGTCTTGAGGAAAAACCAGCCATGTGTATGAGGTTCCTCAAGTCTTCAATTTTGTCTCTGTTCCTGAGAAATGATAAAAGCTTTGCTGGTGTCTCTGTTATTTAGGCAAAACTAGGATTCTCAGCTTCTTGTCCATGCCTAGAATTGAAAATTTCCCAGGGAAAAAGTAGCTGTAGATCATTATTAGTTCTTCATGATTTTCTCAAGAATCATATCTCCTTCAATCCTTGTTGGTTATGGATCAATCTAATACCTTTAAACAGATGATTTTTTGAAAAATCAACTTCTCTAGTTCTCCGTAGCATTGGTCTGCTACAAGCGACTTCATTCTTCTTAGTAGCAAAAATTCTTATGCTACCTATTCTTGTTCTCCTTTCTTTTCCTTTTTAAAAAAATTATTTTTTTATTTTCTGTTCCCTACTGTTAAGAGAATATATATATTCTATATGTATGCTTGCATAAGAAGTTTATAGTTTTATATATATATAGTTTACACTATATATATTATTTATAAATACAAACTTTTTAAGGTTTAGATATAAACTTCTCTATTAATTGTGTATCTAACTTTTAAAGTCTAATATAAATTGTATATTTCTTTTATTGGGCAATTCAAGGACTTTTAAAAACCTTAATATTAACCATATGTCTCTGACTTATATTAGTGTTGTCAAGTACTTCAATTCTATATATCGTACCCTGCTACCCATTATTTTTGTTGTATACAGTCAATATTCATTTAGATTTGAACACAGATTTACCCTTTGTGGAGGTTGTTATTTCTTCATAGATGCCTGAGCCTCCATCAGGACATTTTTCTTTTGCTTTTAATATAGATTTATTGATGATAAATGCACTGCTTTTATCTGAAAGTGTCTTTATTTTAAATTAATTCTAAAATAATGATTTCACTGGATATAGATTCATAGATCATTTATTTTCACTACTTTGAAAAATATTCCATTGTTCTGTGTCTTGTATGAGTCCATTCTCATGCTGCTATAAAGAACTACCAGCAATCATTCTCATTAAGATAAGAGACCTCTGGACCTAATGAAGATTATAGACCAGAAGATCCTAAACTTGGAGCCCTGCTGTGATTAGGTGTGACTTTTGAGAATTGATGGATGGGAGTGGGCATATATTGCATTTGGGAGGAACCGGAATAGTCATTGCCTATGGGGCAGACTGTATTATGTCACATTTTTATCTCCAATCCTTCATTCCTACCGTATTCCTGTCCTTTGCCATTTGACTTTATTGTTTCTACGACTAAAGAGGTGGAGTATATTTTCTCCACTCTGTGACTTTGAGTTTGGTCATGTGGCTTCCTTTGGCCAATAAAGGAAAAATGATGGTGTGCCAGTTCCAAGCCTAGAACTGAAGAGGTCTTGTATGTTTCACCTGCTCTCTTGTACTTCTGACATGGACATTAAAAGAGCACACATAAACACACAAAGCCCCCTTGGCTAGCTGCTAGTCCCACAAAGAAGATGAGAAACATGTGAAGCAGAGATGCCTTGGCTAAGGTGCTAAGCCAAACCCAGCCAGTGCAGTCCAGCTAAGAATAAACATACCATTATATGCCACTGAGTTTTTTTTAGTCTTTTTATTATGCAGAAAGAGGTAAACTTCTTGACTCATTTCTATCCCAGCTGTTGTGGTTTAGAGCTTCATCATATCTTACTGAGATTTTTCCAAGAGTCTCCCAACTAGATTTCCTATTTTCCCCTTTACCTTTGTGTCTGTTGTGTACACTCTACTAGAGTTGTCCTCTTCAAATGCAAATGTGATTGTCTACAAGAAAGATCCATGGTCCTTGGCATGGCCTCCTGAACCTTCCTTGAAAATGTATCTCTTACTATTCCACATACGCTGCACTCTCACATTCCAGTCTCAGGTTCCAGAGAATGTCATCCTTGTTCATGTCTCTGAACCATCACCTTCACTATTTTCTCTGCCTGAAAAACTCTACAAATCCTTCAGGACGCTTCTTACATGTCACCTCTTTTGTGATATTTTTCCTTGACCTAAAGGTAATCATGTTCTCTTCTTTGCACCCAAACATTTATTTTCTACCATTATTACAGTTCTTATAGGATCAGGGTGATTTGTCTCACTGGACAGGGGCTGTCTCTGAATTCTCTCTATATGTACAATGTCTAGCATGATGCTTTGACCTCTGCTGAGGTGCAATATTAGCTCATATAGATCAAATGTTCTCAATTATTGAATAATGTTAAACACATGTAAAGATTGTTGTAAATTATTGATTTCTGTGTGGTGTATATGGTATTCCTGATAAAACTGAAATTTGATTAATCATAATCTTTCCTTCTTTACACACCAAATAATAGCATTTATAGTAGTAGAATAAATTATGAACATAGAAAAATGACAATATTTGAAGATAGTTGACATGCTCTTGATGTGTAGATATTGTGATGTGTAGATATATTCAAGTGAAATCTGACAACCAGCACACTTAAAATTAAAATGTCAAAAATCAATTATGCTTCACTTTACATTCAGACAAATTGAACTTTTCAAAATTTATTTGAAGCACATCTTATGTCAAAAGACACCTACTCTATTTTTTGAATACTAGTAAAATGAGAAAACATTTTATTTCTCTTTTTAAAAATGATCATCACACTAAATCTTTATCTGCCAAAATGAGGCTGAAGAATATTAGAATGTCTAAATATTACTGTAGTGATTGAACTCTCTTTTACAAAGTTGACAAAGAACAAAGTTGTCTAAATTTAATAGTAGAAAATTGCTGGAACATCTGCCACACAAAGGACCCTGTGAAAAAGAAGACTGGGGATATAGGTGTGAGCAGATCAGAACGAGTTTTGTATGACATGGGTAAGTTTAGACTTTATCTACTAAGCAGAGGCACATTTGCTTGTACATTACAGCATGAGGTGAGCAGCTTTCTCTATCCTCACTCTTCTTGTTAGAAGATAATGTAGATTCTTAAGTAGGGCCACCATCTTCAGCTTTGTTAGGTAAATGTAGCTGACACTCATTTTGTATTTTAAGTTTGAAAGGAGAATAGCATATCCTCTGAGTATGGGTATAAAATGACTTTGGTAGGTGAGTAGTATATCTGAGATTTGTAAGGTTGGCTTTGTTGGAGTTTCTCTCAAGATTAGTGGTAGGTAATATTCAAAAGCATTTTCTCCTGGTTTGGGCAATGCCTGCAGGAGATTCTGTTTCAACCTATGCTTCAGTAGACGTGTTTCAGTTGACAGGGTTCTCTTTTGTTCCCTCACCTTCATTTTTCATCATTCATTTATTCATTTAGTGAACAGTAGTCACCGCCTATGTGCTAAACACAGGATCATAGCAAAAAGCATGCTCATTGAGTACAGAAGACAGATATATCAATACAATAAAAACGTGCCAGGAGCAGGGAATGAATATACACACAGGGTATCATGCAGGCAGCAGAGAGGGATATTACATGCAACCTGAAAAGGCAGAGTGATATCTGAGAAGGCTTTATAGAGGTAGCAGGAGGTAAAATAGAAGGTAAAAGAGCTGAGCCGGGGATTAGAGATGAGAAGAACCAGGCCTACTGAAGAGGGAGAGGAAGGAGGTTGCTATTTCCAGAGAGGAGGCTGGAGATGTCATGCACAGGATCTGCAAGAGCCAGGAGGGCAGGATATAGGTTGCAGAGATGAACCAGGTCAGATCACCAGCAGTCTCTGGTGCAGGCCAAGGCACTAGGGTTCCTTTCTGAGGACAAACAGGAACCAATCTAAGGTTAAGCAGGTTGTACCATGATCAAATTTAGAAAAATAATTCTGACCACAGTGAGGAGAATGGATTTGAAAGGAATTAAACCAAGGACAGGGAGGAGACAGTTTGATAGTCTAGGTAGGAAATGGGCCTGAACCAGCAAAAGAATGGAGCAAATGTTTAGAAGGTAAAATAAGCAGACCTTGATTAAATATAGTGGATAAATATAGTAAATAAACTGAAATGCATCTAAAAGCTACCTGTTAAACATCAGGTGGTCTATTGGTTTGAGAAGTCACTTTTATGCTTAATAACTTTCCCACTAGCTCTAGTTTTCAGAGTTTTAAGCATTAAAGACACGTACAGGAATAACAGCTTCCAAAATCTATCGAGCTGTCCTCTCCTTTATGAACCTATGGATGTGAGTTTCTATGACTTATTTTTGACTGCTGACTCATCTTTTAGTTTGGGGGTTAAACTATAACATGGTTGGAGAGGATTAGCCTTCTTTTCTACTGTTGCATCTTTTTCTCTGGTACTTTATTTCAGAGTTCCAATGCTATTTTTCATAAACAATCTAGGTTACAAATTGCCCTTGCCAGGTTTTTGTACAGGGAGTATAAGCTTCTTAACAAAATTATCTTAAACAATAAATGTTTATCAAGTCTAGAGTATTAGTTGAAAAGAATGTTACAACATTATGAAAGATGGAAAGAATGTCATAAAGTTATAAGGAATGTTACAAACTTACAATGTTATAAAATAAACATATGTAGAACATGTGTTTATTATCTACTTGTGAGTTTATTTTGTAATCAAGATGAGCAATATAACCTGAAACATAATATTTCCATTTAAAATTATCATAGAGGTTCTGAATCCCTTCTTTGCTCTTATTATATATAAATTAATCATATCAGTCATAGCAATGATTTCTTTGATACTGGGTCATCAACTCCCTATTATAAAATTATTCATATGGGAAGATACTGACTCAAATTGCAAAGGCAAGGACCACACTGAGATAAAAACAGGCTGTTGACTATTTTATGTGCTATTGTGTGTTGTGCAGTAAATGTGCTCTCCTATTTGTGTCGTTATGGCTATGTTTTGATCCCTAAAGCTGCTATGTTTCTGATTTGTTTTTTTCTTTATCTGAGAGCAACTGGTTCATTAAAATCCAACAACAACAAAAAGAAAAAATCCTGCTAAGAATGAGTCTGAACAAAATACCAAAAGTTACACATCCTAATGTAAAGTAAAGCACATCAAGGTGAAGTCTTATATTGTCACTACATTATCTGGGAGTTGGCTAGAAACACATTTAAATTTTGTTCTAACTAGTGTATTCTGTCAGTTAAACATCTAAAGGGTTAGTTATTTAAGCCATTTTGACAAAATGTAAAAAACACATGACAACACAACAGTAAAAACATCTTATTTAACTTAGAGTCTGTATTCATGTTTTATTTTTGCATAATGAATCAGGCAAAACTTAGAATCTTCAAACAACTCACATAGATTATCACACAGTTTCTCTAGATCAAGAGTCTGGGATGGCTCAATGATCTATTCAGGGTCTCACAGGGCCACAGTTAAGGTGTTGGCCAGGGCTGCATTCTCATCTGGATGCTTGACTGGGGAGAAATTAATTTCTGAGGTTATTCAGGTTGTTGGCAGAATTCATTTCCTTGTGACTGCATGACTCAGGGTCCTGGAGTTTTGCTGGCTGTCAGCTGGAGGCTGGTTGAAGTTTTTGACATTTGAGCTTCTCCAACATGGCTGGCTACACTATCAACCTTGTAAGGAGAGTTTCTTGCTTTTGGGAGGGTCTAGTTTCTCTTTTGAAGACTTATACCTGAATAAATCAATCCCTACATCCAGGATAATCTCCCTTTTAATAAGTCAAAAGCAACTGATTTACGACAGTAATTATAGAGCAAAATTCCTTCTCCTTTGTCATATTGTTTTGGCTAAGAGTAAGTCACAGGTTCCACCCAAACTCAAGGGAGGGCATGAACATAGGGAGCAAAATTCAGAGGGGCCGTCCTAGGATCTATCCAGCCAGAGTTTTACTTTACAAGACACTCCCCTTGTTTTATCTTATAATACATTAACATTTGATTACGAAGTTACACATTTCCTTTTAGTGTGAGGGAAGAGAATAGTTAGTTGGGACTGAACCTATCAGTTGTGTCCAGGGATAATGCCATGGACATTTTGTTTGGACCTCCTGCCTCTGCCCAGGTTCTTTGTGCCAGACACCTTGAACCATTTACTCTTCCCCACACACATCAGGTGTGGGGACATGTTTCATCACGACTTACCATTGCATGAATGCTTATGCATGAACATCTTCCCTTTCCCATTCGTACTCATTTTTCAAGACCTAGCGAAAATGACACATTCTGTATTGGAACTTTGCTGACTTTCTCAGACAGAGATAGCTATTACCTTCTCTGTTCTCATAATCATTTGCAGAAGTCATTTTCACACCAGCTTTTCTCTGAGGTTGAAGCTGTTTGTCTGTAGGCCTGATTCCCTGCTTCCTTTGTATCAGGAATCAAGGCTTACTCTGTTCCATATCTCCAGTCCCATATCACCAGCACAGGACTTGGTACAGAGTAGATACACCATAAATTAAATTTAAATGAATGAATAAAGAATAAGAATGGGCTAGAGTGATAACAATATAATTATAGGAAAAATGAGAGTTAGAGGAAATAGGTAAACAACAGTATGAATAGAATACAATGACAGAATTTTACAGGGTTTTATCAGAATTTGAGGATGAGAATGCGAAAGAGAAGGGTTGTGAATAAGACTAGAAAGGCTAAATCATGAAACTTCTTGAATTTGTCAGGCTAGAAAATGTGAACTTCATGAAGATTTGAATCCAGAGGGGAACAGATAGAAACCAAAGAATCCCACAGATATGTAATTTCAAATTGTGAAAAGCTCTGTAAAGAAAATGCTATATTATATAGCAAATAAATGCTATATTTGCTATAATAATAATTAGCAAAGGGTCCTAATCTAGCAGGGGTCACCTGAGTAAGTTACATTTGAGGTGAGACTTGAAGGTTGAGTAGGAGTTACCAAGTGGAATTGTAAAGAGAGGTATATGATCTGGCTAGAGATGAAGGTCAGAATCAGGTCTTGTGGAGCCTTTCACACTGTTTTTGATATTTTGGTCTTTATCCTACAGTAATGGAAGGACATTGAAGAAGTTTAAGGAAGGTAGACTTGGGGAAAGGATACGAGAAAGAGGGAGATAGAGAAAGAAAGACAGAGAAGAGAGAGAAATAATTTATCGTTTAAAAAAAGGTCTCTGGAGAATAGATTAAAAGAGCACCAGAATGGACCCAGGGAGATGACTCTACTTAGGAGATCATGTTAATGGTGCAAGGGGCTAGACTACAGTAGCTTGAACTATGGAGAGCAGAGGAACTTGAGATAACTGAGCAGATTCAAGATAATTTATAGAGATGAAGTTGACTGGAATTGGCTATGGAGTGTGGAGGAGCGTGGAATGTTTGTAGCTTCCACAACTAGATGGGTGGTGTTGCTCAGAAAGAACAATGAAGCATGGGCATGTTTGGAAAGTTTGGAGATGAAGGGAGGGCTTCTGTGGGGAAGGTTGAGTGGCTTGCTATATACATGTGGGTCTTAAGCTCAGAGGAGAAGTCTGTGTGAGCGAAAATGACATTTCCCACACATCAATGGTAACATGATTTGTGATAAGGGTGCCAAGACCATTGACTGGGGAAAAGAGCAGTCTCTTTAACACATGGTATTGGGACAAGTGGATATTAACATGCAAATAAATGTAGTTGGACCCTTACCTCACGTCATACACAAAAATGAACTCAAAATGAGAATTCAAAAGACCTAAATTTAGAATCTGTAACTTTAAAACTCTTGGAAGAAAACAGAGGGGCAAATCTTCATGACCTTGGATTTGCCAATGGTTTATTATATATGACACCAAATATACAAGTAACAACAACAACAACAACAAAAATGGTAATTTGAACTTTGTCAAAGTTAAAATCATATATATCAAAAGACACTATCAAAAGAGTGAAAAGGTAGTCCATAGAAAGGGAGAAAATATTTGCAAATAATATATCTAATAAGGGTCTAGTATCCAGAATTTATAAAGAACTCTTACAACTCAGCAACAAAAAGTCAACATAATTTTAAAACGGGCAAAAGATTGAAAAAGACATTTTTTCCAAAGAAGATATACAAACGGCTAACAAACATATGAAAAGATGCTCAACATTATTAGTTATTAAGGCAGTACAGATCAAAACCACAAGATAACAATTGACATCACTGAAATGACCACAATTTAAAAGCAGAAAATAACAAGTGTTGGCAAGGAAGTGAAGAAATTGGAACCCTCATATTTTGCCTGTAGGAATGTATAATGGTGCAGCCACTGTAGAGAACAATTTGGCAGTTCCTCAGTATGTTAAACATAGAAATGCTATTGTAACTGAGCAATTCTACTGCTAGGTATATACCCTGAATAATTCAAAACAGGTATTCAAGTAAAAACTTGTACACTAATATTCATAGCAGCATTATTCACAATAGTTTAAAGGTAAAAGCAATCCAAATGTCCATCAACAGATGAATGAATGAACAAAATGATATATCTATACAATGGAATATTGTCCAGTCATACAAAGGATGAAGTGATGATACCTGCTACAACATGATGAATCTTGGAAACATTCTACTAAGTGAAGAAGTAAGACACAAAAGGCTATATATTGTATTATTCCATTTACATTGTATTTGGAATATCCAGAATAGTCAGTTCTACAGAGACAGAAAGGAGATTAGTGGTTAGCAGGGTGGGGGAATAGGGAGGGACTGCTTAATGGATACAGGGTTTCTATTTGGGATGGTGACAAAATTTTGGAACTACATATTCATGATGGTCCCACAACACTATGAATTTACTCAATGATGGTGAATAGTTCACTTTCCCATGGTAAATTTTGTGTGTACTTTACCATAATTTAAAAAATACATAATGAGATTCAGTGGCATCTAGATGTTGATGAAGGCCTTGTAATGAGGTCACCTGGGGAGACAGAACAGAATAAGAAGAGGAGCTATGACCAGGGTTTAAGGAATTCTAACAATTTAAGGGCAGGTAGAGGAGAGTGCTTCAGTACTGGACGTTGAAAAGGGGCAGCTGGGGAGGTAAGAGAGAAAACAAGAAAATGTGGAGGTCATGGGCATCTACTGGACGTTTTGAAACAAAGTGGTGGGATCAAAGCTTTTTCTTAGAAAAATCAATTTAACAACTATATGCAAGGAAGATTGGAGGAAAATCTTTTTCTTAGGAAAATCAGTTTAGCAATCATGTGCAAGGAAGATTGGAGGAAAAAATTATATGCAAGGCAGATTGGAAGATTGGAAGCCTGGAGTAGGGTGTGGCCCTTAAGGACTATTCCAGGGAAAAGAGAGAGGTTGGATTGGAGCAATGTCATGGAGGTAGAAAAATTTGGCAGGATGCTGAGGATGGCTAGAGAGAGAGGAGGTCTTAAAGCTGGATGGGCTCTTATAACTTGGTGGTTTGTCACTGGAAGTTTCATGAACAGGAAGATAAGGATTCAGTGTTTCTCAGACTACTGTGTGGGCCATTTTGAGCCAGACAAATTATCAGGTTTGTACCATTTCTTAGCTGTGGTAAGATACTAAACGCAAGAAATTTTTTCTTAAATATATAAATATATGTGGATAGATAAGATGGATATCTATTATATGTATGTGTGTGTCTGTATGTCTGTGTGTGCGTGTGCATTTCTCTTTCAAATTTCAAGAGTCTTTTCCAAATTTAGGGATTACGCTATACTGTATTAGTCAGTGTTTTAAGTAAGTCACATAGACTTCCAGCTGTACCCTTTTAGTTTTTAATGCAAAAAATGATGTGATTATAGGGTTAGAAGGCATCTTAGGGATCATTGATCTAAACTTTTTTTTTTTTTCTGCAACGATGGGAGACCCAGAAGGATCTTTCCATGTTAGCAGAGTCACCAACTCTGAGAGTCTTTTTCCTTCTTTAGATTTTTTTCCTCCCTCTGTCAGTTGTCCCATTGACAATTTGTCCATGTTGTCAGATGGCAAAGGTATCAGAATGTAGCATTTATTTCATTTATTAATAAAGGACATATGAAATACAGACTATGTACTAGCTACTGTTTTCGGTGCTGAATAACACATGAGTTATGACCCTAATGTTTAATTAATTTCCAGGACTCTTTTTGATATTACTTAGCATGATAGTTTTCTTGGCTGCAGATACAAATAAAAAGTAAATAACATTTTTTATACTTATGAGAACTCAGGAGGACTTAGAATAAATCCCACATGGACATGGAATATGTATTTCAAGGTTTAGTTAATGTCACAAGCACATTCACTCAGCATCATCATTCTTTTTTTTTTTTTTTTTGAGACGGAGTCTCACTCTGTCACCCAGGATGGAGTGCAATGGCACAGTCTCAGCTCACTTCAACCTTCGCCTCCCTGGGTTCAAGCAACTCTCTTGTCTCAACCTCCTGAGTAGCTGGGATTACAGGCATCCACCATCATGCCCGGTTAGTTTTTTTGTATTTTTAGTTAGGGATGGGTTTTCACCATGTTGACCAGGCTGGTCTCAAACTCCTGACCTCAGGTGATCCACCCACCTCGGCCTCCAAAATTGCTGGGATTACAGGTGTGAACCACCATGCTGGGCCCATAATTCTTTTCTATTTTAGATTTAGTGATGGTAGAGCATGGTATAACTTGGTGTGGAGTCAGGCAATGGGCTCTCTTCTTTTTCCAGATTATCTGTTCTCAAAGCTCTTCCTTGATGCTATTCTTTGAGACATTTGATTCCTTTTGCTTTTGTCCTGAACTTAAGGATTTTCACTTTGTCCTGGTATTTATCAAGCTGATGTTTGGTTTGATGTATATCTGTTGGCATGCAAACATAATTTGACTTTCAATACGATTTTGGTATAAAGGATGCCTTCATCTTGTGGTTCACAATAATGTCATTAGCTAACTCAGGTTTCATCCTATTTAGAGATTAGGTGCTTATTTATTAGATTAATTCATTCAATTTATAATGTGGCTAGAAGTTCACAGTCTTATCTGAAGTCTGTGCAGCTTCAGATTTATAATTTTTGGGGATTTATTAAAGATAAGAGTTTATATACCTTGTACAGCATGACACTTTTTAAACAATTTTATTTTTTTTTTGAAACAGGATCTCCCTGTGTGACCCAGGCTGGAGTGCGGTGGTCCAAACACAGTTCACTGCAGCCTCGACCTTTTGGGCTGAAGTAATCCTCCCACCTCAGCCTCCCAAGTAGCTGGGATCACAGACATGTGCTGCTATGCCCGGCTAATTTCTTAATTTTTTGCAGAAACAGGGTCTCACCATTTTGCTAAGGCTGGTCTCGAACTCCTGGGCTCAGGCAATTCTCCCACCTCAGCATCCCAAAGTGCAGGATTCCAGGTGTGAACCACTGTGCTCATCCAGCACCATGACACTTTTGATAAGGTCTGTGCAGCATCCTGTAATCAGAAACATTAATTGTTCAGCAACAAAACATAGAAATAGTGACATGAAGTGGGATAAAGATTCCTCATATTTATACTTGTCATGTCTGTTTTGTCATCAAATGAGTTGCAAGAAAATTTTTGGTTTTCACAAGATTATGGATTTTGGAATCTCAGATAAGGACAGGTTGGCTGGCTAGTGAACAAGGTGAACAAAACGTTGGGTCTGCCTTGCTTCATATTGTATCCATTCGGCCTTTCTTTATTTGTTGTAAATCAGCTCAAATGTGTTCAGATTTAAATTTTTAAAAAGTGGATGTGACTAACTGTCTCAATAATGTAAAAGTCTAGCAGGCAGATTTTGGACACGGTTGTATTTAGGGCTCCAATGATGCCTTTGGCTGGGGTTTTCTTAATCTTTCACATGCCTTGTGTTCCCAAGGTTTCAGTCTCTCCGTCGAATGGCCTCTGTCTGTATGCTTTAGGTTACCCCTTGTGGTGGCAAACATGGCTAAAGCGGCTCATTTCTCATTTTAATTTTTTTTTCTTTTTTTTCTTAGGCTAGTCAAGTGAAGCAGTGGGAGTGGAGAAGAAACAAGGCAATCTGTAACTGGTTGTGATTAACTAGTTGTAAATAGCACTACACTGTGACCTGCCTCAATTTAATTCTTGTTTTCACATTCCCAGCAAAAACCTTGTGGCATTTTATTGGCTGTGATTGAGTCACATGAACACATTTGAACCAATCACTGAGGTCAGGAGTATGTGAGGTCCTGATTGGGTTAGGCTTGGGCCACCTGATTCATCCTGGGCCCAGGCAGGTCAAGCAGGTGGACTGAGCAGGTGGAGCTTTTTCAGACAAACCAGGAGTTGTGGTGAGAGGAAATGGGAAACACTGGGTGGCAAAAAATGGAGAAGACTGACCCTGGATTTTCTTTGTAATTAAAATTCTTCTGGTGGAATACAATGGGATTACGTTCAATATATTTTAGGCTGTTTCTAGCTTTCCCGCTTATGGTAGCAAACTATTTTTACTCTTTTATAGAACAAAATATGTAAGAGCCTGCGAGTCTAAAACCAAATGGAACCTAAACTGTACTCATCATCAAACCGTCATTCGTTAGGAACCCATCGTATCTTCAGCTACCATGTGGCACGCCTTAAGGTTTTGGGCAATAGCTTCAGAGATGCCATACTTCAAGCCCATGCCCAGACTGTCTTTTTAGTCCAGAACTGATAACCAAAGCCCTCTCTCTGGATATGTTGTTAGTATTATTTTACTTTTTTCATGTAGAAGCAATTGTGCACGATGGTGAAGCACACAGGCTCTGGAACTGGGATGCCTTGGTGTGACTCTTGTTTCCACTGCTTACTTCGATGAATTACTTGCCCTCTCTGTGCCTCAGTTTCCTCATGGGTAAAAATAATACAACAATAGTAACAATAGTACATACCTCATCAGTTTATTATGAAGAGAACACGAATTAATACACATCAATTACCTAGGAGCCTGACACAGTAAATGTGCTGTCATTGTCAGCTATAATTATTATTCTTTACTGTAACACTAACCCTAAAATTCCCCATAGTAAAGTGAGAATTTCTACAGCATGAACATTAACATTTCTGTGTTCGGCTGCCCTGTGTATATTACTACGGATAATACCATTTGTTTTATTGCCAAGTTAAAGTTTAAAAAAAAAACACAACTAACCATATTTTTTTGAAAAGGCCTTTATTTAGGCACAAGAGATTCCTGTCAGCCTTACAAACTTAGAAAGTGGAAATCCTTCTCAAACTGATGGAAAGTGAGTCCAATTTCAAATCCCAAACCAGACTCCTGTTTTTGTTGCTATTCTTTTCCTAAAAGACAAAACCTAGTGTTTTCTTAGTGTATATAAAACAAATTTTAAAATCCACATATAGCACAGTGTTTACCACCCACCTCTGTCCGTGGTATGAATATAACAAATTCTCTAAATTTCCCAAACATGAGATAAATGTCAGACCATTCTATAAATTGACTTTATGAAGCATTTCTGAGCTGAGCCTTCTGACATTCACACCAATGTTTCCATAGTAACTAATGTGTTCAGAAGGGGAAGAGCAGGAGGAGACGAAAAACAAAGGAGACAATCCAAATAACAGCAATGCATAAGTAAAGGAGAGTAGAAGGTTCGAGAAACTTTGAACCATTGCCGCTTGCAGGAGAAAAGCATTCTTGTTCATGTGGGAGGCTTCCCCTGCTGACTGACTGACTCAGGGGGTGCTTACTGAAACAGCTCCCAAAGCGTGGCCAGCTGGTGCTCGAATACACTTGGACAATGACTCATGAATGCCAATTTGGACTATCCTTTCCTCCTTTTATTGTAATCTTATTTTGTTCCCTCTGTTTTGAGGTGCCTTTGTTACCATGGTAACAGTGAACTAATTTGTGCCTGTCGCTGAACTGTCAAAAAAAAATGCAGTATCAAGTCAACTTACAGAATAGTTAGAAGGCAGGGTGGGGAAACATAGGTGCTAGCAATGATCACACTTGTTTGCAAACATTGGAGTGAAGAAAGCTAGAGTGCTGTTAAAATACAGGTTCTGTCTTCAAATCTTATTAAATGGTGCCCGATCAGGTGCGTTTAGAAGGACGCTTCAGTGATCAGTTATTCCCTTGTGACGTCTGCAGCACAGCATCTTTTTCTCTTGAAAACTTCAACAAACCTACTTCTTTGAAAATGTGTTGAATCCCCCACTTGCTTGTTTGTAGGGGGTAGATCAGGTAAATGGTTAGAGGTGAGTTCTTTCTTTCTTTTTTTTTGGAATCATTTAGTGGTGGGTGTAGGAAGGACGCAAAGAAAGAAATTGGCACTTGTGCTAAGCAAAACAATGAGTCCTTGTAATGTCCATATCCCAGTCCCTGAAACCCGTGACTGTCACCTTACAGCAAAAGAGACTTTGCCAGTGTGATTAAGTTAAGGATCTGGAGATAGAATACCCTAGATTATCTTCGAGAGCCCAATGTAATCACAAGGGTCCTTGCAAGAAGGAGGCAGGAATGTCAAAGTCAGAGAAGGGCATGTGATGAAGGGAGCAGAGGTCCCAGCGATGTGGGGCTGAGAGCCAAGTAGTGCAAACAGCCTTTAAATGCTGAAAGAGGCAAGGAAACCAATCCTTCCATGGAGCTTACAGAAAGAATGCAGCCCAGCTGATACTTTGATGCTAGCCCAGTGAAACTGGCTTCTGACTTCTGCTCTTCAGAACTGGAAGAGAACAAATCTGTGTTGTTTCAAGACACTGAATTTGGGGCAATTTATTACAGTGGTAGTAGGAAGACAATAGAGTATCCTTAGCCATCTCTGGTCCCGCCAGGTTTTCTGAGGCAGCCTGATTCGAGGCCTTCTTACCCAGCAGAGGCCAACGGGGCCATCCCCCGACTGCTGGCTGAGCACTTCTGGCTGGCTGTGTGTCTCTGAGGGTCCCTTGGGTAGGTCTTTCTCTGTGTGAGACTTCCAGGACTTTAGGTCTGATCGCCATGAGGGTTCTGGCCACGGCAAGGCGAGCTGCTGAGGCAGAACAGGCCTCCACAGTCCTGGCTTGGACATCTGGTGAGGCCTAGCACATCCAGGTCCTGGGTGAAAAGTCCTTCCTGAGAAAGAAAACTCTTGGCCCTCACAATCCATCTCTCTGTGAAAGTTAAGCTGTTCACCGGGTAAATTGCCTTGTCTTTCCAACTAGCTCATAGATGTCTAAAGGTCCAAATTCATGCTTTCCAGCACTGTGTTGAGCATCCAGTAGATGCAATGAGAAACAGCAGCTCCTCCTTCTTTAAGCTGCTTCCTTAGTGGATTTAAATTTTTCCTAACACTTTCACTCTTACCATATAGGTGCTGTGTTAAGCATGGTGTATTACATCATGCAAAGCTGACAATAACCCTGGGGGAAATCTTTTTCTCATTTTGCAGATGCAGAAATGAAGATTCAGAAATTAGGCCTCAAAGGTTACATGGTGAGTAAGTGGCAAAGCTGGGCTCTGAACCCAGGCATGGCTTCCTGACCCCTCCACTTTTCACTGCTGCTGTGGTTTGAAGTCAGAGGCACTGTAGGGGGGAGGTCAGTGGCCTTTTTTCCCTCGGATCCCCCAATAAATGCCTTTTTCCTCTGAGCTCCAGCATTGGTTCTTACTCCCAGTCAGCACAGGCCTGAAGGAGGGGAACGAGAGGTTGGAGGGTGCCAAGGGGGCTCGAGACCAGGTAGAAAGCAGGGGTGCTTTAGGCCCTGCGGGCACCCTGGCTTTCAGACATTTGTTATTTTAGGTAGAAATCTGATATCTGTAAATTAGCATATCCCTAGAACTTTCTATTTTCTTGGTTTATTTTTCTGTGTTTTCTTCTGTGGTAGGGAGAATTCTGAGATGACTTGCAAGATTCCCACCCGCTGGCATGCCTGGCCTGTTGCTATGGACTGAATATATTCAATACATGAAATTGTGACCCTCAGATTCATATATTGAAGCTCTAATATGCAATATGATGGTGTTAGAAGGCAGAGTCATTGGGAGACAATTAGTCCATAAGGGTGAAGCCCTCAGGATGGGACTAGGGCCCTTATAAGAAGGGATGGGAGAGAGAGAATCTCTCCCTCTGTCCTGGGAGGATACAGTGACAAGAGGTCCCTCTGCAAAGCAGGAAGAACGTCCTCAATAGGAACCCAAATGGCTGGCCCTTAGGGAACCTCAATCCTGGACTTCCCATCCTCCAGAACTGTGAGAAAGAAATGTTTCTTTTGCCCCCAATGAATGACATTTGTTATAGCAGCCTGAACTGCCTAAGACACCTACACAATCCTCTCCCCTATGAATATGATGGGATACCACTCCCATGATTAGGCTCCTCATCAGTGGATTTTGCATTGAACTAATCAAAAAGGAGATGATCAAATCAGGTGAGTTTTAAAAGAGAGATTGGGAGAGCATGAGGGAAAAGAGCTCATGCATGCTGGGCTTTATACCTAGGTGATGGGTTTATAGGTGCAGCAAACCACCATGGCACAAGTTTAACATGTAACAAACCTGCACATCCTGCACATGTACCCTGGAACATAAAAAATAAAATAAAACATTAAAAGCAAAAAAAAAAAAAAAAAAAAAACAGAGAGAGACAGAGAGATTGGGAGTGTGAGAGGATCTATAGAAGGGACCATATAGCAAGGACCAGAGTGGCCTCTTGGAGCTGAGAGTAATCCTTGGCCAACAGCTAGCAAGACAGTGAGACCTCAGTCATACAGCCTCAAGGAGATCACTTCTGCTAATAACCTGAGGGACCATAGAAGTGCCTATTTACCTAGTGTAGCCTCCTGATGACTATGCAGCTAGCCAACACTTTTAGTGCAGCTTCGTGACACCTTGCAAAAAGAACCTGGTGCCCAGATACCTGATCCACAAACACTGTGTGATAAGTGAATATGTGGTATTTTAAACTAAATTTGTGGTAATTTGCTACATAGCAATGGAAGACGAATATGTCTTTATAAAATGTATTTTAAAGAAAAAAATCAGTCTCAGCTGGGCTAGATAGAAAAAGGAGACAGACTCTGCCTTTTTTCAGATGCTGTTTGAGAAGTGAATACCTTAAAACACTTAATAATGAGTTGAAAGGAACATTCCCATTTGTCCAGGATCTGTTTTTACAAACATACGACTCCCTTCAGTAGTTTAAGTTGTCATCTCTGATCGGTTCCTTTGAGGGAGAATTCCAAGGGAAAGCTTTCTGGTCTCCTGAACCCATTGGAAACCCCTAAACATACCTAAAAAGGGGGCAGGAGGCAGCTAACACCGAGAATGTCATTGAGAGCTTTTAATGAGGAAGATCTGGACTGGAGATTGGCCCCTGCGCAGGTCCACATCTCTCTTAGCTGAAAGACGTTCCATTTTTCTTGGGAAAGTGGCCAGTCTTTCAAAGATACAAGGCCCCTTCCAGAAGGAAAGTTACCTTGAAGGTTCCACTCCAGCTCCAGTGCTATTTGCTTTATAGGTGGCAAGTTTTTTCCCTTCCATTACTTCCACCCTTCTCTAGAGATTCAAGGTACGCGCTTATTCAATCACACCATTCATTCATCAAACTCTCACTGAGCTATTAACGTAAAGAAGGCTGTGCTCAGCTCTAGGGGACCAGGAATGAACTAAACCCCCGTACTGCAGGAGGAGGAAGCACTTGATGTCGACACTAGCACGTCATAATAATTAATAAGCACCAACGTTTTCCGAAGACTGAGCGTGTCGTAGGAGGTGGGCTAAGAAGACCCACCTGCCAAGCCCCGTTGCGCTACCCCAGGTGAATCCCATACAATCCCTGTACTTTTCAAAAGGGCAGGGGCTGGGTCTAATTTGATTTCTAGGGCACCCCTTGTGTCTCCACAATGCTTGGGACACTGTGAAGACCTCAAAGTGTATTTCTTGTCAATGAATGAATGAATATACGATCATACCTGGGAACTGTGGCTTAGATATTAGTGTTATGACCATTTCCTTTGATGAGGAACCTGAGGCTTCAGACCATTTAAATAATTCATCTCCGACAGCCAAAACCCAGATTTCCTCCCCCATCAGATCACACTGACATCTCCCTGGCTCTACTGCGCACCCCACCTGGAACCTAAGCCCGCAGTAGCGCGGGCAGCGGGCGGCGAGGCTCGCCTCGGGCGCCCTCTGTCGGCGCTCGGGTGACGGCGCAGCGGCCCCGTGAGCAGACGCGTAGGTGAGCGGACCTGTGCGGGGGTGCGGGGCCGGTGCGCGGCCCTGGGGGACAGGGTGGGGGAGAGGGGCGAGGGCTGACCACGTCGGCCCCAAACTATCTGCGCGTCCTTATATGTTTGCTTGCATATTTGGAAGTGCTGAGCGGGCACCTTCAGTGCGACCTGGATATCACCTGTGGGTTTCAAGACCTCTTGTTCCTCGGGAGACCTCTTGTCCTCTTTGAGGAGCCAGGGTTAGGGGGCGCACTTTCGGGAGAAGGAGCAGGAGAACTTGAGTTAAGAATTGCCCCCGGGGTTGGAACCAGAGGCAGCAGGAAGCCAGCAAGAGCGAGGCTCTTTCTAGGTCCATCGCTTCCCTTTGGGGAAGAGGGAGGAAGTGGGCTTGGGGTGTGAAATTGCCTTTGGGACAACGGTCAGAACTTGCGACGCGAGCGCGGCCCAAATGAATGGGAATCAAGGACCTTCTCTCCTTCGATCCGAACCTTCTTTGTTCCAGTCCCGCGGGGCAGCCCAGGCCATGCACTCCCAGCGCGTCAGGGAACCTGTTTGCTTAAGATTATCGCATCCCACTGATATTTGGGTTATTCTCCTCCACGCCGACGTAATTAGACTCTCCACCGGTGTGGCACCTTTACTTAATTCTTCTAGTTTCTTTAAAAACACAACATTTCCCCACATCCAAGGCAAAACTTACAATCAAGAAGATCCCTTCTTTCTTTAAAAGTGGCGGCTTTGTTCTGCTTTTAACATCAAGTAAAATCTACTTTGGGGAATGTTTTTCGCTCCCCCCACCCGCATAATTATTTCTATTATTTATCTTTTATTTGGCGTATTGAAATTCTGAGCACACAAAGCCAACTTTATTAATTTCTCTCTCTAAAACTCCATCAAGAAATATTTATCTCTTACTTTTCCCATTGGAATAATATATTCCCTAGATGGTGAAATTTAGCTCCATTTATTAGGAATCAGGTATACAAAGATAGATAGAAAAAGCAGAGGTGGTGAATTATTCTGAAAAGATAGGACAAAAAAAAAAAAAAATCAGTTGCCTCTGAGAGTTGGGGGAAGAGGGATGGGAAGGGGCTAGGCCATAGCTCCATGCATTTCACCGAAAGCAGCTTTGAGGATATTTGATTTGGAACCACTGTTCTTTCTTTTCATAATATCCAGCATAGTCCTAATCATTGTATTCCAGATATTGAACACAAGCTTTTAATCCTGTCTACCAAAATGTTTTGTGCCCATTTGAACACTTTTAAATTGAAATTCTAAATTAGTATTCATTGAAAACTGGTTTGACACAAAGAAAGGAACATGAATGAAACCTTCTAAGCCTTCTTTGCATTTCCAAGTGCGTGTTCAATTCTTTAGGAAAGTCATTGTTATTGGTTTAGGGACGATTTACTCAATTCCCAAGTGCCACCTCCAGAGGGCACAGCTGTCTCAAAAAAAATTTGTTGGTTTTTTTTTTTTTTTTTTTTTCCTGAGTTTCTACAGTGTTGCCCAAGCTGTTGAGTAAGGGGTCTCTATAGTCTATAATTGTGATTCCTGGTATCCAAATTAGAAATACTTTTATTTAATATATTTCATATCTATTTAGATGTTATGGAAATCTATTATTTGCAAACAATTAACATTTATAATATTTTATTTTAAAAAATTGAAAAATTAAACCCCATGTTGTTAATTTGCCCCTGACTTAAAAATCTCTAAATCTCCTCAGTTTTAACTCCAGAGTCAAGCAAACAGCACCCATTTTTTTTAATGTATTTAAAGTTTATTTGTCTGACTTTATATTCCCGAGAGGTTGCACTCAAGGCCTTAGGTCCCCTTAAAAAGTATGAAATGTGCTGTATCTTCTGTATAATAATATTTTGTGTTTGGTGCTCAATGCATTCTTGTAGCGTACGATATTATGTTCAGAGTAAACGCCTTGGCAGCTTGTTACTCTTGAAGCTACACAAAACATCTGGGGGATTTATTTTTGCAGCATTTAAATTTATGGTGACTATTTATTCAGAAACGATTTTATTCATTTATAGAGGTGGGAAAGTTTATGTGAATTTGCTCAGAAAAGAATGGCATTATTTTCTTCCAGAATGTGTATTAAACAACTCGCTGTCTCTCTCCTTCGTCTCAGCCATCTCTGTTGTGTTGAGTGTGAAATTGAATTGTGTAAAAGCTAAAATCTAAGAAGAGAAAGCACGGAGGGTTCAGGCAATGATTTACATGTATTTATTTCTTATGTTTTCTTTCTAGCTTTCACTTGCTGCTCACTTTGGGCTATTTTTCTTTTCCTGTTATTTACTTCTCTTCCCCCCCCTCCCGGTTAATAGTATACATAAAGAAGCTGGCAACAGGGTGTGAAAGAGGCTGTTTGTAAGTATTTAAAACTGTTTAACATCTATTTATAAGAAAAAGCTTTTTAGGTTTTGGAAGCTCATTTCCATATTGGCATGGAAAATTGTGGTAACTAATACAGGGTAGGTGTTGAAAGTGTTTAACTTTCATGTGTGTGTCTTCTAAAATGGGAAAGAGAGAGAGCAGCCACCAGGACAGAGTGTGTTCTGTGAGAAACCACGCTTTGGGAATGGTGTTTGCTAAATGTGTAGAGGAATCTAGAGAGGGCTTGAAGAAATATCCCCGAAGTCAAGTTAAGTCACAGGTGAACTATTCAGAGCTAATCTGTATGGAGCAGAAGTGTAATTAGCAAATCCATGCATGTATCCCTCTTCCATTTCAACTCAAAAAACTAAATGTTAGCTAAATGATTTATTACATGGCCTCGTGTATTGGTTGGTCTAGTTTTCTCATGTATTAGCCTAGTCAGTGAGACTGTGGAAGATCTTCTATAACAAGAAGGCACATCTGATGATTTTTTTCCTCTGTTCCACCAGTAAGTAGCCTTGTGTTCAACCAAAAATATCTCCCATAAATAGGTATCAATGCATTGGTAACCTATGGAATTGTTGATCAGGACCATTCCCAATTAGAGAATGCTAGACTTGACATTTTAAGGCATATATGAAATCCAAAGTGCTTTTCTCCGTTCTGTCTCTATGAGGCTCATGGCATGCATTTCCTTAGTTGAATAGATATGGAATTGAAATCTGATAGGCAATTTGCAAGGAATTATCATAAGCATTTGGGATTTTTGGTGCTATCATTCTTTTGATTTAGAGAATAAATCTGAAGGTAGTATAGTAGAAAGAATTCGCAGGAAGATGAAGTTACATAGAATATTTGAAATGGAAGGGTCAGAAAACCAAATGCTCCAGCACAGCAGAGATAACTAAAATAAACATATACTCTCCCTCTTACTTTTCCCCCATTAATATATTTTAGAAGTTTACTTATTCATCTGTAAATGTTGCCTGTTCCATATGAGATCCTATACCACTGAAGTTGAGTGACTCAGGAGAGCCTTGCGAAGTGGGCGTCTGTCAGTGGATGTGCTTAAGCAGAGGTTCTCAGGAATGTGTCTGGGGTGCTTCCCACCTGTGGAGGAAGGTTTCGTTAGGTTGCATCTAAAGTCACCTGTCAATCAATATGTTTTGTGATTGTTCATTGAACTTGCATTACATTCATTTTATTAGAATCGAAGATAGCTTTACAAATGCTGAAGCATCATAAGGAAATGTGAGATGAAGACCAACAAGCTAAAAGCATAGTATCATTAGATTAAGGGTGGGTTATCCTAATTCAGGGTCTTATTTCTTGGTCAGTACTGCCTGTGAGCCTAAGGATGTGTGTTAATTACATGAGTAGTACAAATTTTCTGTCTCTGGCAGTTGAGTCTAATTTGCAGTGTTTATAATTCTAATTCAATTAGAAATGCATTCAAAGAGCTAATGTTATTTGCAAGAATTTAGAAGTAAATTCCTTACTAAAATAAATGGAACTTTGGTAGAGTAAATCATAACCTAGTTTTAAAAAGCCTGGATGTTCTTCTACTAACTTTGCTTAAAGTCTGGCAGAACTTTCGGGAATTCTGGTGTGGATACAGAACCTGTGTTCTCACTGTCTGACTTAGTTCAGGATCTGTCTTAAAGTTTTTCTTCTCCCAACAACCACAGTCTCTAAAGACGATTCGTTTATTTAAAAAGTCGATAATCTAAACAGTTCCTATTTTTCCCTTCTTGTTGTCAAGGCATCCCCTAGTTGCCTGTATATCCATGTAGATTAATGAATTCCTAGTCAGGGCCAGCATCTAATTCTGTGTTGCAGATGGAGTGTAATGCATTATTGGTGTTCAATAAACGTCCAAACAATAGTACTATCACCTTCCCTTGGTTACATTCAGTGATTTTAGCCCAATGTACTCATGGGCTGACCTCATGCAGTCAGAACCTGAAAGCCAGGACAGTACTCTCGTGCTTAATGTGAGTGGCCTCCTGGTGGCTTTAGCAGGACACCTCCTCTGCACAGAAAGGCCACACGTTTGGCAGGCAGAAAAGATCCAGGATCTAGGATCCTCAAGTCACATCATGCCTTTTCAAAGTCTATTTGATTACATGTGCTGTGATGTGGACAGGTTCCTACAATTTATCACGTCTCAGAAAGTGGTTTGGGGCTGGGCACACATTTTTGTGTTTGTTAATTCCTGAGGTGACACTTTTAAGTCCCCATGTTTCATGTCCCACAGCTCCAGAAAGAATGATTTTTGACTCTTTGATCCTGTAAGAAAAAATCCAATTGTTTTTCTCTCTTGCAGTTCATGCCGATGGCTTTTGTCCTCTCATCGTTTTAGCAGGTATTTTCTTTCTCAAGCAAGCCAGAGTCATGGAAGGGGGACACTGTAATAATATATATAAATAACAGGCTGGTGGAATTACAAAGATAGCAGAGTGATTCTTAGAGCAAAAATTGGTTATGGTTATCAAGCTGGAGGACTGTTTTGCATGGTCCAGAGCTCTCTTTTAATGTCATGTCTGTTGCATTCCTTACTTTTAAAACCCTCTTCTGCTTGCAAAGAAGAGAAAACACAGGCTAAGGAATAAAATGAGCTGGATGTGTTTCATTTAGTTAGGTACCTCCCTCACCCTTTGGTCCTTCTGGTGGTTTTCAACCCCTCTAGTTCTCTAATAATGTTACTTGGATAATTCAAGACAACCTGAAAAAGCAAAACAATGCAAGGAAGAAGGGCAGCGACAATGACAATGAACTGAGCTCTCTAGGCTGTTCACAGAATGGCAGCAAAGACAAAGAACTTTTTTTCTGCTTTAGAAAAGCTGCCATTTCCTTTCCTCTCTTTCAGACCCTTTTCTTCCTGTTCTTGGCTTCCTTGCAGCTTTTAGCGTCTTTTCATGAATGGCTATTTTAACTTCTCTTTTTTATCAGTAAATAAGATGATGTTACTGTTACTAATTTACTATTTGAAAATAGAAGCTTTAAAGTGGCATTCTTGAAGATTTTAGAATAATTACAATTTTAAGTCTCTTCTTTTTCTTTTTTCACCCATCGAAACTGATTTTTTTCTAAGCCAGAGTGTTTGGCCTATTTTTTTTACTGAAGGTTTTTTTTTCAAAAGAAAAGGATAATTGAAAGTTGTTCTACATATACAGCTTTTTAAAAAATCATGTTTCTCAGTGAAAAACAACAACCCTGAAATGAAAGGCAGCTTCAGTCAGACCAAAACAGACTCACAAAGTGGAGCTGACATCCTGAAGGTAAAGGGGAGAAACGCTAATGTCCCAAGTCATCAGTTTGGGCCATTTCAGTGCTAAATGACAGGATCAAGAAGAAAACTTTTGAAATTGATTTTTAAGACTGTCTGAAAAAGAAGACCGAAATGAATATTAAGTGATTTCTTCGGGGCTGTCAGAAATGATAATGGAAGGAGAGACAGGCCCAGTCTTGCTACTGATGGTAGGATCAGCGAATTTAGAGTCAAGGCAGATTGGAGATGAAGTTCTGTGCTCCAATTTTAAAGAAATGTTAATGAATGGAAGAAAAAGGAAGCAGCAAAGGTATCTGATGCGAGTAGTTATAAGAGCTGGAGAGGGAAGAGGAAAAGATGTGGTATCATATGTGCTAGGAAAGAGGTACCATGATGAACATGTGCCGGGCTCTGTATTTTATATGGATAAAAGAACAGCTCCTTCCCTGGGAGGGTGTGCACATGCGATGTGGCTATGGGGATGGATTTGTCTGGACACATCCGTGCTCTCTCCCACCTCGTCCCCACCCACAGTCGTGCACATTTATCAGTTGGCTGGTTAGAGCGGGGTTCCAGGCTGGCTGCTGAACAAGCCCATATGGCATGAGGGTTGCTTTTATGTTTTGGTCTCATTAGCACCATGTTGGAACCAACAGAGTTAGCTGACTAATTAATACAGAGATGTATTGGGTGTTCTCTGGGATTTGGAATCAGTTTCCCTTAAATTAGGCATGTCAATTACCACAAGTCCATAGACACCAAGAGTTGGAAAAAGATCTGGCAGGATTTAAAAGTAGAGAGGGAAACACAGATAATTTGGATAAAAATAGAAAAGAACACCAATTTTACCAGGATTGTGCTTTTTCAGCACGCGGGTTCTAATCATCAAAGCTTTGTGAAGGACTGATACAGCATTTTGATGCATTACTTTTTCTATGATTTGTTTTCAAATATTTTTTAATTCCAGTTTTTTTTCTGTTCTCTGAATACATGGGCTAAAAAACCATAATCTTCTTCAGCTTTCTACTTACCAATATTGAAATGGACAGCAAGCTTTCATTCCCCTATCTTTTAGAAACAATATCCCAGGTTCTGTTTTGGAAACTGATCCATCTTTTCTTTGTCTTATGGGATTGTACATCAAGGTACCTGGCCTTTCGTAAGCCATGAGGTGGGCAGTTTTAGATTAAATCTAAGCCGGTGATTCTCACCTGGGGGTAATTTTGCCTACTAGTGGACACTGGGCAAAGTCTAGAGACATTCTGTCTCAGCTAGTGGGGGTACTATTGGCATCTAGTGTATAGAAGCCAGGGGTGCCACTAAATACCCTATAATGCACAGGACTGCATCCCCCCCCAGCCCACAACAAGGAATTATCTAGTCAAAAATGTCAGTAGTGCCAACGGGACCTTCTCCTCTGGAATTCAGAAACTTCAGTGATATAATAAAGTGACAAACTCTAAAAAAATGACTTGACTTATTTATTCGAGTAGCAATGCCTCGTTAAGTCTGTCAAGTTGTTCCTGATAGCTAGACCTCCTCAGACCTTTCTTCTTTGCTACTTTTGGGTGTGCTGGGGTCTTCAGCCTTTCAATCTGTTCTGTGGGCTCCACTTTACCTGCTCTTGATACAGTCTTGTTTCCCTTTGATTATCCAGGGAAATTTTCTGTTACTTGCAATCAAAGAACTCTAAAGTGATGTGGAATAATGGACAGTTTGTTAACATACATGTGTCAACTGGCACCTTCTAAGTAGACAGTATCTTACAAATCCTAAATATGGTCCTTACATAACTTTCTGGTGGTTGAGGGTCAAATTAGAGCAAGCAGAAGCAGTAGAAAAGAGATCCACATATATATTAGGTTTCTTGCCTTGACCTCCAGGGACCTGGGGCAAGCAACCACTGCAATAATGAGCAGAATCAATAAAGCAAATGATTGCCTGAGAATTCACTCCAAAGCAAGGAAATAAAACATTTTCCAGGCTGGTAGGGCATCAGTGGCTGCAGATCAAGTGAAAATCCTGAAGAGTAAGATTAAAAAAAATAAATAAATAAAGTGACTTACCGTCTTTTAAACAATGTCTGCCTTTGATCTCCTTGGACTGTTTTGCACAATATCTAAACTAGGGGCTTGCAGATAAATACTTTCTTTTCTTTTAAAAAAATTCTTCTCATTTTAAGTTTCATTTTAAAATAATGAAAGCATAGATGATAGGACCTTACTCACAGGCATATACATTTTTTTAAAGATTTTTAAAATCAGGGCTGACACTGAGCTTGGTGCTCTATTTCATTAAACAGGAGAACCTTTTTTCAAATTAAGATGATCCAGTGAACGTAGTCATTTGGTTACCGCAGTTAGAATAGGGACTGTACATGGCTACTTGCATCTGTTTAGCTGTCGGAGACCTTGGGGGCTGCCTCATAAAAAGACCTGTTTTGTTGCAGGCTTTTCTTTCACTAAGTGCATGGGTTGGAATATGTTAAAATGTTCTTCAGTGAACAAAATCATAAAAATATGTGAGCATACAAATAGGGGATTCGTGTTTGAGATCTCATGAGGTTCATTGTACTTCCAAGACAAGTTTCTTTTTTTTAAGATGCCAGCAAAATGCCATGGTATTTTATTTTTGTCTCCAGTAAATTGCTCTGGAAACTTAAAAAATTAAACATCCTGTTTTGTGTTTCTGAGACTCACTGGGGAAACTCAATCTCTTTAGTTTGAAGTTCCAGGAGGGAAGGAACATCAGAATATAAGATATTGTTTATAATCACCTTTTTGAAATGGTTGTGCCTATGCTGGCGTGAAGGGAGGTGCATGGGCCATTCAGTATCATCTGGAAGAAGCAGTTCTGTTTATTATCTAAAGAAGAAGAAAACAAATGTGAAGTTTTTGGAGGTGTAAGAGTGTATGTGTGTGTGTGTGTGTGTGTTTTGTTATGCTGTACAACGCAAAATCTGTTCTGTTACTTTTCATATTTTAGGAATTGATTTTTAATATAATATATTAGTTATACTCAGTTAGAATCCATTGTTCAAGCCATTTTGAGACAAATTTAAAAGTAAATCTTTATAAAGGAATAATTAATGATCATCGTTCCAACCAAGGCAACGTGACAGAAATTAACAACTAAAACTTAGGAGTTGCCTTTGGAATCTAATGGGGCTCTGTCTTTCTTAAGGTCCCAATTACTGAAAAATATTTCCCTCCCATGTTGGTTAAATGGAAACAGCTACCCTTCCCTCCCCAACATTCAGTGGATTTTTCTGGATCACAGTATTGCTTCCCTTTGATTCCTTCCTGCTCAGAAGAATGAAACAGTCTAGAAGGCCGGACAACTGGGCTTGTGCCCCTCGACCTGAGGGGTAAAATTAGCTTAAGTGGTTAATTTTAGAGCTTTCTGCTTTCAATGGGTTTTCTTGACAATAAGAACTGTCTGGCTTGGTTGCTTTTCATGAAAACATCTTAACCCTCCCCCCTGCCCCCACCTGCTTGAACTCTCAGTTGAAATATTACATTTAAAGGCCAAACAGAACCCAAATGAATGGATGATAGCGGCACCTTTCAAATGTCACTTAAAAAAATCTATGAACTGAAAGCTCAAGTCCTTTGGGAAGGAACAGAAATAAACTAACTGTCACCTTTCTCCTTCCTCCTCCCTCTGCAGAGATATTGGCTTTCACTTTCTCTGCTCTGTCCCCATTTTCTCCTTCCCTTCTGTCCTCCCCCCACTGCCTCCCACACACACCTGAGCAATATGAAATTCTGGTTTGGGTGTATACCCTGGAGGCTGAACTATGCAAGAAGTGTCATCCGTGGAGGTGTTTCCTTTCGGAATGTCATTGTTTAACTTCAGGGTCCTGTTATTTTTGTGTGAATGAAATGTCAGAAAAAAATTTCACCATGTAATTTCCCAGGCATTGACAGGCCTTTGCCATCTGTCATTGGATCGTGGTTTTACCTTTGGTTCCCTGCCATGTTTAGGGTTTTGACCTATCCCTTTGAGTCCTGGTAATTTTACCTCTCAATATAGCCTCCAATGGAAGCTTCTGCTGCCAAGTGTGACTTTTGTAACTTTAGGGAAGGAAGTGATTTCTTTGATAGACTGCTTGTTATTATTTTTAAAACCTCAAGTGTCATGAATCCTGTCACTTGTACAGTGTTGCCTTGTGATTAATCTCGTGTGTATTATCTATTTTCGTCCTCAGTGTTTGCCCATGAAAAAGGGCTGCATTGCACAGAAGTCTCAGCTTTGCTTTTGAAATGTAGGGCTGAGCTCTGTTTGCTGAAAGAGGCAGTTTAGAGAAGAACTGGTATAGGAGGAGAAAAAAATCATAATGGTTTTTTATAAAGAACCAAGTTTAATTGGAAAGAAGAAAAACTGAAGTTTTTCATTCCCTACATAGTGAAGATTCTGAAAAATCCTATTGCTCTGAAGTCAGAAGACAGATTTTATAAAGTACAAGCAGATTGTCTTTGAACTGAATTTTAAAGCTCTGCTGTCAGAGTTGACAAGTTCCCGAATTCAATTTTCAAACTAAAACTTAGAAAACTGGGGAAGACACTGTGTCTCCTCAGTAGCTTATCAAAAGAAATGAGGTGGCAGCTCCCACTGCTGTCTCCGGCTGGCCAGGCAGAGGGAGGCAGATGCAGCCCCGTCAAGTTATCTTGACTCCCTCTCATGGATCATGCGTGTTTGAGAGGGTCTTTGGTATGAGCTCAAGCTTGCTGAGATTGGAGGACCATGACAAGCAGACAGTCTTCTCCCCAAGAACAGGGAGAGTTTTACCATTTTCAGAGGAGCTTTAAGCACCAGTGATCCTTGCCCAAGACCTGTTGGTCTTCACCGTTGGCAGATAAAGGATAAAGATGCACAGACATTAGCACACTATTTGCTTTACTAGGACAGTGTTAACCTATAGAATTCCAGGCACTGCCACCACCAGGGCTCTCCTCTTTCTTTTGGGAAAAATATTAGCTAATTTTGGCGCTTAAGTTCTCAAGATCTTCCTTATGTATAGAGGCAATAACTAGTTTTCCTAAAAAAGAAGACATGTGTAACTACCATATTAATATTAATACACGCAAATATTAAATATTTACAATGTGCCTTAGAGCCCATTTAAACCTAGTATCAATCCAATGAAGTAGTTAATATCATCAACATTGTGCAGATGCCGGGAGTGAGTTTCCTCATGATTTCCTAACCAGTAAGCAGAAGTGCTGGAATTTTGATGCAGCTCTGCCTAACTCCTGACCTTGTCCTCTTAACAAGGGTTTTACATACTCATTCAGGTACTTGGACTATTTCTGTCCCTTGGCTCCAATATTCTTCTAGGATCTCACTGTTCTCTCCTGAGTCAAAGGAACCTGAATAGCAAACAAAGGAAGGCAGCCAGTTTGGAAGATTCTCTGGGAAGTTATTTGGGGCAAGGGTTGAAAGAGGTACGTTATATTAATACATAATTCTACATTATACTGTAAAACCACCACCTAAATAAGGACAATGATGAGCTCAGTGGTAGAATTTCTTCCTACAGATTTTTTCGAAAGTAAATAAATATCATGACCTTTTGAATACTCCAGGTTATGTGATTCTATTAATTCTTAGATTTCTACAGGCTTTCATTTTGTATCCATTTGGTCTCTGAAAATTCAGATTTATTAGTTACTTTATTTCATTTTTGTTCCTATAACTGTTATAAAAACTTATTAGATTAAAATCTAATTACCCAAAACTCTTAATTAGCTAGACTTCCCCCCACCTTTTCCATACTCCACTTTTAAAAGAAAACGGAAAAACACAGAAAAAATAAGCTCATATCAGCGTTTCTTTTAAAGGTTAAATGTGGCCTATGGTCTTATGCCTTTTTGTTAGATGTTAAAATATGAGCATATTTCTTTCTGATTTTGAAATGCTTGGCCTATTGCAAAGTCTGCTAAAAACATGAATGTGGCTGTTTTAGTAAGGGTAAGCTAATGTCTGTGACAGAATCCCTATACTTTAGTAGCTCAACTGTAAAAGTTGATATCTTCTTCACTCACAATCCAATGGTAGTCGGTGGTGGTGGTTGCTCTGCTCCACATACTCATGCGGGTACCTGGACTATTTCTGTCCTTTGGCTCTAATATTCCTCTAGGATCTCACCATCTTCCCCTGAGACCAAGAAACCTGACTGGCAAACAAAGGAAGGCAGCCAGTTGGAAGATTCTCTGGGAAGTTTCTTGGGGCCAAGGTTGAAATGGTCCACAGCTTTTCCATCCAGATTTCAATGGCCAGGACCCAGTCACATGACACCGCCTAACCATAAGGGAGGCTGGGAAATGTAGCTTCGCTCTGTACCCTGGGGGAAAAAGGGATAGGGTTTGGTATCCACCCAGCCCTGTCTCTGTCATAGCAGTAATGTTACAGTTCTTCTGGAGTTCTTATGGCCTTTCCAATATTGTGAACCATCTAAGAAAAATCCAATGATCATCAAGATGAGTGGTTTCCAAAATCTGGATAATTAAAAAATATCTCTGAAACTTCACTTAGACTCTCACAGAACCAGGATGGGCGTGGGGCAGGCCAGGATAGACGCAGGAATTTGCATTTCTTAGAAGCTCTGATCATGATTCAGATATAGACAGTCCAGTGTCAGTTGTCGTTTGGGAATCACTGATCTAGGTGATGTGCTGGATAAGGCAGCAATACAAGTTAACTCATTTCAAGAAGATGTGAGTACAAAGGACTAGGAGAACAAGAGTGATCTTTAGTTACTTAGTAAAGTAAATTAACCCAAACCCTTGTTTACACCAATTATTTGAATTAATCAAGACTTTGAATATGTTCTGCGATCAGTTGTTTTGAAAGTCCATGGAGTGTTTCCTAGATACAAGTGCTTCATTTCCCAGTGAAACACACCTTGCAAGAAGAGATCCACCCTAGATATTAAGAACAGACTGCCTATGTTTTATTATAATTTTGAAAGAAACGTCCATGTCTTCTTTCAATCTTTTTCACTCTCCTATGAAGCACAATTATGAAGTCCTAGTCACTTAAACTACCCTGGTAGAGGGCAGGCAATTGTGGTAGTGAAACTGTTTTCTGAAGCAAATGTCACTGGGTTTTAAAAGTCGAATAGTATATTTCTTCTTTTTGGTCTTTAAGTATATGGAGTTGCCAGTTTGTTCTATGCATGAAAAATAGGTTGAAATGTGTTCTGAAATGCTTGGGACCAGAAATGTTTTGGATATTGGAGTTTTTCAGATTTTTGGAATATTTGCACATATATCATTGCATATCTCATGATATATCATATATATCATGAGACTTGGGGATGAGACCCAAGTCTAAACATGAAGTTCATTTATGTTTCATGTATACTTTATATGCATAGCCTGGAGGTAATTTTATATACTATTTTTAATAATTTTATGAATAAAACAAAGTTTTGACTGTGAGCTGTCACATGAGATCCGGTGTGGAATTTTCCACTGGTGGTGTCATATTATTGCTCAAAAATTTTCAAATGTTGGAGCATTTTGGATTTCAGATTCTCAGATGAGGGATGCTCAACCTGTAATTCTGTCCCATGTAGACTTTTAGAATAGTGTGTGGCTTTTGAGGGCTAAAGGTAACTTCTTATAACCAATAAAAGTTGCAGTGGCAAAACTGATCCATCAGTTTTGCAGGACACTCCATGGTTACCTCCCCAAGTGAGAGTGGGAGTTACAGAAGGTGATATTTCAGGTTTACTCATTTGTGGTACCATCATAGTGGATTTATGAAAGGCAGCAGAAATGTATCATCCTTCTCTGGTATTCCTTAACTATAATTTACTAGTCTCTTGGTTGTTTCTGAGTATATCTAATAAAATGTGCACTCTTTGAACCCTCGTAACACAAATTTGTTTAAGATCTCAAATTATATATTGCTGTGATCCAAGCGGAGGCTGAGAACCCTCTGGTGGCTGCACTTCCATACCGAGAGCAGCATTACAAACTATTCTTCAAAGGACTTTAATTGTGTTGCCCTCAAAATTCCTGTGTTCTACATTGCCTACCTAATAATGTCCACCCTCCTTAGCCTTTCATTCAGGCATCCTCAGGATCTGACCTCTCTTTGAAACTGCTGGTGAGCTTTCCAGCATTTCGTCTATTGACCCTTTACCCCAAATCTCTACTCTAGCCAATTAGTCAATTCATTATTTCCCAGAACATCTTGAGTTTTCTGTCCCTTCATCTTTGTGCCTCGTATTTCCAAACCTCAATCTCTTCCCAAATGAAATCCGATTAGTTCTTAAGATTCAGCTCGAAATGCCACTGACTCTGAAACCTTCCCTGTTGAACTTAAGTATGGCAATTGTTGCCTGCATTTACCATGATACATTTTAGTTTGGTGTTTGCATGTTGGGTTTTTTACTTGAGCTCCTGGAGACTAATGATCTTACTTTTTTCACCTCTTGTTCCCTGTGGTACTTTAACTATGGCAAGTATTTGGTAAATAACCTTCATAATAAATAGCATGCAGTTGAGGCTTATAAGGCAAAGTGAAAACCCAACCTTAGACTCTTAATTTGGAGCACACTTTTTCAAGGTGGAATAGTGATACGAATTATTTGGGGGAAAAACATCTGGTTATCTTTACATAGATTGCTTTACTGCAGGGCTTTTCAGAGTCTTTAATATGCTTATAGAATGCCATGTGCTAATGTGACCTATCTTTAAAAGGAGGTAGTAAGCATCATATTTCATATTCTTTTGACCACTGAACTTTTTTTCTGTGAAGCATATTGATGAACCAGGGTTTTTAGTAATGCATTTTGGGGAAATACTAATTCAGAGTAGTATATTCCCTTTTTTTTTTTTTTTTTTTTTTGAGACGGAGTCTCGCTCTGTCGCCCAGGCTGGAGTGCAGTGGCGCGATCTCGGCTCACTACAAGCTCCGCCTCCCGCCCGAGTAGCTGGGACTACAGGCGCCCGCCACCTCGCCCGGCTAATTTTTTGTATTTTTAGTAGAGACGGGGGTTCACCGTGTAGACCAGGATGGTCTCGATCTCCTGACCTCGTGATCCACCCGTCTCGGCCTCCCAAAGTGCTGGGATTACAGGCTTGAGCCACCGCGCCCGGCCGCATATTCCCTTTTTATAGTACCCTTTGTTACCAAAAGTGCTTTCAGGTCATTCTTGTTTTTCTCTGAAAATCATTGGCTGCTCATGAGAAAACAAAAAAAATTCTGTTTTCTAATTCGCACTCATAGACATAATTATTTTGGGTATTGTATGTATGTATGTTTGTAAACTGTCAAAACTCACCAGATATTGTTGGCTAGTTCAGGAGAATTCCTGGTGATGTAAATGAAACCTATAATCAATGAAGACATGCAGCAGAAAGCCATCCTCTTGTCAAACATCTTTGAAGAGATATGCAAAGACCTTTGTCTTATAGCAATTTTCCTGAAGGTCACCCACCATTCAGACTATTTATATAAATTTCCATTAATGCTAGCTTTATATAATGATTTGCTGAATGTTAAGTCAACGATTAAGGTTTTTAAATTATTATCGATTTATCTGTTACACACCTTTCTGAGGACACACAGATTTTTTTTTTTTTAAATCAGGTTATTGCATATTTAGATTTCTCTCCCTTAAATCAGGTCTATTATCATCAGCAATCATTTGTCAGGGATGTAATTGCATTTACAGTGGATGAGATCGAATTGCAGAGCAAGAGGAGTTAAAGGATATTTTAAGTTGAAGTTAAACCTATGATTTTTTGTGAACCTTGGGGCACCTAATTAAGTGACTAGTAACAAGCAGGAGTTTCCAAATGTCAAGCATATAATTATGAAATAAACAAGAGGAGGTCTTTCCAATAAACTTCTATGCCGTGCCCTATTACCTCTCAATGGAACCCAAACAAAGTCTGCTGGATTTTCACAGTCGGTAGAAGCAAATCTTGTCCTCTGGAACATAACCACTAAATACGTAGAGTAAGAGTAGATGTGAATCTGGCAGCTCTATAGATGAGTCTTAATTATATCCCTCAAAGCATACATTATAAAAAATGCCATGTTATTCCTTTTCATGCCTTTGTTTCCCTCAGCCTCTCTTACAATTGAGCTTCACCACCAACATTTTAGAATTCAAAACACTTATTTATTTTAAACTGGAAACTGAATTAAATTTGGTGGAGGGTAGAGGACTGGGAGACAAGTGAAACGTTTTAATATTCAATTGAGCATAATATCGTCTATGTTAGAGCTGGTAACAGAAAGTGAATGATCTTTCAGATTATACAATTATTCAGGATGAGGGATCTCATTTTTTTGGATGAACAAGTCTACAGATTTAATGTACAATATGAGGGCTATAATTTATAAAATCATATTATATTTGGGACTTTTGTTAAATAAGCAGATTTAAAACAATTATTATACTTTAAGTTCTGGGATACATGTGCAGAACGTGCAGGTTTGTTACATAGGTATACACGTGCCATGGTGGTTTGCTACACCTATCAACCCGTCATCTACATTAGGTATTTCTCCTAATGCTATTCCTCCCCTAGCTCCCCACCCCCCGACAGACCCTGGTGTGTGATGTTCCCTTCCCTGTGTCCATGTGTTCTCATTGTTCAACTCCCACTTGCGAGTGAGAATATGTGATGTTTGGTTTTCTGTTCCTCTGCTAGTTTGCTGAGAATGATGTCCCCATTTTCATTCCCTATTTACTGCTGGTGTTTCTGTAAACATAGTCATGTTTGACAAATTTCCTAAGGTTTTCACCAGTCAAATATTAGGATCTATTATGTGCTAGGGAGAATAACAGGCACACGAAAAATAATAGTTCTTTTCTCTGCCCCTGGGAAGTCTGAAAGATTGTTGAGTGGGCAAGGTATATACAGAGTAGAAATAATTAGCAATTTTTGTAATAAAAATTTTTGTCATTTGTTATTATACAAGTAATACATGAATCTATTCCTTTTTTTTTTTTTGAGACAAAGTCTCACCCTGTCACCCAGGCTGAAGTACAGTGGCACAATTTTGGCTCACCGCAACCTCTGCCTCCTGAGTTCAAGCGATTCTTGTGCCTCAGCCTCCTGAGTAGCTGGGACTACAGGCACCTGCCACCGCATCCAGCTAATTTTTTAAAAATATATTTTTAGTAGAGACAGGGTCTTGCCATGTTCTCCAGGGTGGCCTTGAACTCCTGACCGCAGGTGATCTTCCCACCTCAGCCTCCCAAAATACTGAGATTACAGGTGTGAGCCACCACACCCGGCCGAATCTATTCTTTTACTTAAGAATATTGTAATGTACATATGGCCTGTTTTTCTCTCAAATAGGTAAATAGAGAGGTAAGTGGATAGATATATCTAGTTCTTTTCTTTTAACTACCTTCATATCAATCTACTTAATCTTATTTTTTCATTCCTCTACTAATGGGCATTTGCAGTGTGTGCCAGCTTGGCAGCATGAAATAGAGAAACCCAGATAACGGTGGTGCAAACAAGATAGAGATTTATTTCCCTCTCCTAAAAAGAAGTGCCGAGGCAGGTGGCACAGGGATGCTGTAACAACTCAAGAGGCTGGCAGATACCCAAGCTCTTTTCAGCTCACTGCCCTTTCCTGTCCTTGTCCTCATGGTCCAATATGGTTTGTAGAGTTCCACGGCCACACCTGAATTCCAGGCAATGGGACCGAGTATAGGAAAGAGAAAGCTGTGTCCCTAACGACACTTCCCAGATGTTGTACATACACGTTTACTTACATCTCATTGACCAAAATTTAGTCCCTGTGGCCATAAGTAGCTGCAATGAAAGGTGGGACACTTGGATTTTTGTTTTGTTTTGTTTTGTTTGTTTGTTTGTTTTGCTTAGCTGGGCAGCAATGAGCTCAGCTAAACATCAGTGTTTTTATAATAAGGAAAAAGGATAGAGATTTTGGGGGGCAGCTGACAGTCTCTGCCACAGATCATTGTCAATTTTCTGCTATTACAAACAACGTAAAATGAACATTCTTGGACATGGATAACCATGCTGGTTCATATCAGTAAGTGACACATGTTGAGTGAGTTACTAGGACAGAAAGTCCTTGAGGAGGGGCTTGGAGGAGGGGGAGATCATGGTAGACTGGGGTGGCTGGAGAGGCCATTACTGTTGAGGTGGATCTGAGCTTGGTCCTGCTGCCTGGCAAGTTGCAGATGGGAGGAGTGACTGGTGCTATAGGCAAGCAAGTCAGAGGAATGGCATGCACCAATTCATTCACTTACTCACTCAACAGCTATTGATTGAGCACTTACTATGTGCCAGACTCTAGTCAAGCAGATATTTGACTGACAAGGCCCCTGCCCTCATTGCAACTCACCGACAAATAACTCGTGGCACTTGGAAGCACAGCAGTGAACCTTTGGGATAGGCCATGAGGGGAGTCGGCCCCTTCTAGATAAGAAGGCTTGGGCTAGACTAAAGGGAACTTGGACGCCAAAAGAGATTAAACCTGATCTTATAGCCAGTGAGGAGCCACCTAAAGCTTTGATCAGAGGAATGTTGTGACCTGAGTAGTGTTTGAAGAAAGCAAATGTGACATGCACAGGTTAACTGGAGGAGGACAAGGAAGACTTGAAGCAAGGTGGGCAACAAGAAGCTATTCCTGAGCCTTCCCCGTGAGGTGGTGGAGGCCTGTGCTAGACAGCAGCCCAGGGAGCTGTGCAGGTTGCTGGCTCCAGACACACTCTCTAGAGAGAGGTGGTCTTGGGTTTGGATCCTAGCTCTTTTCCTTAGTAGAGGGTCAGGCATAGTCCCTGTTTGAGTCTGCTCGTGCTGCCATAACATAATATGATAGCCTGGATGGCCTATAGAACAGAAATTTATTTCCTTGCAATTCTGGAGGTTGGGAAGTACAAGATCCAGATGCTGGCTGACTTGGTTCTTGGTAAGGATGCTCTTCCTGGTTTGCAGATGGTCCCCTGCCTTCCATGCCCTCCCATGGTAGAGAGAGTGAACTCTGTTGTCTCTTCCTCTTCTTAAAAGGACACCATCCCTATTGAATTAGAATCCCACCCTCATGACCTCATTTGACCTTTATCACCTCCTCACAGACCCTATCTCCAAACATAGTCACACTGGGGGCTATGGTTTCAATATACAAATTTTGGAGGAATGCAAACCTTCAGTCCATAACTGTTCTCATAACCATCTGAAGCACAATTCTACCTTCCGCAGAATGCGGGGGGAATTCCATCAACCTCTGCAATGGGTTGTCATCACAGTTAAGTGAGGTGAGGTGTGTAAAGTACCAAGTATGGTGTCTGACACATGGAACATACACAAAAACTGGAAGCTAGAAGGGACAGATGGGTTGAGCATTTCAATGGAAAAATTTTAGAACTTGGGGTATGGATATAGAAGACAAGGGAGGGCGAGGGCGCAGAGATGTTGTTGAGGATCTGAGCCATGGTGATGAGGAGAATGATGTCAATTGACAAAAATAGGGGCATCTGAGAAGGAGCAAGGTTTGCGGGAGAGATTGATGGATTTGATTTTAGGTGTGTTGCATTTGGTGAGATGGCTGGATATGTGAGTGGAAATTTCCAGCAGACAGTTGGGGTTTATTTACAAGAGAGGATGTATGGCTGCTAACGACAGCTCCTGGGGGATACAAAATTGGTAGAGGCTGAAATTCAAGAGGAAAGAAACAGAGAATGCAAATGAACCTGCACAGACCCAATAAACCAGAGGCTGTAACCTATGCAGGAGGAATTTAGTTTTATAAAGTTTTCCGGTTGAACAAATGAACAGGCTGAGGCAAACATTGAACTGGGAGCTGAATTCTCTGGATCATTTCCTCAGTTCTCCACTTTACTTTTGTAGACACATACTGTAGACACAAGGAGATAGTTTAGGGTCCAAAGCCAAATAAACCCACAAAAACAAATGTATGTCTTGAACATTTGGGTTATTTCATATGAAGAAAGAATTGGTTTTCTCAGTAATAGAATAAAGTAGCTGGAAATTTGTGTGCTAGGATATTGTCTCTAAACACTGCAGTCTTGGGCAGTCTGAAAGGCCTTTAGCACTTTAGGATCCAATTAAAAGGGAATTATTTTCCGTTCTACAGCTAAGGAAATGGACCAACAAAGAGGCTGAATGACTGTTTTAAAATCTGACAGATGTAACACGGCAGACAAGGAAATGAGATTTAGAAGGCTTCCCCTTCCTGAGATGTTATTTTCTTCTTAGGGTGGTCTGTCAGTTCTCCCAGCAATGAGTCAGTTGAAATTAACCTGTGATAGACTCATACCAGTAAGTAAAAAAATAGCTCACCTTTATCCAGTTGCAGGCAACAGAAAAGAGCAAGTATGTAGAATTTATTCTCTCTCCATCTTTGGACTCTATCCTTGTAATCCTGCATCCTCCTCCAAATAAAAGTAAAATATGATTTTCTTCACTTTAGTTTGTACCCGCTTACTCTATTCTGCTGAAATACTAACAGCCCTGATGTCTTTGAATCACCAAATCCACTGGACTTTTAAAAAATCCCCTTTCTGGCTTTTTCTGCTGTTTGTCACTACTTTAACGAGATCTCTGTCCTCTTGGCTTCCTTGATGCCTCACTCTCCTGGTTGTCATGACACCTCAAAGACTCTTCCTTCTTGATTTCCTTCAGGGAACCCCCTACTGCTTACTAGTTAATTTCTGGCATTCTTTTCATCCTAGGCAAACTACTTTTCCCTTTCTGTATACTTTCTCGCCTGGCTGCCCTAATCCATTCTCATTATGTCAATTAGCATCAATATACCAAGGACTCCTGAATCTTATCTCTGGCCCAGATTTTTCTTCCAGGCTTTAGACTTACATATCAAACTGGACAGCTTCATTTAGGTATCTCATAAGCACCTCAAGATCAAAATATCTGAAACTAAGGGGGCTCTTTCCTCTTCAAGTTCTTTATGTTTTTTTTTTTTTTTTCCAACCATTCTCTTATCTATAAAAGCTGAAATCTGGAAATCAGTACTAATCTCTTTATCCATCAGCACTTTCGGCCCCTACTCAGGTGTTAATGATTCACCAGCCACTGCCAATATTACTTATATTTCTGAAGTCTAGCATTTGTGGAAGATAAATACAGGATGCTTTATAAGAAGGGAAAAGAGATAAAAGCTAAGATTTAGGGATGTCAGATACATTGATAGTGTGGTTAAACTATGATCATTCTCACTTTTGTCTTCAAGGAAGACTTATTTGCCCAAAAGTGATCCATGCATTTTGATGAGATGCAACTTTTTATTTTAAAAAATTTTGTTTGGTGAAGAAATAGTAAATACTGGAAATTAAAACAATGACAACAACAAAATTGGATTTTGTAACAGAAAGTACATGTGCATCCCCCTCTCCCATTTTCAGAGGAGCATATGGAAATCCAGGGGGCAAAATGTCTTCCTTAAGGTTGTAAAGCCATTTTGCAGTAGATGTGCAGGTTTTAAAGATTTTTCTCCTCTGTAGTCTTTCTCCTTCACCACAAGGCTTCCCTTTGTAATGTATGGTGCCCTATGTCTGGTAATGACTCAAGAAACACTCATAGATTAGGTTCACTGGCACTCTCTGAGTTTTATTCAATCCTTTAGAACATTTATGCTGATTATGGAGGTGGGGTTTGGATAGGACCAGGCAAGCCTGATTGCATACATATCTTCACCACCTCTTCCTTCCCTGTGCTAGGTGTCACCCATCAGTTACAGCACCGTATTCTTAATGATCCCAGGAACAGCCTCCAAGTCCCTAACACAGGGATCTAGGCAGTTAGTGTCAATCAACTGGGTTCTGTAAGAGAACTGAAACCTATTTTTCATCCCTTCAGGAGTTTGTACCCCTATTTCTTTTGTTTTTGGGGTCATTGCAGTGGGCATGAATGCTCTGAGGAACTTAATCAGCCGTTTAACTGGAGTCATCATCCATCATGTATCTGTAGATTATTACTGAGTAGGCAGTGCTTTGTTTTAACAGCTCCTGTCTTTCCTGTGCTGAATTTATAATCATCTATGAGATGGGGTGCTGGATATTTATTTCCTACCCACCCTGGACTTTCCCCATTAATCTAACACTGTGCTGAAGCCTGTGCTATGTTCTGGACTTATTCTTTGTAGAGTCTGTCAGACGGGAAGTATAGTCCACTTACAGATGGAACAATTTAGGCACCAAGAAAATAAATATATAGGCATAAGGCAGAAAGTCAAGAGGGAGTCCCGGCTTCCCAAGCTTCAATACCAACCTAATATACCTTTCTAACACCTATCACACAGTATTTTATCAACTTCTCAGCTTTCACATACAGTTCTTTCTTTCTTCATGTTAATTTTCTCAAAGTTAAAAAAAAATGATTTTATGAGTTGATAAATTGTCTGAGGCTCAGCGTGCCAGATGGCAGGAGCAGTAGGAGGCCTATCTCATCAGGAGTAGAGAGAGAATGGTAAAGGAATAGAGAAAAGATAGGAGACACTGTAAAATGATAATGGAGGAATGGAGACTAGGTTATTCTAACAGTTTTAGAAAGAAATTCCTATTGGATTTAAAGATATTTAGCAAATTGATGATAGATATTCATTGTATGATTTCTTTATTTTTAATAGTGCCCTGGGGACCTTGAATGAGATGAATAATACAGCTCCTTTCTTGAGAAGATTAAAATCTCATCAGAGAGATAAATACTTATAAAGGGTTTAGAGAAGAATGTGAGTTGTATCTCCATCAGTTTGCATGTCTGGAATGGGTATCTCACCCTTCTGATCTTACATCTGGTCTTAGGCATTAGTGGTGCCGTCCCAGTCTGATGCCTGAGACCACCTTGGCAGATCTCTCTCAACTTCATTTTTGTCTTCTCAGTGATTGGTCACCAAGGATTATGTTTTCCTTGTTCTTTTATCCTCATCCCCTTTCTGAGGCACATAAAAGGTACTCACTAATTGTTGGATTGCCATTTCTCTCTGTGCTTTGGCTCTTGTAGCTCTTCCTTCCAATTCAACCATTTGGCAAAATCATATTCATCCCATCCTGACCTCATACCTGGATTATTCTACTCGCTTCCAATTTTTCACTCCTGCCAGACCATTCTTTCTAAAATACCACTTTTCTCAAATTGTTCCCTTGCTGAATAATTTGTAGGTGTCCCCTATTGCCCATGAAGTCTATACTTCATTACTTAGTTTTGAAGGCATTCTCATTATTTCCCTCTATCTCATCCATCTCCCTGTATCCATTATTATCCTCAAAAGAAGCCTGGGGCTTCATTAAGGTCAATTTTCTTGGTTCCTGTCTACTATGATGTTCAATATAGTCTCTGGGCATATGGGCTTCCTACTCTGCTTACTATGTGTAAGCTCCACTTTGCCTTTCTATGGTCTACCTATAGCCTGCCCTGTGTCTTCCAACAAGCCTTCTTTCATTCATGAGTCAGTTAATCAACAAACTGGAAATAAAGATCAGGAAGAGGTGGTTTCTGCCCTGATCTCACATTAATTCAGCACATTCAGCCCTGTGCTCAGTGCAGTGTTCTGTAGTTCTCTATTGAATTGAATAATGATGGCAGCCCCTCCACTGCATAATCTTGAGTGAATTACCTGACCTTTCTCTGCTTCAAGTTCCTTATATATAAAACAAAAATAACAACAGTACCATACACACATATATGTAAAGTATCTAGAATAGTGCCTTGTTTGCTGTAAGCACTCATTAAACTTTAGCTATTATTATTGTTATATAGATTCTACAACCCACAACACATAGTAAAAATAATAAACAGTCTCACATTGTCCTATGATATGTATGTCTTTCATATGCTTAGCCTATTCTCTCAACTGGTCTGGAAGCTCTGTATGGAACAGGTCCTTGTCTTTACTCTGGTGGAGCCCTCATAGTGCCTGTGCAAGGCTCGGGGTCTGTTCTCACAAGATTCTTATTGACGAAGTGTGAGTTTGCATAAGGTCTTTCACATGTATTGCCATAGCCAGCATGAAAGAACCCTGGGAAAGGATTGGTTCTCCCCAGAGGCTGGCCAAATAGTGCAAGGAGGAGAGTGAGTGATTACGGTAAAGAGAAAAATAGGTAATTTGGGGGGTATTCAAGTTCACATTAAAAGGGCTTTAGATAAGAAATTAATCCTGAAGCTGGGGGCCAAGATGAACAAAGAGCACTTATTGAGCTCCTCTTGTGTGCCAGGAGGAGCTTGCTGCTTTTCCAGGACCATCTCATTTAGTCTTCCCAACAGCCCTAGATGTTTGATATTGTTATTCCTAGTTTGTGTACCTGGAGTCTGGGGTTTAGACTTGATGTTTGCCCAGCTGAACTCACCCAGATAGTCATTGGCTGGTTTTCCTGCTATACCAGGAAATGGTATATCATGTGTGCTATTTTGCTGTGTGACAATTTGTAAGAAAGTCTGGCAAAGTCATGTCAGTTAATTGAACTTAATGGGGCACATACAGGCCATGTAATGTTAGCTTCCAACACCCAGTTTTGTTGTGTCTCTGATTAGCTCATACTCTGCCTTACTTTAGGTGCTTAGCCCCATAGAATCTCAAAGGTGGGTAAGTAAATGAGTTTGGCCTTGGTGCATATGAAATGTGCAGGGATGTCCTATTGCTTGGGCATCCCTTATACAGTACAAGTGTATAAGAGATGATTTGAGAGACATTCTGGTTATGATTTGAGAGACATGAATAGACATTCTTCCCTCTCTCCTGTCAAACATATCATGCTGGGTTATAAGGAGTTTTCACATTACTTATTTCTTTAGGTAAAGATATTGGCAGTGACTTTTAAAAATAGACAGGTATCTTAGGAAGGGGAAATCAGACGAAGCAATTATCAGCCATCAGTGTCCTGGCTCAGTGAGTGGACCTGTCATCTAGGGCCTGGATGGAATAGGAAGAAGGATAACTTTTTATTGCAAAGAGGGGAATGGAAAGACATGGGCACCAGAATAAGGCCCCTCCTGGATAACCAGGAAGAGTAGGTGGCTGTCGCACACAAAGAGATGGAGATGCCATTGAGGATGGGCCGATAGCTGAGATAAACTTTACTTACGTTCTTAAACTGAGCAGGGAGCCTGACCATCAAAGACAGAACAGGTATCATGAGTGGGCTTCCCTGATTATTGGTTGTGGGTTGTGGCATCACCTGACTTTATTTTGTTGGAGGATTCTTTTCCTTGGGGTGATTTTCCATAAAGCTACACTGTTCTGCATTTGTGTCGGGTAAGAACATCATCATTAGTCTAGAACAGCCTGCTGTGTTTGTCCTCTGGAAATGAGGCTCATTAACTGTCACAGTAAAGTGATTCTGGAGTGCCACTCTGGCAGGTCAGAAGGTCCTCCCAGGCTCAAGAGCTGATTATGGTGGGGAGGAGAGGTGAGAACAGTAAGTGCATGATAATATTCTCTTAGTAGTATCTTATTCCTTTTCCTCCCACACTGGAAATTCACCTTCCATCACACTTTGGGATTAAGATGATAATTAAACAAACTGTGCAATCATTAGCAATCATTAGGTTCAATCAAGCCAGGTAATTTTTATTTCCAGTCTCTTAAAACCTGCATTGAAGTTCTCAGACAACATAAAAGAAATCCACTGGAACCTACCAGCTGCAAGTCTGTTTACCTGGGCATGATAACATGTACAATTATTAGCCTTGTTTCTACTTCCAATTATTCTTGTGACATAAACCCAGATTATGGGGCAGGAGCACAGGGAATAGAGCTGAACATGTGATGTCTTATATAACCTCAAAGCCAATTATTTGAGAATCTGACTTTGTCAAGACTTGGAACTGAAAGAAACTGTAAGTTATTATATAAAAAAAATCTTTACAACAGAGTTGAGCACTGCATAAATCTTGCCCATCCTTTCTTCTAGAAGTGGAGGCAGAATGAGTGTAATACTGGACTGCCCTTTTCAAATCTTGGTCATCAATTCAAATGTGCATTTGACATGTGGGTCCAAGCGTTTTCTATGAAAGCATGCCATGTAGGACCTAGAGAGGATGAAGGTGGCCTTGTTGAACTAGGTGAAGATAAAGGTTGAACCATGTGATTATTCCATAAGTCTAAGTAGATTAAAAATGTTTGGTAGGAAATTATTCTCAAAGGATGAGTCAGTCTTCATTATGGAAAAGACTTTTTAGCGTGTGCATACTTATGCATTTCATTTCATTTCACTGGATATGTAATTTATGGCAATGGGAGGTACTTTGTTTTATGCATTGCTTCATTCACATAAATTATCTCATTGCTTCAAGAGGGTGAAATGTGATCCAATATGGCTTCTTTGGAAATTTCCAGAGAGGAAATTTTGGGAAAGATGATGAAGGCAACAGGTGTTGGGCAAAGCATAGATCATCCTTAACAAGAAAAGAGTCAGAAAGCAATGAAAACCTTTGGCATCACTATTTTTTTTTTTTACATTTTGAAGTCATAGGATCATTCTATAGTTGCCAGTATAAAATGCCTTTTTTTGTTTCTCAAAATTTTGTTATAGTTTCTTTATATGCTATCAACCAGGTTTCTTTTTGTTTATATTTACAATTACTGTAAGTTCTTTGGAGGCTTATAAATAAGACTTTCCATTGCTGGCGATGAGCTGCATTCCTTTGGAGGAGGAGATGCACTCTTATTTTTTGAATTTCCAACTTTTCTGCCCTGCTTTTTCCTCATTTTTGTGGTTTTATCTGCCTTTGGTCTTTGATGACGGTGACGTACTGATGGGGTTTTGGTGTGGGTGTCCTTTCTGTTTGTTAGTTTTCCTTCTAACAGTCAGAACCCTCAGCTGTAGGTCTGATGGAGATTGCTTGAGGTCCACTCCAGACCCTGTTTGCCTGGGTATTAGCTACGGAGCCTGCAGAAGATTGAATATTGCTGAACAGCCAGTGTTCCTGTCTGATTCTTGCTCTGGTAGCTTCATCTCGGGGTGTACCCCGCCGTGTGAGGTGGGGAGTGTCGGTCTGCACCTAGTGGGGGATGTCTCCCAGTTAGGCTACTTAGGGGTCAGGGACCCACTTGAGCAGGCAGTCTGTCTGTTCTCAGATCTCAACCTCCGTGTTGGGAGATCCACTGCTCTCTTCAAAGCTGTCAGACAGCGTCTTTTACAACTGCAGAGGCTTCTGCTGCTTTTTGTTTAGCTTTGCCCCATCCCCAGAGGTGGAGTCTACAGAGACAGGCAGGCCTCCTTGAGCTGCTGTGGGCTCCAACCAGTTCCAGCTTCCTGGCGGCTTTGTTTACTTAAGTCTCAGCAATGGTGGGCACCCCTCCCCCAGCCTGGCTGCTGCCTTGCAGTTAGATCTCAGACTGCCATGCTAGCAATGAGGGAGGCTCCGTGGGTGTGGAACCCTCTGGGCCAGGTGTGGGATATAATCTCCTGGTGTGCCATTTGCTAAGAGTTGAGAGAAGAAGGCTTCAGTCCATCAGACTTCTCAGAGCTAAAGGAGGAACTACATACCCAGTGCAAAGAAACTAAAAATCTTGAAAAAAAATGGAAGAATGGATAACTAGAATAATCAATGCAGAGAAGGCCATAAATGAACTGACAGAGATAAAAGCCATGACACGAGAAATACGTGACAAATGCAAAAGCTTCAGTAACCGACTCGATCAACTGGAAGAAAGAGGATCTGCGATTGAAGATCAAATGAATGAAATGAAGCAAGAAGAGAAGTCTAGAGAAAAAAGAGGAAAAAGAAATGAACAAAGCCTCCAAGAAGTATGGGATGTGAAAAGACCAAATCTACGTCTGATTGGGGTGCCTAAAAGTGAGGGGGAAAATGGAACCAAGTTGGAAAACACTCTTCAGGATATCATCCAGGAGAACTTCCCCAACCTAGTAAGGCAGGCCAACATTCAAATCCAGGAAATACAGAGAATGCCACAAAGATACTCCTTGAGAAGAGCAACTCCAAGACACATAATTGTTAGATTCACCAAAGTTGAAATGAAGGAAAAAATGGTAAGGGCAGCCGGAGAGAAAGGTTGGGTTACCCACAAAGGGAAGCCCATCAGACTAACAGCAGATCTCTTGGCAGAAACTCTACAAGTCAGAAGAGAGTAGGGGCCAATATTCAACATTCTTAAAGAAAAGAATTTTCAACCCAGAATTTCATATCCAGCCAAACTAAGTTTCATAA
>NW_012110919.1:8218122-8293509 GCF_000951035.1 Colobus angolensis palliatus
AGCAAACTATCACAAGAACAGAAAACCAAACACCGCGTGTTCTCACTCATAGGTGGGAATTGAACAATGAGATCACTTGGACTCAGGAAGGGGAACATCACACACCGGGGCCTATTATGGGGAGGGGAGAGGAGGGAGGGATGGCATTGGGAGTCATACCTGATGTAAATGATAAGTTGATGGGTGCTGACAAGTTGATGGGTGCAACACACCAACATGGCACAAGTATACATATGTAACAAACCTGCGTGTTGTGCACATGTACCCTAGAACTTAAAGTATAATTAAAAAAAAAAAAGAATCTCAACAGTTGCCAAGAATAAGAAATCATACCACATTTTGAAAAAATAAATAAATAAATAAATAACACTTTCCAAAGTGAAAATATTAAGTTGTGGATTAGGTTTTCTAAATAGAGATTTCAGCCCAAATATAGTTCAATAACTTAAATGAATGGTAATCTGGCTTCCTGTTTTAGTCATGAACACACACACACACACACACACACACCCCTCTAGAAAACAGCTATCCAGCAGAATCTTCTTTGGTAATGAAAATGCTTCCCATCTGTAGTGTCCAATACTGTAGCCCCAGGGTCCTCAACCTCCGGGCCACAAACCAGTACCAGTCCTTGGCCTGTTAGGAACTGGGCTGCACAGCAGGAGGTGAGCAAAAGGCAAGTGAGCATTACTGCCTGAGCTCTGCCTCCTGCCAGATCAGCGACGGCATTAGCTTCTCACAGGAGTGCAAACTCTATAGTGAACTGTGCATGCGAGGGATCTATGTTGTGTGCTCCCTATGAGAATCTAATGCCTGATGATCTGAGGTGGAGCAGTTTCATTCAAAAACTATCCCCCACTCCAACCCTGTGCAAAAATATTCTTCCATGAAACTGGTCCTTGGTACCAAAAAGGTTGGAGGCCACTGCTGTATCCAGTAGTTTTATATCGCCATTGAGTACTTGAAATTGTTTATGACAAATAAAGTATTGAATTTTAAATTAAATTTAAATTTAATGGCCGCCTGTGGCTAATAGCTACTGTATTAGACATGCAGCACTGGAATCAGAGGTATGCATTGAATCCTAACTTCACTACCTTCTAGCTTTGTGACCTGAGTTACTTTCCTCTCTCGGCTTCAGTTTAGTAGGCTTTCATTAAATCCCAAATTCCTAACCTAACTTTTAAAGAATTCTATGCTTCAAAGTGAAACTGACTTTTCAGTCTTATCCCTTATTATTCTCCTCCATGTTTCCTAATTCCACACAAATTAGACTGCTTTTTAAAACAAATCACTCCTATTTTTCACTATATTAATAAGGGCTCTTAATTGCAAGTTAAAAAAAATCCAACTTGAATTTATTTAAGAAAAAGGGGAATTTAATGTCCTTGGTATCAGGCATTCCTGGATTAAGAAAGCCATTTTATTCTCTCTCTTTTTTTCTGATTTCCTTTGCATGACTATTATTTCTAGGTAGGCTCTTCCATGAAAGGTAATATGTAGGCACCAGGAGTTGCAAACATATCCCACCAGCTTAGCAACTGTTGGAACAAAGAAAAAAGAACACCTCTCAGATGTCTTCTTGATAAATTCTGTAAAAATCTTGGATGTGAATCTCATTGGCTTACCTCCCTACCCACCCTTGAATCAAGCAAAGTAGTTGGAGGTGGAATGTACTGATTGGTAAGCATGGTTTCCATACCTGTCCCTGGTATGAGTCCTATCAAATTACATGGACTGGGAAGAGTAAAGGTTATTTCCGTAAAGGAAAATCAAAATCAAATACAGACAAAACCATAAATAGCAATGATGCCTCTCATTGCTTCCCAATCCTTGATCATCTGAAGTCTACTAGTTATTTAAAGCTGTGGCAGAAATGTTAGCTGTCCACATAATTTGGGCCTCTCTTAAAGGAAAGAATTCTTGCTAGGAAGCAGTTGACTTACCAGGGACTAAATGTAGCAATAAGGCCTCTTCCTTCATCCCCCTACCCTCTAGGAGGACCTCAATGACTCTTTTTTTAATGATGGGATGTGAGTAAAAGTCTGATCTACAAATCTCTCCCTTAAACGTTCCTCTCTTTCCCCAACTGTTAGCTAGATATTGATTCCCAGAGTAATCTTGGAAGCCATATACTGAAGTTGCTGAAGGCTCCATCGGCTTGGATCCTTGAATGTTAATGATCATGTGAAGCAAAGTCCACCCTGACCTCTCTCTCTCCCACCTGATTGGTTTCTCACTTTATGCTTCTGTTGTGTTAGCCCACTAAGACATCATCTACATTTGTTATCTAGTCATCTAGTTTTACCTTAATACAAAGACTCATTTCTAATTTGAACATCACTAAATTTTTTTCTGTCCCTAAGCTCCATTATACCCTCTTCTCAACTCTCATCTCCACCTCAAAAAGCAATCTCTTCTTCCTTTGACTGTCTTAGTTCATGATACATTTTTGCACTGACTACATTGGCTTATATTTATGTATGCATTTATCATATCTATTATGTTTGGTTTCTTTGAAAAAAAAAAAAAGGTAGAATCTAAAGGAAGCCAGAAAGGGAAAGATTTTTTTTTTTTTTCTGACTGCCACTTTGTACTAGTATTTTCTTTCTTTACCTTTGGTTTACTACTACTACTCACATTCTCTTACCCACTTCGGCTATTCAGTCGAGCCAACAAATGGCTGTTCCTTGCATAAAAGGACTAGAGGACATGAACTAACCTCTATATGTTGTCTACTTTGGCTGAGATGATTTAGCTTTGTTAGCAACTAAGCTGGAAACTAGAATCCAGTTCACTTGACCCATTTTTTCCTAGTACTTTTACCATCTGTATGATGGTTATATGTAAAATCATCAATAGATTTGGTCAGAATAAACAGCCTGGTGTGTACAGTGGGAGAAAATTAGGCAGGTGGAAACTGGCTAACTGCTAAATTACAGAGGAAATAGCAAGGAAAAATACCTCATAGCCAAAATAATAAAAAAAACTAAAATATTTCTAATGATAAATAATCAGAGCCTGTACTTTTATTTTTTTTCCCCAAAAACGAGGACATCTTAGTTCATTAACCTTTTCACCTGTAAAGCCTGACTTTGTGTTTCAGTCAGATGTGAATTTAATATTAACTGTCATGTTTACAAGAAAAAAAATTATAAGGTTCTCATTCTCTCCATCCAAGCTTGATTAGCAAGAACAGCAGTTTTACCAGTAAAGGGCTGGAACAATACCCATCATTTTTTTTTAACAGAGGGTTAGACTTGATTTGGACTGAGGGCAAAATCTTGAAGCTTTGTCAGTTAAAAGTGACCAACTTAGTTGTAAGCAAATGGGGAAAACCTGTAGCTTTGCTAGCTTGAAGTTGTGGCCCTGATTGGGTGAGCGATAGACCATCCATACGTTTAACTGAAGAAACTTGGAAATGACACAGAATAGAAAGGTTAGGATAAGCTCTCCACACATGCTAGCTAACTGGGAAACTATGCGCATGCACAGGGAAGACCTAAGAGAGTCCAGAGGAAAATGAAGCCAATGAAGAATTGAAAACTTGTTGAACTTTGAATGCATTCCTCAACATATACACAGATTGGTGGAGTGTAGAAGTTTTACACACTTGAGATGTTTGACCACAACCTCCAGCTAAATCATTGGCCCACCACTAAAGTATGTGGATAAAAGGGTGGACCATCAGAAGTCATGCTAACAAATAAAAATAAATGCTTAAAAACTGAGTTACGAATTAACTTCTTCATACTACAGGGGAGATAGAGTCCACAGTTTAAGCACAGGCAAGTTACTTAAAAGAAAAAAAAGGCCTTTAGAAAAATACATCACAATCCTGAGTTGGTATAATATATGATCTAAAATTTCATTTAAAACAAAATAATTATGAGTCAAGAAAAGCATAGTGTGATGCATGCATACACCAGAGGAAAAAAATTATCAATAGAAACGGACTCTGAATGGGTCCAGATGTTGGACTTATGTAAGACTTCAAAGCTGCTATTATAAATATATTCAAAGCATTGAAAGAAAATATTACAAAAATGATTCAACATATAGGAAATCCGAACAGAGAAGCAGAAACTGTATTTTTAAAAGGTGAACATTTTAGAGTTAAGTAAAATAACCAAAGTGTAAGATTCACTAAACAGGCCTAACAAACAGATTTGAGATGACAGAAGAAAGAATCAGTGAACTTGAAGACAGAGCAATAGAAATTATTCAATCCAAAGAGCAGAGATAAAAATTTTCAGAAAAAAATGAAGAGGATCTGAGATCTGTGGGACATCAAAAATAACAATATAGACCGGGCATGGTGGCTCATACCTGCAATCCCAGCACTGTGGGAGGCCGAGGCAGGAGGATCACTTGAGGTTAGGAGGTCGAGACCAGCCTGACCAACATGGTGAAACCCCGTCTTTACTAAAAATACAAAAATTAGTCAGATGTGGTGGTGTGCACCTGTAATCCCAGCTACTTTGGAGGCTGAGACAGGAGAATTGTTTGAACCCAGGACGCGGAGGTTGCAGTGAGCTGAGATCTTACCACTGCACTCCAGCCTGGGTGACAGACTCTCTGTTTCAAAAAACTAACCAACCAGCCAACCAACCAACTAACAAGCAAACAATATTCAGGTAGTGGAAGTCCCATAAAGGGAGTAATGAGGGAAAGGGTCAGAAAAAAATATTTGAAGAAATGATGGCCAAAAACTTCCTAAATTTGAGAAAAAAACATTAATCTATAGATATGAGAAACACAACAAACTCCAAGAAGGAAAAATACAATGGGATTCAGAGGTGTATATGCCATCAATTAAGCTACTGAAGGACAAAAAGGTAAAGGGAAAGTGTTAAAAACAGTAAAAAAAAAAAATTGACTTATGTACAGGGAAACCATTACACAGTTAATGTGGTTGAGTTCTCATGAGAAACATGAGAGGTAAGAAAGCCGTGGCATGACATAGTCAAAAGGCTAAAAGAAGAAAAACCTGTAAACAAAGAATTCTGTAGTCAGTGAAACTATTCTGTTCTGAAATAGAGATAAAATAAAAACATTTTCAGATAAACCAAAACTAAGAAAATTCATTGCTAGCAGCCCTGTCCTATAACAAATACTAAAGGAAGTCCTTCGTGAAAAGAAATGACATAAGATGGTGACATAAATACACAGTAAGGAGTAAGAAAACCAGAAATGGGAAACATGTGGGTAAATATAGGATGAATATATATATATATATATGTGTGTGTGTGTGTGTGTATATAATTGTTTTGTATTCTCTTAACTTTAAAAAAATATTATTTAAACCAATAACTATTACAATGTAGTTCTGGCTTTATAACATAGATGAAGTGTGATATGTCTGAGAATAATAGCACAAAGTAGGGAGGAGGAAATAAAACTCTACAAAAGCTAACTTGATATATGTTGCTAAAATTAAGTCGGTATTAATCTGAAGTAGATTGGGGTAAGTCAAAGATGTATATGATAAACCCTAGAATGACCACTAAGAAAATAACTCAAAATTATGCATGAAAATCTAACAGAAGAATAGTAATTGTATACTAAAAAATCTTTACACAGAAGAAAGCAGTACATGAAGAAACAGGAACAAAAATGATGAAGCATACTAAAAACAAATTCAAGTATATCAATAATTACATTAAAATTTAAAAAAATCAATCTAAAAGCAAATACATCCACCACATTAAGTGGAAAAACAAATATATCCACCCATAATAATCATCCCATTAATGTAAATGGAACAGACACTCAAATCAGAAGGGAAACATGATTAGATTATGTAAAAATAGCAAGACCTGACTATATCCTGTCTTTGAGAGACATAGTTTAGATTCGAAGACATAAATATGTTAAAAATAGAAGTATGGAGAAAGATATACCTTGCAAACAGTAACCATAAGAGAGTTTTAGAGGCTGTATTTATATCGAAAGTTACCTAAATGACTCTGATGTGCAGTCAGAAATGAGAACACCTCACTTTACCCACAATGGGACCAGAGCATCACGGAAGGCTTCCAGGAAGTAATTGTTGAAAGATAAGTTGATATCAATCAGGTCAAGAAGGTGAAGAGTTGAAGGTCATTTTGCCAAAAGTGAAGGATGCAGTGTGAATGAGCATTAGGTAGTCAGGGAACTACAGTCTGGCATTGTTGCAAGGTTGAAGTGAGAGGTTAGCAAAGGTGGAAGGTGATGCAGGCATGGAGTAGACAGGGGTGTGAAATGAGTGGTTTTACATGTTATATACATAAGGCAAAAATTCTTCTATGTTGACATATGAGGTTTTGAGAATAATCACTATGAAACAGGAAAAAGTGGGGGGAGCAAAGCAGACATAATCACAGTGATAGAAGGATAAGATTAATTCAGGGAGAACAGGAAGGAGAGGAAGACAGTGAGCCAGTTGCCTAAGGCCTAGGACCTTTCTTAGTTTTTGTACATGTGCTAGTTTGCTGATTTGTGATAAATGTGGATTGGTTAATCTTATTTACCACACTTAATGCCAATAATAACATGCTCAAAACTCTTATTTTCCCGTAGAAATAGTGTATTTGCACAGAAAAAGTCCAGTCAGTTTCACTTATGTCCATTTCAAATCCAAGACCTCTGGAACTGGAAGTGGCACTCTTTGGAACTCTCCAGATATAACAACTTCCAAGGTTTGGGTCTTTACAACATAATTTCTTTCACGGTGCATTGTTTATAGCGGTGACTCCTGAACTTTTGTGTTGAAAATGTAGGTAATAAAGTCCCATGTCCAGATCTGTATCTGTAGGGTAGGGTTCAAGATTCTGCATTTTAACCAGCTCCCAATGTGATTTGGTAAAGGCGTTTGTTGCATTCCTCTCTGAGAAGTATATAATTTCAGAACTTTCGTCTTTGGCCTTTTTTCTGTGTATAATATCATAGTCTTTTTACATATGGTGGAAACTCTTTTTTTATGATCATGACTCTGTTCTGAAATTCAATGACCTAAAATTGTCAGAAGGAAAGATGCAAAAACTAATTTAAATGTCAGCAGATCAACAAAATCTTCAATGTATTTAAATATTGGAAATGTTATCAAACAAAAATGAATGTTAGGCAACAAAATACAAAGCAGTTACTTGAGGAGCTGCCAGAACTATTTTCAGAGGTAAGAATTTGGATGACGCTATTCAATGCTAAATTCAATTTCCTCAGCTTGTGAGGAAATCTACATCTCACCAGTCTCCACGAGGCAATTGTAGAAAGAGCAGGGGCTTTGGAATCTGACCTAAATTTGAATGCCAGACCAATTTTTCACAAGTGTGTTCCTTTGCATAAGTGTGCTACTTGGCCTTTTTGAGTTTTGTTTCTCTCATATACAATAGATGGGTAAGAATACAACTACACGTGGGTGTAGAGGAGATTCAATAAGGAAATGAAAATAAAGCATCAGGTGCAAGAATGTACTTAAACACTGATTCCCTTTTATACATATTTGTTAAGTACCCACATATGAAACTAAACTTGTAGCTGATTATGGAAAAGACACATTCTAGAGCCCAGAGAATTAATTAGTAGATGATAAAATTGTACTGGTAGTCTAAGGATGCAATCCAGGATACTGACCTCTTTTATCTGTTTCTCCAGGGACTAGTTCTCCTTTCTCAGTAGTCAAGGAGAAGGACAACACTCAGATCCTCCAGGTGTATTTGGGGTAAGGGTGATGGGGCATTGCTCCTGTCTAGCTCAGGGGTTCTCCAGTCCTGAGGGCTGGCCCAGGGACCCCTCCTTTAGTCTTAACCTGGCCTAATCCCAGATCTGCATCCCTCCTACCCCTCAAACTTCTTCCTTCTAGACACCCTTGCCCTCCCAGCCAGCAGATTTTGTTAAGAAAGACTTTGTTAATGGGTGGGCGCTGTGGCTCACACCTGTAATCCTTGGACTTTGGGAGGCTGAGGCAGGCAGATCACTTGAGGTTAGGAATTTGAAGCCAGCCTGGCCAACATGGTGAAGCCCTATGCCTACTAAAAATACAAAAAAAAACTTAGCGAGGTGTGGTGGTGGGCGCCTGTAATCCCAGCTACTCTGGAGGCTGAGGCAGGAAAATTGCTTGAATCCAGGAGGTGGAAGTTGCAGTGAGCCAAGATCAAACTACTGCATCCTAGCCTGGGCAACAGAGTGAGACTCCATCCCAAAATAAATAAATAAGAAAGACTTTGTTAATTACATGTTCAAGCACATAGGAGAATTGACAAAAGAAAATGAATCATGAGGCTGGCATTTTAAATACAGGCATAGTAGACATTCTAATAAATTTTCTCTCAGTAATAAAATATTTGGGCTACACGAGTTCTGAAAAGATTCAAACAGCCTAAGAAAATGCAATAAACTGCAAATGTAATTATATAGGTGTCCACTCTGAGAATAGTGTTTAGATTACATTTCAACTTTTCAGGGAAAAAGAGTTGGATAACAATGTTTAAAGTAGAAAGTTCTATACCTTTTAATAAATTCAGATTTCAAGGTGAAACCGAGCATATTCTTTGCTAAACAAAGAAACTGGTTTGGCTGTGGCTCTCAAGCAGCTCTGGAGGCTCAAGAAGAGGAGAACAGGTGATTCATAAGAGGGGAGAAACTAACAGCAGGAGCTGTTAATTCATTTTGAGTCTCACAAATGTGTTTTCTTGTTTGTTTTGAAACTGATATAGAATGTGAATTTATTATTTATTTTTGCATATTGCAAATCTAAAATGTGGATGTTTTTATTGTAAAGAAAACAGCAAGTATATACAGCCCTTTTAAATAACAACAGGCTAGGCAATATTGGCTAATTTATATATCTAAAGGCTCAATTCTGAAGTGTAACACAATTGTTTTCAGTAGGAAAGATTTCAAAAGAAAAGAGGCTTATAGACCATCTTTTCTCCTTTTCATTTATTACTGGATTCTGAGAAATGGAGACAAATTTAGGCAAACAAAATTAGAAAAAGTTCTTTTTGGAGTAAAGAATAGTGCCAATCAAGACATACTAGACAGACAACGATTTTAGAAAATTTTAGTTTTAAAAATTTTACCTAGCTTGTGTGATGTCTTTATTGTATGATTATTATAAGATTCTCTGAGTATATGAATTGGGGTGTCAGTGATGTATGTGTATAAATCTATCTGTGTTGGGTCAGCACAAATATCTGTGATAGGAAGTTATAATTCCTTGCAATGAATATCTTTCAAGTGTGATTTTGCTTGAAATAATATTGTTGGGGAAATTATCTTTTTGATACAAACTGGCTAAGATTATAAGAAGACTCTGTATATAGATATGGTGTTTAAAATGCCCAAAATAGTAAAGATAGGTTGATAACAATGTATTTTTTTTCCATTTAACAGAAAGACCTTAGAACAAAGTTAAAGCTGCATGTATCTGATAGCCTATAGTTACCAATATTTTTCTTAAAACAACTCTGATGACTTAGCATTCAAAAGACCTTTTCACATGACAATTCTATCAGGAAAGATCTGCGAGAAAAAATAACCAAACAAAAACAGCGATGGAGGAAACGTAGCTGTGTGTATCTTATGGCAGGGTCTTGAAGAATAAAAGCTATTTCACCTTGCTTTTTTGTAGAGGTACCAATTCCAGGTACTTATTTTATGTATAAGGATAGCATTAAATATATGAATTTTAAATTTAAATAAAAGAAATGTCCATTTCACATCAAGGAATTATGTGTTGACTCTCCATCCTACCCCTAGAATGGAGAATATTGTATTTCCTTTCTAAAATAAAGAGTAGATACAGGGAGTAGGAATAGCTTTCATACCTTGTTCCCTACAAAATTTGAAGCTGCGAACTTTGTCATTTTTTAGTGCTCAGCTCAAGTTAAGTATACCATTAAAAAATTGAAGATGCTGAATCATAAATAATAGACACAGTTACAAAGCTGTTGGAAATTTCATAAAATTGCCAGTTTGAGCTTCAGTAAGCCACCAGGTCAGAAGCAAGTTCCCACTGCTCCGTTCTCTGAGGCAAGCAATTGTATGCAGCCTTGCATGAACTCCAAAGGCTGTAAAATATATCTTTTCTCTATATTCGTAACTAAGACCTTAGCACCAAGTGCTGGGTAAAATGTTTTTTTCTCTGTCCTTATAATTAAGACAGAACCCCACTGGCATCTTTCCAGGTTTAGAAAAATGAACTTGTCCATTTTTGTGATAAAATTAGTATCACAGACATATAACCTTGAGATTAAGGCTAGGCATACACACCTTGTTCCCTTGTACGAGTATCTCTTCATATTCCATTTCCACTTCATATACCTTCTCTGGAGTGGCCAAATCACTTCAACAATTGCAAAGTGAGGTTTAGGAAACCAAGCCATTCTATGAAATATATAGAAGAGTCACAGAAACAGATATCCCACCTGTTTAGTGTTTCCAAAGAAAGGAGGAATCAAGACCCCTTTTAAATACTCTTCTTCTTTTTTACTTTCTTTCTTTCTTTCCTGCCTTCCCTTCTTGTCTCCCTCCTTCCATACTCTGCTAATTTGCTCCACGACATTTAATTATAACTTAAAAAAGAAAAATAATGTCACCACAAATGTCAGAGAAACTTCCTATAAACTAAGAATTTTCTAGTTTTTACTTAGAGTTCTTCATGCAAGATATTTAAATTAGGAAGCTAAAGGGAAAGAGCAGAGGCATTTTCTATACTCAGAGACTGAGGAGTTATAAACATTTTAAATATATTTTGATCATATTTATTAAGGATCAGAGGGCTTCTGAGAGCTAGTTTTAAAAAACCCTCTAAGTTCTAAAATCACCACCAAAGACATTTTAATTTGAAAGAACAAACAGGATTATGAGAATAGGTAACTTTTTCCTCAAGGAGCTATAAATGCAAGTCATTAGTAAAGTTCATTCGCTCCATCGGAATTCATTTCTTATAAGGTCTGCTGGATAATTATTCTTTCTAAACACGACAACAAAAACTGAACAGATGTTTAGGTAGATAACAAGTTTGATGGATAAGATATAATGAATCTGTTCTTTTCATTGTTTTTAATAAAAAAGAAATATCTGATGGTAAGGTTTCTTCAAGGTTCTTAATAGAAATATGTTTCCTACATTAAAGAAGAAGAAAAAAAGGTGGTATAGAACTTGATGTGATACTAGGATAATGAAAAATGTATCACTTAACAAGGTTTGCATTATTCAGAGTTATGCCCATGCAAGTGTGTGCTCTAATCCCCAGCCAATACGTTGCTTGGTAACCAGTTACCTGCACACCTGCTCTGTAGCTATAAGAGACAGTGCATGTATGGTTATTGGCCGTATTTAGTACTGAAGAAAGAGATAAAAATCCAGCAAATATTAATATTTTATACAACGATGTATCTTCTACCTTATTATTGTAGTCACTGTTTAGCCAAAGATTTTTTATTTTCCAAAAAGAGTTACTGTTTCCCATCACACCATCACCTCCTGAGTAGCAAGAGAAAAGACTTAAATTCCTTTCAGAGCATCTGTAATCAACTCTGTTTGCTGCAGACAACAGACGCTACCATTAGGAAGGATTTTGCACTTAGGTTAGATGGAAGGCTGAATGGAGAATTTCCGTTTATAAAAGATTCCCACCATGAAGGCAGAATCATTCTAGAATTGGTCTGACCATAAGAGTCTGTCTACTTGAAGGCTTGATTAATGCAGCCCTAGAAATATCAGTCATTGTGATTAGGCTATGGTGTAGCTGGATTGTTCCTGATTATCTCCCTCTCAAGTTACGATAAAGAACGGTTTTCCTATTGATTGTATGGCAGTGACATGGTGGGGCAGACAGAAGAGGCAAGCTTTGGGACCAACACACGAAGCCTTGTATTGTTTTTCTCCCATTAGAAGGCTGATTGCACACTATGCACTGGAGCCTCAGGGCTGCTAGAAAAGGGTGTCCCAAGGGCCTTGAAGTCATTTTCTCTAACTGCTGGTAGTATCATAGCATTTTTTAAAAAAAAGAGTTAGAAAGTATCTTTAGAGATCATTTAGTTCATTGGTTCCTAGCTCTCCCTATACATTAAAATCACCTGGGGAGCTTTTAAAACATACTGGTGCCTGAACCCCAGCTCCAGAAGATTCTGATGCTAGGTCTAGGGTGAGATTCACGCTAAAAGAGTCAAGAAGTAGAACAAAGCCAGGTATGTTATTCTAACTGATGGCCCTTCACTTAAGGGGGAGCATCAACAGTGGGGAAGAGTCATTCCTTTTCCATTAGTTACCATATTTTTATTCTATTAGTCTTAATGAATGATTTGGTTCATTAAGCTAGAGCAGGGCTCTCCCAGTCCTCAGAGGCAAAGCAGCAGCCTGTTGGATCAGCCTGCTGTCACCTCCCTTCTTCCCTTTCTTCTTGGGAGATCATCCTGGAGCCGCAGGTGGGCAATGAAGATTTTGCTCTGAGAAGGCTTTAACATGGATCAGACAAGTTCCTTAGAATTAACTCCTAGGCCACTATCTTCAAGGCCATCTATTTGCCCTTGGTCTATTTTCTATCACAGATGATGATGGCACATAGCCCATGTCCTGCCGTGGGATTAAAGGACAGCATTACCATACTTCAAAACCAAAATACCAACATTATAAAGATGCATCCAAAGTGAATATCAATTCCCTATGAGATGTCTAGGGAGAAATGAAAATCTAAAGCCTTAATAAATCCAGATGAATTCAAGTCCAAAATCGTATTTTCTTGCTACAGTGGTTTGAAAGTCCAAGGAAATTAAAATCAATATTTCATCCTCCTCAGTTTGTTATTTTGATTAGTTTCAGAGAGAGGAGTTCTGGATTCTGAATAGATTGGGAATTTTCCAGAGGCTGTAGCCCAGGTAGAATCTAAGTAGAACGGGGGAGTTCTGTCCCTTAGCAGTTGCCTTGATAGAGTTCCAAGTCTCCATGAGTACCTCTTGTCAAGAATCTCAAGTGAATAGGGCATTCAAGATCATTGGTTAGAAAACAAGCCATCCCTTAGCCTTTGAACTGTTGCTCCCTATCCCTGGTAAAATTGCGTTCCCAGGACACAGTATTTTACTTAAGACTTGTCACAAGCTAGAGATACAATGGTAACTGCGTGGAGTCCCAAAAGAGGAAGGGTTCAGTTGTGTCAGGAAGCCAGTCAGTTGATATCAGTTGTCCAAAGCATACGACTTGTGACCTTAAATACAATTGCAATGAGAGTAATATTCCAGCAAGAGGTCATCTAATGTGGGCACTGCGAACCTAGCATACCTGAGAGGAAACATTTCCTGAACACCTGTCTCCTCTCTTTGACATGCTATTTGAGACATTGGTGACCCCAGAAAAAGAATAAAAATGTGCAATGGAGACAACTCGTATCATTGGATCTTAATAGAGCTGTATTTTTTCTCTTTGTTATCTCATACATTTGAAACTTTTTTAAAATTTCTTTTCCCCTTTTGTACTGCCTGTCTACAAGACACTGAAACATATTACATAATAATACATAAACATATTACAGTCTGTGACCTTAAATGCAATTACAGTGGGAAAAATATTCTAGCTAGCAGTCGGCTGATCTGGGCATAGAAACTTAGCATACCTGGAAAACATACCCCTATATGCCCAGACTTCCATGGGACTCTTCTGTATATGTGGAGCTTAGTTGCTTTGCAGTTTAAAAGGCGCAGTTAAAAAGAAGAATCATTCCTCTTTCTGCCCCACCCCTCTACGGTCTGTTGCTCTCTTATGATGAGACTGGGCCTTTGCAGGGTTCTGTACATGCCATTCTGTCTCTTGTTTGTGGAATAAGCCACAAGAAGCAAAGATCAGCCAAGGGGAAAACTGCATATGGCCTCTTGTCCTGTGGGGCAGTTAAAAACCAGCTGCCTAACTGTCAAAACCTGCTACATGGAACATCTAAGCTTCTCTACTCACCAAAGAGCCCCAAATCGTGGGGACCACCAAAGGCTTGGGACTTATGCATCCTCAGCTGTCACAATTTTTTCTCATTTCTCAATATTCCTGGTTCATGCATCAGTTGTGGGGGTTGAGGGGGATGGCGTTGAGTTTATTTTCTAAAATTGTAAGGCTTCTTTCTCTGTTGAAATGCAGAGTAGAAAATGTGCTTTCTGAGGGCAAGTTGCCACCAAGAGAGAAAAAGAGGAATGTCCTTTTTTTTTTTTCTGCCAAATTCACCATCATATAAAATGTTATAGCTGGAAGGGCGTGGAAGTAGGAGGACAGACATAAGCCAGAAAGTTTATATTAATTGATGTTCTTTCACATTTAGGGAAATATCTGGAGTGGGAAAGAGATGTTCCCTTCCTAATAGTTGACGCATCTCACTTACCTGTCTTATACCTGTTCTATATCCAATATCCAAGTCTTCCTTTTCTCCACTTCCTAAAAATCTGTGTATCTACCCCTTTTGCCCCTACCTACACTGCTACTGCCCAAGTCAGGCCTTTGCTTTCTCTTTTACTAAGAATTGCATTCTCCTCATTACAGGGATTCTAGCCTTTGTGCTCTGCCCTCCTCCTGCTACCCCTGCCCCAACACACAAACAAGTAAAACTGAAATATCTATCTTTTAGAGCACCACAGTGATCATTTTATTGTACATATCAGATGATGTTACTCAGTATCCATGCTCAGCATTCATCAGTAGCTCCCCATTGCCTAAAAGATATTTTTCAGCTCCTATGTTTGGTCTGCAAGATCCTTCAAAATTTGAAAGGTGGTTAAACCTGTGCATTCTAGAGACGAAGATGTTGCTTCAAAGTCATTGAGTAGCTATGAGACTTTGAACTAGTAACTTGACTTCTTTGTGCCTCACTTTCCTCATCTGTGAAATTGGGGTGATAATAATAGTACTTATTTTAAAGGGTTTATTGGGAGATCAAATAATCTATGTGAAATACCTCTCATTGTACTTGGTACATTATAAGTGCTCAATGATGAATCATTATTTTAGTTTGTCCTCTGCTCACTTATCTAGGCTCATGTTCCATGGAATCCCCCACACTGTAGGGTCTACTCCCAGCTAATTGCTCTTTGACCCTGACCCATTTTCTCAGGTCGTTGTGTCTTTCATTCATGCCTGTCTTTCTGTTGGAATGCTTTTGCCCATTTTGACTGCCTGGCAAACTCCTACTCATCCTTCAATTCTCAGGTGAAGGGCTTGGTCCTTGGTGGGCAGACTTAAGCGTTGCTTCTCTTGGGCTCTTGTTAATAAAGCTAATACCCCTGTTCTCCTAAGACTGTGCACTTCTGAGGCCAGGGCCTGGATCTTTCTGTCTCTGTTGCTATGCCTCACACAGCAATAGCCACATGGAAGCTGCTCAGAAATGTTTATTGAAAGATTGGCCATCCAAATGCAAATAAGAAGGTTCTTTTCCAGGGGAAAATTTCAGGTTTTTAAAACTTTGCAAATCTGGTATTTTATGGAGAACTGGCCCTTTATGCTATTATCTGATGCAATTCAGTGGAAACTTTAAATGAAAAAAGAATCTTAGGATACAGAAAGACAATTGCTATTTTTTACTTCAAACTGCTTTTTAAAGTCAGAATTAATAGAGAATTTTTTACCTGTACTAATATATGGTAGGGGTGTGAGGAAGGGGAGGATAATTCACATCTAACTTTTTGCCTACCTTCTTTGTTGAAATAACTTTTTTTAAAACTAGTGATACAGTTGATGCAGTCTCTTTTCAGTGAAGTGCAGTGCTGCCCTAAGTAAGTTGGTTAGTCTCAAGGCAAACAATTCTTGTATACTGATCATCAGAGATTTTTTTTTTTAACTTTCTAAAAGGTCAATTGGTTTATTTTCATGTATTTAGCAACAGTTTACAAAGCAATCTTTTAGAGCTGTCATTGTATTAATTTTCATGGTTTTAGTAATTGTGAATTTTATATTTCCTTGGGAAGCAATTAATACATTTAGGAAACTCTCCTGGGTTTCATAAACACTTCCAATTAAAATGTATTGATTTGGCAGTGGTTTCTCCTTGGTATTCATTTACAAAGACTTGGAAGCAATTCGGGTGGCTTTCTGTAAACTGAATGTTAGCAAAAATGGGACAACTGAAGATGGTACCTCTTATTCCCTTCAAAGTTAATTAGTTCCATAGGTATTATTAGCCTGTAAGCACCTGGAGGGCAAGGGTAATGTCTCATTCATTATAATGTCTCACCCAGAGTCTAGCTGAGTCCCTGCATATATAAAGGACACAGACTGGTGTCCCAGCAGGAAATTTGCGTAATTGGAGAAGCTTTGCCATGGCCAGTGTGGAGCCTAGGAGGTGAATCAGCAAAGAGCTTGGGGCAGGAGCCTAGAAGTATGGGAAACAGGGCAAAAGCAACCTCTCAGAGGCACCTGGAGCTGAGGCAAAAAGGGAAATATAGTAGAGGAGCCCTTCCTAGGAAGCCCAGGAAAGGGGAGGAGGATCTAATCAGGAGATTTCTGGATGTCCTGCAAATCGCTGAATACATCTGAGGTTGAGGTTGCCTGGAGAATAGGGCTGAATAGATGTTTGCAGACTCTTGGGAAAGATCCCAAAGTCTGGAGATAGGAGTTGTGGCAAAGAGCGCTTGTGATGCTTTCTCACTTTGCTGTGTGTGTGAGGGTGCACAATGTGTTGTTATGTGGGGTTGTGTGCGTGTGGCTCTTTATCAAGAACTAGACCACTATTGGAGCAAGGGATTGGATTTTTCCCAGAGGCTAATTATTATGTGTAAGGATCAATAGATGTTTTGACACTATGATGCTTACTGCCACTTTTTCGTTAAAGAGCACAAAAGACAATAAGTGGGTAGGAAAAAGTCTTAGATTTTCTTTTGTGATGCCATCATAAATCTCCTATTAAGGAATCTTCTATCACAAACTTATTTCAGAGCGGAAGCAGCTGAGGACAGTTAGATTGTATGACTTGTTCCATGAGTGGCAGAGATGATACTAGACTTGGGATCCTTTAGTCTAAGAATCAGTCACTCAACACAGATTTACTGAGAGCCTCCTAGATGCCAGGTCCTTATGGAGCTTACATTCCATGTGAAGGAGACAAACAATAAAGATGAATGAGAAAATTACGCCATGTATCATAAATATGTTGTATCATACTGTATTATATACAATGTGAAAAAATGCTATGAAGAAAAAGCGAGGCATTTAAAATGGGGTGATCAGAGAAGGTCTCAGTGAGAAGGTGGTATTTGCACAGAAAAAGAGGTGAGGGAGTGAGCCATGATGATATATGAGGGAGAATATTCCAGGCTGAGGGAATAGGAAGTATAATGAAGGCCCTGGGATTGGGGGGCAATGCTTGGTGTGTTTGAGGAATGACAGGGAGCTGGTATGGCTGGAGTGATGAGCACAGTAGTAGAAGGTGAGATCAGAAAAGTATGAGGGAGGGGGCGCAGATCAGAGAGAATGGTGTAGGCCATGCAGGGCTTTCTGATTGAGGTGGGAACCACTGGAAAGTTTTTAGCTACTTTATCTGTTTTAGATTTTAAGAGGATTATCCTGGCTGTTGGGCTGAAAATGAACTGAAAAGGGAAAAGGGTAGAAGCACTGTGGCAGACAGGGAGGTCACTGCACTAATCCAGGAGCAGAATGACTGAAGCTTGTGGCCTGGGGCGTAGCAGTGAAGGTGGAGAGGTGGTAAGATAATGATGATTACAACATTGACCTTGGTCTAGTTCACTTCAGTTATCAAACAATTTTAAGTATTTATTACAGGCTGAGTATCCCTAATCTGAAAATTTTAAATAAGAAATGCTTCAGTGAGCATTCCCTTTGAGCATCACATCAGGGTTCAAAAAGTTTTGATTTTGGAGCATTTTGGATTTTCAGATAAGGGATGCTGAACCAGTAAGTATATAATGCAAATATTCCAAAATCCTAAAAAATATGAAGTCCGAAACACTTCTGGTGCTAAGCATTTTGGATAAGGGATCCTCAATCTGTATTTTCTAGGCATCTTGCTAAGGGCCGGGGATACAGAGATACATAAAAGCCAATTTCTACCCCTGAGGAACTCAATCTTATATAAGGGACAACTATAAAAAATATTAAGAACATTACAATGTGTTTTGGCAAGCACAACAATAGAAATACATTCAAGGTGCAGATGCAGAACCAAAAAAGAAGGCAGGAAGGGCATCTGTGAGAAGCTGTATTTTGAAAGACAAATAAGCTTTCCAGAGTTTCCCTCTCGGTAGCAGGAAAAGCAAGATTTGTAGGGCAGTATAAGCAATTGAGTTGTTCATTTCTGTTTCATTCTTAGTGGTGCAGCAGGTTCAAAATATTGAAACAAGGATCCTCAAATTCTTGCCCTATGCCCTAAGAACAGTCTGGCAGGGCTTGTGGTTTAAGGTTTGTCTTAGGGAATGAGTTCTAGGTGGCACAAACAGCTAAGTGTAAAGATCCTAAACTATAAACTTGCTTCGTGTGTGAAGAAATAACAGGAGGCTAGAGGGATGGACTGCCAAGGAAGAAGAGGAGCAAGACAGCTGGTCAAATGCCCTAAAGCCATGGGAAGAGCTTGGGGGCTATCAAAGGATTCATCTGGAGTTGAAGGATGAGGGAGACGGGGAGCAATCTTAATACTTTGAATTGAAAAGGAAAGTAACCTGAGAGGGGTGTGGTAGCTTCTTAGAGTTTGATAGGGATTCAAACTTCTAAGAGTTTGATTGGGACTTCCTTGAGCACAGGATAGGAAGGCATCATACAGTGGGAATGCACATGGATGCTTGTGTGGAGGTGGTGGATAAGTCCAGCAGTCTTGGAGCAATGGCCAGGTTCCTCTGTGGCCAGCCCTACACCACTGCAGAACTCACAAGAGGTTGTAGAGTGCAGTGGTTAAGAGCAGGGACTCTGGAGTCAGGCTGATGGGTCAAATCCCAGACTTACCAGCACCCTGGGGGTTACTTAATCTCTGTGCCTTGGCTTCCCCACATTGAAAGAGGGGCTGGTGGGAATAGCAGCAGGGAAGGAAAAACCATTTTCCCCTCATCCTTCTAAGTTCTCGACTGGGGTCTCTGTAACAAAAGACAGATTAACAAGAGAAAAACAAACACATTTATTAACATGTTGCATTGTGCCTGTGACATTTGAGAATACCGAAAAATGAGTACTTCAAAGAGGTGATTTAGAACTTTGGCTAAAACAGCATCTTCTGCACAGAATACTACCTTTTTAGAGAAGTGACAAGACAAAGAAAAGAGAAGCTTGAGTCTCTAACGTAGCCAGTTGAGGGAGAGCAAATGTATGGGAAACTAGTGGCAAGTCAAGGCTAATAGTGAAGTGCATGATGAGATTCTTCTGGTGCCAGCTCCAGGATGATAGGGGTCTCAAGTCATGTCTGTCTGGTGATTAACTTTTTGTCCTCCCTGGACACAATTTGTGTCCTGCCTTTAGGCCATAGAAGGGATTCAGAGAGATTGTCTTATATCTGCTTGTTCTCTATTGTCTTTGGCTCAAAATAATCCTCATGCCAAAGTGGCACGTTTTGAGGCAGAATATTCTGCTACCCTTCAAGTATCTATCTCATAGAATTGCTATGAGGAATGTGTAAGCTAATATATGCAAATTGCTTAGAACAGGGGTTAGCATGTAGTAAGCACTCTATAAGTATATGCCATTGTTACTACTACCCTCTGGAAAAAGCATTTGCACATGCCCTGCAGAGAGCCTTGACACAGGCATTATATAAGAAGAACAGTCACAATAAAGCTGACCACATGGACTGGGGAGAAGGCCTCTTTCCTGTGTGAGCCCTTACAGAATTGGGATTCTTATGGCACTGAGAGGTGACTGGGATTGAATTTCTCACCAACCCTGGCAAAAAAATAAGAAAAAGAAGGCTGAGGCAGTTTTAATTTGATCTAGAAAAATAAATATGATGTTTCTCAAGTGTCTCATGAAGAAAATTCTTACTGGTTACATGAGCTTAGGGAACTCTAAGCTGCTATAAATTGCTGAAAGATAGTTCTGAGGTGAGGACAGGTGGCAAGTAATGGTGAAAAGTGAGCAGGGATTGAATCTAGATAGACCTTAAGTGCCCTTCTAGTGACCTTGGCCTTTATTCTGCAGATGCTGGGGAGCCAGAGAAGGAATTTTAAGCAGGAACAACATAATTCGATTTAGATCTTTAATAACATTGTTGGCAGCAGGAGCATAGACATAAAATTGTCAAGGCTAGAGAGAAAAAGTGATCAGTTAAAGGCTCTTGTGGCAGTTCTGCAGGGAAAGAATAGGAACCCAGATGAAGATATTGATGGCAGGGATAAAGAAGGCTCAATAGAGTGCAGACATATTTAGAAAACGTGGGGCCAGGAGTGGTAACTCGTGCCTGTAATCCCGGCATTTTGGGAGTCCAAGGCAGGTGGATCACCTAAGGTCAGGAGTTTGAGACCAGCCTGGCCAACATGGTGAAACCCTGTCTCTACTAAAAATACAAAAATTAGCTGGGTGTGGTGATGGGCACCTGTAATCCTAGCTACTCTGGGAGGCGGAGGTTGCAGTCAGCGAAGATTATGCCACTGCACTCCAGCCTGAGCTATAGAGCGAGACTCAGCCTCAAAATGATAATAATAATAATAATAATAATAATAGTAATAGTAATAATAAAAGAAAGAAAGAAAAGAAAAAGGAAAAAAAGGAAAACGTAGATCTGATATTGCAGACAAAGAAGTTGGGCTTTGGATATGAGGACTCCAGGAGGAAGAACAGGTTTGAGGATGACAGTGAGTTCAGTGTGGCTCCTGTTAAGCCTGTGTCTAATAGGAGGTGTCAAATTCTGGCTAAGGCAGAGGTTTGGGAGTCCTAAAGATTGAGGAGGTGAAGTTGTATACAGCAGGATGGTAAAGCGGGAAGAGAAAGGGCTGAGGCCCAAAGCATGGAAGCCCCAAAGTCTTTCATGAGGATTGCAGAGAAGAAAGGTCAGACTGACAGAAAGACAACAGGGAGAGGAATGAGGGAAGATGTTGCTGGGATGCCTCGTGGTTAAATTCAGGGGTTTCAAGAACTGAGGACTTTGTTAGTACACTGCAGAAGACTGGCAGGGGAAGAGATCAGCTTTCAGTAAGTCAAGGCTCCCTGGAAAACCAGTAATGGAGCTTGAATTTTATTTTGGAGAAATGGTTGGCGCTCCGTGAGAGATATATTTGGAATCATTATAAATATGGTTTTTCCTTGCATGAGTGAATCTTAGATAGTTAGGAATATTCGGAAACAATACAGCATTCAGTGAGAAAACACTCAGATGCCTCATTGGACTCACTGGTGTCTTTTATTAACTGTAACACCTGCCGTTTCACAGCCTGTGCTGCTGTCTCCAGATACAAAGTGAAGGGGGCCCTACAACAAGTATTGGGCTAATTGAAGCCTCCAAATAACAAAATAACAAACAAACTGTGTACTGCAGACTCAGTCATTTGTACATGTCACATATAAGTGATTTTCTTTTTGATGGAGTGAAATGTATCTAATCGGAACTGTTCATTTAACAAATATTAATAAAGTTGCCTTAATGTGCCAGGCACTGTGCTAGGTTCTAGAATTATGGTGGTGGCTCAAATGGACTAGGTTTTTGCCCTGATGTCATTAATTGTTTCATGTAGAATGACAATACTAAAACAATAATTACATGTGTAAGGAAATAAATGAGGCTGGGCACAGAGGCTCATGCCTGTAATCCAGCAGTGAGCCGTGATCGTACCACTGTGTACTCCAGCCTGGATGACAGAGTGAAACTCTGTCTCAAAATACATACATACATAAAAAATAACAAAATACTTTTTAAAAATGAATAAATGAATAAACACAGGGAGTATAGCAATATTCAGCGGTCAGGGGTGTGGACTCTATGCCTTTACTTTCATGTGGTGTGAGTGAAAACACCATTTCTGAGGTTTCCTCCATGTGGAGGGATATCTGTCAGACATTCTACCTGGCCTCTGCTGCTCCGTCATCACTGCTCCCACAGAATGAGAGGAGACGCCTCTGGTGGTGAGTTCTGGGGAAGACTTGGGCACACTGAGCTCAGCCACTTCCCCTTCCCGGTATGGGTCTTCCCTCATGAATTAACCACCACCTTAATCACCTCCTAAAGGCCTCACCTTTTAATTCCAGCACATGGGAGTTTAAGTTCCAACACATACCTTTTGAAGGGATACAAATATTCAAAGCATAGCATGGTGATGGTGGGGTCATATGCCCAAGATATGTATAGGATTCGCTGTAAAGATGGCACATGAAAGAGGACATATATTAATGGAGGGACCAGCTTGGATGTAAATAGATGACTGAATCTGGGTTAGGTGTTGGTCTGATAGGAACATACTCGTTGGTATTATTCCACTAAGGAAAGCAAAGATACAAAAAAATAAGCAGTTTTTGTTGAACAAAGAAACCCACTGGCAGACTCAGAACTCATGGACTTGACAGCTCTCTCTCACTATGGGGAGACCCCACAAGACTTGTTAGAAGAGCACGTTGGGAAAACAGATTCCTTGGCCAGAAAACAAAGGGACAGTACAAGTAAAGAGACATTCAGTTTCAGCAAATAATACTAGCTTTACTTTATTATGGACAAAAGAGGCCAATTAAAGAGATTAAGGCTGTTACAAACTCCACTTAGCTTTCTTGAATGTGATTAAAAGGCAGTGCAGGGAAATAAAACTCTAGAGGCACACCTTCCTACTACAGAAGATGTTGCATGTGGAACTGCTACATGGTCTGGAACATTCAAAGCTTAGAAAAGACTGTCCTGGAGAGCCTGTGGCTAAGGCACTGGGCATCACCAGGATGCCAGGGGCTCAACCTCAGAAGGTTCAGTTCCAGAACCTGCTGAGAGCAATTCTGTGGCTGAAGCAAATGTGGCATTAAGGAGGAAGCTCCTCAGAAGGTCTCCTTTACAATTTCAGGGCAGCCCTGGGACCCAGGACAGAGCTGTCTGCCCTGGGGAGATAGGGGAGGAGTGGAGGCCATGCTGCCAGACAGAGCCCATTGAGACACACGGAACTAGGAAGGAAATGGGTTTTAGGATGTTTCAAATATATTGGGTGGGAAAGAGGGACGTTTCTCAACTTCATTAGAAGTCAGCATTATTTGCTTTGAAAGAGGACACAATTGTGGGATTTTTCCACTAGACATGGTCAGCAAACTGCTGTGACTTCTCAACCGATGGGCAGTTTTTCCTGATCAAGTCAAAGGTCCCAGGCCACATGCTCTGGACACCTGGCGGGCACTGGCTGACATCCTGCCACGGCTAAGACCCAGGTACTCTTCATCTACTCTTCTTCCCTCAGAAACTGCCACATCTTTGGCAACAGTAAGTGTTTGGTTCTGGCCCTAGGGCTTTGAGGAAGTTATAAATACATTAGGAATTGAGGATTCCCTTCTCTGCTGAACTTGGTTTGTGTGGGGTCAGGGCTGGGATTCTCCTGTAAATCCTATTAACTCTTTAGGCCCTTGATTAAAGTTAGGCAAAAATGAAAGACATTTGTCTTTTGAGGTCCTGAAAAGTCCTAGCCTGGGCTGTGACAGTTAAAGGAATAATAGATGCAGTGAAACTAACAATGAGAATAATTATTATGTCAATGGAATGGCTCTTCTATGCAAGGCAAATCATTTACAATTTAAAATTATTTTTTTTGGCATTTTTAAGTCTGCCGAAGTAGTGAGAGGTAGGAATGGAGAGCCTGGAGAGGGAATTCAGGCCAGATTGGGTGGGTCCTCATGTTGTGTGCTTCGTCTTGAAGGATGCGTACAGCTGTCAGGCAGGAGTTTTGGGAAGGAGAGTTTGGTGATCAGATTTTGACTTGAAAAATCCATTGATTGGAGTGTGGAGGTTGCGTAGGGGAGGACAGGGGGCATGCAGTTAGGGAGATCAGTAGAGGGGCTGTGGACATAGCACAGGTGAGAAATGACAGCGGCCTTTATCCAATGTATCCAGTGGGAGTGGCAGAGATATGGTAAGAGGTGGAGAACAGATCGGCCATGTTGAGTGGATGTGGAGTTTAAATGTTGTTATCCAGAACTATTTATATGCTTTTAGCTTAGACAACTGGAAAGATGGTGATGTCCTTCATGAGACAGGGCATAAAACAAAACAAAATGAGGGCAGCAGTGGTAGTAGTAAGGTAAGAAGGCTTTTTGCACTTAGTAAATTCCAGGTGGTGCATCAATTACCTCATTTAACATGGGCAACAAGGCAATGTGCTAGTTACTATTAATATGTGCATTTTACAGAGGAAGAAACCCAGGCTCAGAAAGGTGAAGGAACTTGCTGGTGGTCACACTTCTAAGAATTAGGGAAATGAAATTTAGAATCAGATGGACCTGGACACAAATTCTGGATCCCTAGTTGTGAGAACTTAGGCATGCCAATTAACTGGGCCTATCATGGAGATGACACTTACCATGTAAGATTCAGGGAGCTGGCAATTAAGGAGACTTCAGCATGGTGCCTGGCATGCAGTAAACACAGAGAACATAACCATCACTGACAACTTGTTGTTCAATTATTACCATAAACCTAATAAGCTAAGAGTTAGAAATATTCTCATTTCATGAACTTACCAAGTGAAACCCAAAAAGGGTAGTTGATTTATTTATTTGTGCAGTATCAGGAAGCTAAACGAGGTTTTCTTATTTCTAAGCCTATCTTCTTTTTACTACACCAGGCTGTCTTTCATTTCCTTGGAAGTAAAATGATCAATAATTAGCTTTCTGAGGTCTTGAAAAGTTATTAGCCTCCAGTGAAGCTAGAAACTATGTGGGCTCCCGAGGTGATTTTTGCATTTGTGGCTGTGGCAAATTGCAGCTCGAGGGTTCTAAGCTCTTAATCTCTTATTATTAGCAGATGTGATAGATTAGCTTCCCAAGTGGTTCTAATATTGCCTCACTGTTGAGAGCCACTGTCTTAGAGACATTCCACCACGTGAGTACAAACCACTGCAACATGTCCAGGGTAGTACTGTTTGTAATAGCAAAATATTGGGGATGTGAGGGTGGGAAACTCCAAATGTTCGACAGGAGACAGGATAAAAGATTGTGCAGTGCATGCTCCTCAGTGGAATTTAAGCGCTAGGAGGGGAGAGATTGTGTCTCTTTTGTTCACTGTTGGATCCCAGCACCTAGAACCATGCCTGGTAAACATTCAAATAAACACTCCGCTATTCTTTTAGCACTAAATATAGTATGTTTACAAAATCCCATTATGTGGTCCATCTGACAGCAGCAAATAGCAAAGGAATTACAGCTATATGCACCAACAGGGATGAATGTCAGAAACATGAGTGCGAACATAGAAGGCCAAAGAATACCTGCGGTATGATGCCACTTTTTAAAGTTCAAAATCAAGCAAAACTAAGTAACAGAATAATTAGGTAAATAGCCAGTGTGACAGCTCTATAAATAAGTACAAGAGAAGGATAAAGGATCAAGGTTCAGGACTGTAGTTGTGGCGGTAGAGGGTTGGGGACCTGAATAAGACTTTTGAGAGGGACACATAGAAACTTATTTTGGAAATGTTCTGTTTCTTAAGTTGGGTGGAAGGTTCATGGGAATTTATTATGCTTCCTATCTTAATATTCCTTGAATATGCACATGTTGTTAAAAGCAGAACTGATGAGGTCAAGGCAGGTGGATCACTTGAGGCCAGGAGTTCGAGACCAGCCTGGTCAACATGGCAAAACACTGTCTCTATTAAAAATAAAAAAAATTAGCTGGGCATGGTGGTGCATGCATGTAATTCCAGCTACTCAGGAGGCTGAGGCATGAGAATTGCTTGAACCCAGGAGGTGGAGGTTGTAGTGAGGCGAGATCACACCACTGTACTCCAACTTGGGCAACAGAGCAAGACTCTGTTTCAAACAAACAAACAAACAAAAAGAACATAGAACTGATGGTAGGCTGATCAAACAGAAGCAGGTAACTAACAGAAGGATGGTGCACCAGAGATGAAATATGTGGGCCTTGCTTTCTTCTTGCTTTAGGAGGGGCTCCCTCTAGGAGGCTACAGGAAACCTCCCAGAGCCATCACTGAGGTAGCCTTCATGGGAGGGTAAGGGCATACAGTCCTCTTGGACTTGTTGAAGGGCAACCGTGGGGTGATAGATCAGCCTCACCTGCTGGGAGGGAGAATGCCTGGGTCCACCAGGAGGTGAGGGGCCCCTAGTCTAGTGTTGGAAGAAGCTGACCATGGGCCTTGTGCGGATGCTGATGATGGCAGCAACACACAGCCTGGGATTTTGTTCTGGATTCTATCCTTGACCCACCCACTAAATTCTGGGTGAACTTGGCAGACACCATCTCTCTGGGCTCCAGTCCCCTCATCAGTAAAATTAAAAGATGAGACAGGAGCATTCGTCATCAGCCTGTGTCAGTGTCACCTTTACAGTTCCCTGGTGATTCTGTTGGGTCACTTAGGGAGGGAGAGGGTTCAGTTGAAAATGGAGGTCCTGGGCCCTGCCACCCTCAGTTCAACTGGGGCAGCCACTCTTATGGATTTTGTATGTTTAGGTTCTGTGTATGATTTCATTTCAGAGGAGGGTTCTGCTGCTGAAATAAAAAGCAATGCAAACCCAAACAATTAAAAGTTTGGAAAACACTGATCTAGACTAGTGTTTCCCAAACCTACTTGTGCATCAAATTACCCCAAAGAATTTAAAAAGAAAAGGAAAACAACTCAGATTCCCTGGACCTCACCCTTGACTTACGGAATCAGTATTTCCAAGAATAGGGTCTCCAGAGGCCTTGATAATACCCCCTACATGGACCTCACAGGCGCAGCCCATTTCTGGTCGACAGACTGGTTTTTGGAAACTGCTGTTGTGAAGGAACTTTGGCATTCTCTTCCCAGCACTAACATACCATGAGTCTGTGTTTATATTCCTCCTGTGTATAACACCTTCTGTTCCATTTGTTTATTTTTTCCCATTCCTAGAAAAACAACAGCGTCTAAGAACCAAAATATCAAAATGAAGCTGCCATCCTATTTTTATTATTTCCCTGTGCACAAAATTTAGGGTTGTTTTTCTGGTTTTTGTTTCTCGCCCCCCCACCCCCAACCTCTGAACGTTGTGTATAAAAATAGGCTCTTTGTTTTTCTACACTGCCTACCGCTGAAGCTCCCACATGCTTTAGAAATCATGCCATTCAAGTTGGAACAGATACTAAAGGAGCCCGGGGAGTAATTTCTCCTTGCATCGTTTGGGCGACAAAATATTTCCAAACTGTGCTCTGACATTGACTTTGAAATATTTCTCCCTTCCTCTTTGCCCCCACCCGCTGCAAACATATAAGCATGCTTGATTGAATAGCCCACTGGAGAGGGTTAAAGGCAAGACTGGGAACACCTGCTCTTGAAAGATTGTGTGTGGTTAGTGCCTCTTAACAAAGAAATATGATTCTTAGAAAGGCCAGTGAAGGGCAGATGGAAGAATAGAGGGAATATGTGGGCTAAAACATGAGGTCAAACTAAGAAGATTAAGACTTTCAGCCCACAGAGATGAAGGCTGCATGGGGAGATGATCAAAGACAACGAAGCCACAAAGGGCATCAATATGTTTGTGTTCACCAAATTCCAAAGTATGAGAAGGAGCAGGGAGGACTCTTTGAAGCCTGAAAGAAGAGAAATTTAGAAAAAAATAGAAAACAAAAATTAGTTTACACAGTGAGTCATAAATGTTTGGAACAAATCACTCCCAAGACATGGTCTGGGTTGAAAGAAGGTGTAATGTATTTATGAGTCATAGAGGCACAGTGGTTTTTAGAGGGTGAGTTACACTGTCCTGTGGTACCTCTCTGGAGTTTAATGTTTGGATCGGTACTATGTCAAAGACAGAACGCTAAGCTATGCTCACTCTGCAGTTGATCTAATAAGACAAAACTTATGTCCTTAAAGAGGAAACACTTTATTCTGCCAAATGCCTCAAAAAATTTAAATAATGGATGCCATTTTCTCAGTCTGTAAGGATGTCTTGCTTTAAGAAAACTCTCTACTCCTTCTGGAAGGCCTGAGGCTTGTCAGTTGCTGGGAGCTGTTTTTGTGAACACAAGAAGGCTGGGGTGGGATTGAAGTAACTGCAATGTGGATGAATTATGTAACCTCTAACCAGCTTACCATGGTCGGGGCAGGGGTCGTGGGGGGTGGGAAAGACAGGTTGGGACTTCCACTGGTGCTATCGTGTACCCCATGAGGCCCATACTAGTAAGAAAGCCACATAATTAGCCTTGGTGCCACCCATGGGAACTCCTTTCTGGGGCAGGTGTGGCCTTTCTACCTTCACATCCCTCCTCAGTTTTGCGAAGGGCTGACCATTGAAGTAGACAGACAGTGGAACCCTGCATCCTGGGATGTGAAGTCAGCCATAGAAAGAGACGAAGATGAGAAGGGATGTAAAAGCAGCGGTTGTTAGCTTCTTTCAAACTCTTTCTCAGATTCAAGTGAACTATCTCTAGAAATAAAGTGTGCTACAAATAGTTCACCAAACAGTGGGACTAAGAGTTGATTCCTTCTCAGCCTATCAAAATTGTACCACAGAAATGGCTGAGTTATTTAAGAAATTTGATTAGAAGCTTGTTCTGGTTCTCTATGGCAGTGCAACAAACTACTCCAAAACTTCGTGGCTTAAAGTAACAGGCAATGAATTATGCCTATAGAGTCTATAAGCCAGTAACTTGGATGGTTAATCCCACCTCCACAATGAATGGGGCCTCCAAATGGCTGAGGCCTGCAATCCTCTGGAGGCTTTTCACTCACATGTCTGACTGGAATGACTTGAAGCCTTGACTCAATGGAAAATGTCAACCAGGGCATCTACACATGGCCTCTATGTGGCTTGGACTTTTCACAGCACAATGTCTGGGTTCCAAGAGGGAGCATCCAGAGATGAAGCAGATGGATCCACATGGCCTAGTTTCAGAAATCATGAAGTGGTCACTTTTTCTGCCTTCTTTTGGCATAAGTGAATCACTAAGGGCAGCCCATATTCAAGGGAAGGGCATTAGATTCTCCTTGAGGGAGAAATGGTGAGGTTTTGTGGCAGAGGAGCATGTAGAAGAGTGGATTTTGTCATGGCCATGTTGGAAAATGAAATATGATCTACCACAAGGATGTATATGTGTGTGTCTGTGTGTATAAATAATCACCTGTTTTCCCATGTTAGGATCTGAGAGAGGAATTTTATTGGCATCCAGGTGTCAGGGAATACAGGATTTGTTTATTAGGGGTTATAATTTGGGCAGGGGATTAAGATCAATATTTATCCATTAGAAGAGAGGACCTGAATAAAACTCTCTTTGGTAAAGCAAGCTAACAAATAAAAATCAACATGAGGCCTTTGCAAAGTTTCTGCAACTTGAGAGTAGGGGACCATCACCCTGGAGATAGAGATGGAATATATTTGAAAAGGAAACTAAAGGAAACAGAATAATGTCTTTGAAATCTTCTCTAGAAGGATGAAAGAACGTAACAGAAACTGCAGAAAGTTGTTATCAGTTCCCATGAAGAGAAAGTTAAGAGCCTCTTTTAGAATGCAGAAGTCATTAGAGAGGTAAGCATGATGACAGCAAAGTTAATCAATATGGAAGCCAGAGAATAGACAGTGAAATCATGAGTATCAGGGGCTTCTGAAGATGAAGTCAGCACAAATGGTATCAAAGTAATAATAAAAGATATAAAAAAGTAAACATTCCCAAATGGAAGAAAGATTGAGTCAGCATTTGATAGCATTTTATAGCTCCCAGAGAAAATAAAGAGTTAAGACCTGCTTGCAAACTCAGCCTGGCAGAAGATGTTTGAACCTCATAGACACACAAAAGCACTGATGCAAAACCCCAAGTCCCCAGTGTTTTTTAAAAAATAAAACCCAAGCTAAATTCAGACTTCATTTCTACATTATTAAACACCAGAAAATGATAGGGCAATCTCTATAATATGAAGCAGTAGATAGTAGCAGGCTTTGAGGAAAAAAAGTTGTGACTGGTCGCAGTGGCTCACACCTGTAATCCCAGCACTTTGGGAGGGTGAGGCGGGTGGATCACAAGGTCAGGAGATTGAGACCATTCTGGCTAACACAGTGAAACCCCATCTCTACTAAAACCACAAAAAATCAGCTGGGTGTGGTGGCGGGCACCTGTAGTCCCAGCTACTCGGGAGGCTGAGGCAGGAGAACGTGTGAACCCGGGAGGCGGAGCTTGTAGTGAACTGAGATCGCACCTCGACACTCCAGCCTGGGCGACAGAGTGAGACTCCGTCTTTAAAAAAAAAGGTATGACCTAAGAGGTCATCCAAGTTTTTATTAATGTGTGAAATCAACAGAACATTTTCATATATACAAGTGTTAGAAAGACTCACATATGTATCATGTCTAGAAAAAAAATTGAAGTTAAGTTTGCTGATGGCTTCTGGAACGATAAAATACACACTACAAGAAATTTAATAGTTATTATTGAATTTCATATTGGATTAACATTGTGAAGACAGGCAAGTAGTTAAGGGAAAGACAATGCTCACCTTACATAGGAAGAAATGACAAATGGACTGTTTCCACTTCTAAAAGCAAATCGAAGATTGGTTGAACTGAATGGAGGATGTCCTGCTGTAATATTTGCACTAGAGGTTGCAACTGAGAAAGGAGGAAGCCCGTCTAGAATATTCCAAAATGTCTCCAGACTTCAAGCTCAGAGACAGCAGCTGAGAGAAAGGGAGTGAGAGTTTGCAGAAAGCAGAGAATTGAAGGTTATATTTAAAGACCCTTTTACATAAGGACACATAGTCTACTTCCTCCTTCAGAAAGCCCAGCAACCCAATATTTTCCTCCAGGCAAAAACAGCAGTAGCAACAAAACGAAAGCCCAGAATTTTCTTTTTTAGAGAAATTGAACAAATATTTGGGAAGAACTTGGGTTTTTAGTGTGGGTGTTTTCGCCCTGGAGTAAAGCCCTTCACATTCTATCATTTAGATAGACTTCAGTAAAGCTGGCTTTCACTTCTTCACCCCGTTACCCTAAAGGGAAGCTTGCCAGTTGATAAATTCTGCTCCTAGTCAGCCTTATATTTAAGGATGTTTACCTCCTGGAAGATAAAGTAGAAGATAATCACAAAAACTGACCTCTGAAGAAACAAAATTCAGGGAACTGAAGATAATTTTAAAATGATGACAACTCTATTGTTCTCTGAAATTTAAGAAGATACTGAAAGCTATTACCTCCATAAGGGGAGAACAAAATGCTATGAAAATGAAAAATACAAAAGAATAAGGAAGATCCCTTGGAAATTAGAGAGATGATGACTCAAATAAAACAATTGCTGGGTGGCCAGGCACAGTGGCTCACACCTGTAATCCCAGCACTTTGGGAGACCAAGGTGGGCAGATCGCCTGAGGTTGGGAATTTGAGACCAGCCTGACTAACATGGCGAAACCCCATCTCTACTAAAAATACAAAAATTAGCCGGGCATGATGGTGCATGCCTATAATTTCAGCTACTCAGGAAGCCAAGGCAGGAGAATTGCTTGAACCTGGGAGGCGGAGGTTGCGGTGCGCCGAGGTCGTGCCATTGCACTCCAGCCTGGGTAACAAGAGTGAAACTGCATCTAAAAAAAAAAAAAAGAAAGAAAGAAAAAAAATTGCTGGAATGATTGGGAGAAAAAGTTGAGGAAATCTCTCAAAAACAGCACAACAGGAGAGGGTAAGAGGAGATAAAACAGAGGTCAATTAAGATAAGGACTTTATATGAAAAAGATGCGTACACACACGTTTATCTCAGCACAGTTCGCAATTACAAAAATATGGAACCAACATAAATGCTCGTCAACCAAAGAGTGGATAAAGAAAATGAGGTATGTATACACTGTGGAATACTACTCAGCCATAAAACGGAATGAAATAATGGCTTTTGTAGCAACTTCGATGGAGCTGGAGGCCATTATTCTATGTGAAGTAACTCAGGAATAGCAAACCAAATATTCTATGTTCTCATGCCTTAGAACTATGCCTTAGAACATATGCCTGTGTTCTTATGCCTCACGACTAATCTGTGTGGATGCAAAGGCGTAAGAATGATATAATGGACTTTGGGGACTCGGGGAAGGGTAGGAGTGGGGTGAGGGATAAAGGCTACATATTGGGTACAGTGTACACTGCCTGGGTAGTGGGTGCACCAAAATATCAGAAATCACCACTAAATAACTTGTCCCTGTAATCCAAAACCACCCATTTATTAATTTTTAATAATTAAAAAATGAGGATTTCAGTGTCCAGTGGATGGATTTAGCAAAAATTTACCACCAATTGGTGGTGGTCTTGCCAAAAATAATTTCACAGGAGCAATAGAATGGATAAAACATAAATATCCAAATGATGTGGTTCTATTTGGTTGCTTTAAGAAGATTGGCTCAATGGCTTAAAGTTAGTAGAAAGGAATCCTGTATTTCATTACCAGCATATAATCCCAACTCATCTATAGTTTAATGGATAGTGACTTTACAGCCTCTACCTTTTACTCAAAAACTAGCTACTGTGCATTAATTCTCCCTTCTGGTTCCGGATGAGTGGCAGCGATGACCTCAGGCCAGAAGCAAGCTGGGCCAAGTTTGTTCAGAAGATCAATTTATTTTCCAGGAATGTAGTTTACATATCATTATGGATCTTAATGGTATAGATTGTATTTAGCTGTGAGTTGGCAATCTCTACTAGGAAGACGTGTGTGTTACTTGATTATTTTATCCATTACCATACCATAAAATGGCCCATAATTTCTTCTACAAGCAGTTAGAGAATTTTCTTGAGGAGGGGGTGGACATTTTGTTTTCTTTCAGATAAACATTAGAGTAAACAAAGCAATAGGAAAAATAATCCTTAAACCACATGTTTCAAAGATTGCCATGAAGTATTCATTGACACTACAGTAGTACGTTACCAGCCTCAGCACCCTAAGAAAAGTAGTAGCTTGTATGTTGATATTATTATTAGATTTTTAGTGGGGAGAAAGTTCGCCTTCCAGGTAAGAACTGTCTTGGAGCTCATTGTTTAACTACAAATGAAGGGTTTCCAGCTCTGGAGCGCTCTTTAACTTTGTACTGTTGGCAGGAGGCAAAATGATAATGGGTAATAGTGAAAAAGTCACTTTTTATATAGCAAGTGAGCTTGAGACTTTCAGTCCTGCAAATTAAGTTAAAATGAATGGCTTCTGAACAGCATATTGGGTGACAGGAAGTTTATAAATGTTATGTCTCCTGAGGTGTTCCAATAATGGTAAGTTTGGGCAGAATAAGATTTTTCTACAACAGCCTCCTTAGAAAGACCAGCTGTCTCCAGAGAGATTGGTTAATAAGTCAGTTACCTGAGTGTTGAAAATGAAATACAAAAGGTGGGGGAACCAAAAAGACTTACAAAGAGGAAAATGTTAATTTAGCCAATTCAGTGCTTTTCCTACCAAAGTGCTGTTCAAGGCTGGCTGACCCTCTCATTTCAGTTTGCTTGATGGTAGCCACAAACACAGGGTTTTGTGTTTTGGTTATGCAGAGCTGATACGGAGAAAATGGTGGATGTGAAGATCTAGGCTTGGTGCAGCAGAGGCTGGAGATGGTGTTAGAGGGATGACCAGGTGGGCTGTCTGACTGGGCAGCCCAGTGTGTGGAATATGGTGGTGCACTGTGGTCTAGCCTCATCCTGTTCTTGCTTTTGCAGGTCTCAGTGGAAATCAAGGTAATGGTAAGTGGTAGATCTATATGTCATGATCTGAGAGTCATCCTAGCAAAAACATTTTATTTTCTCATCTAAAAGTGCTCTCAGAGGAAACACAATTAATTGGCTTCTGAAATGCCTTGACACTTTATGGTCATTGGACAAATATATAAGTTCAAGAATAGAATGTGCTTGGGTATATGAAGAAAACATCTCCTTGAAAAGGCAGTGTTGCTTGCTAGAAGTTTTATTTTTTTCTCACCCTTGGAATAGGGTAAATTTCTGAGGCAGCAGAAAGAGAGAGAGATGGAAGTCTCTTCGGAATTCACAGGCCTCCAACCCAGCAAGTCTCATGGTTTCATTTTATACACGTAATCCTACATATGTTTACACATAGTTTCTCCTATTTTCTGGTAGCTCTAGAAGTTAATAGTGTTGTTGTTAAATAAATGAATGTATAAATTTTAATGTGAAATGATTTTTTGAAAATGCAGTAACATTTCCTCAGGAAAGCTTCATGAAGTATTCATTTTTCTATCACCACACTGTAAACCTATTTGCTAGTTATAATCATTTTAAGGTTTAGTTTGTTTGCTCTTTGGTTATTATTTTGACCGTTAGGGCAAGGAGGAGAGCATGACATCATTTTCACATCTCTTTTCCACCTTCTACCCTGCTTTCTCTGCTCCCAATGCCATTACCCCAGTTCAAGCTTGCATCCTTCCTTGCTTGGACTATTGCAATAGCCTCTTCCCAAGTGGACTCCTTGCTCCAAATTTGACCCTCTGCACATACTCCATGTGAACATGGTATGTGTGAGGGATACAACTGATCACAATTCCTTCCATGATTTTCTTTTTTTCCTTCTTTTTCAAAAAATGTATACATTTAGGAGGTACAAGTATAGTTTGTTACATGAATGTATTGCCTAGTGGAGAAGTCTGAACTTTTAGTGTAACCATCACCCAAATAGTTTCATTGTACACATTAAGTGATATCTCAGCCCTCACCCACCTCTCACCATTCCACCATTCAGACTCTCCAATATCTATTATCCCACACTCTACCCTCTATGATTTTCTTTGCTTAGAAGATAAAATCCAGACTCCATGCAAAGCCAGTCATAAATGGATCCATTTCCACCTCTCTAATTTAGTGATTCTCAAGCAGGGTCAATTTTACTGTCCAGAAGACATTTGACAATGTCTGAAGATATTTTTGATGATCACTCTGGAATGTGTCTGTGTGTTACTAGCATCTAGTGGGTGAAGGCCAGGGATGCTGCTGAAGCTTCTATAATGCACAGGACAACCCTCACAACAAACAATGACACAGTCCAAAACGTCAGTAGTGGTGGAGTTGAGAAGCCCTGCTCTTATGTGATCTGCTCCTTTCTCCTGTGCAACCTGGACTCCAATCACAGGCAACTATTTGCCCCTCCATGAGCAGGTCCATACTGCATTGCTTGCCCTTATCTCCACACACTCTGCTGCCTTTCACTAGAATGCTTCTCTCCACTTTTACCATTTGGAGGTAAACTATTCTCATCCGTAGGCTTTCATAGTACCTTGGGCCTCTATTTAATTTGTGGTATGTTGTATGGTAATTTTGTGTTTTGTCTTTTTCCCCTTCTTCCCTACAAGGCAGAGCTATTCATGGTCAGGCATCATGTCTGGCATCTTTCTATTTCCACCATCTGGTACAAATCCTGGCACAGAGTAAATGTTTGGCATGCCTGTCTGTTGGATACTTGGATAGATGCATGGATGAATAGTCTGTATTTAGAGCAGATGATAGTCAGTAGTCTGATATTTTTTATGATTCAGACTACTAATATTCCAACTTGGAAATGAATTCCTCTTTTGGTCCATACCTTTCAATGTCATCTTCTTGATTATTTTCTTTTGATTCTGACTTTGATGGCTGGTGCGTTGAATGTGATAGGTGAACAGTAACTATTTGTTAAAGGATTGTTGGCCATAGGTCTAGGTTTAAACAGATGGTAGCATTGGATAACCTGAGAGTCCTTCTCTTTAGGTAGGCAAGAAAGAGATTTCTTTCATTCAAAATTGACCTCCTGGAGCCACCTTTTTCCTTTTCTCTCTACCCCAGTGGTACTTCCCTCCCTGCTACTTCACCCACTATAGCTCAGCAAATGCTGACAGCTTGGGTGCAGAACTGAAGACTCCTGGAGTGAGAAAGCCTGGAAGCCTCCCATAGATACAGCTATCTTAATTCAGTTCACCCCACTCAAGTCCGGAACATTAAATCCCATCCCTGCTATGCCAATAATGGCATAGATTTATCTCTTTTTCAGGCTTTCAGCCTCTTCTTTGGGTTCTGTCGCCTTCGATTATGAATGCTGGCTAGTATACCCAGCTTCTACCCTGAAATTCCAAGTTGAGCTATTTTCTATCTTTACCCTTTCTCTTTGTCAACTGAAAGAGAAAGGTCTATCCAATTTCTTCGGAATCTCCTTTCTTCCTCTGGCCTGAGACCTGGATCATTAGGGGAAGTAACTCCCTCTGGGTCTGTATTAGGGTGATTTTCCATTCACTTGCCCATTTTCCCTGTTCTCACCTCTTTCTCTTGGTAGTCAGCTGCTGAGAATTCCTAGTTTAGGACCCTTTTCCTTGTTTCCTGGCTCTTTCATTTTATTATAGATTCTGATCCTCTTCTATCTGAACAATAATTTTTTTCTTTCTTATCAAGTCTTCCATTATTCTCCTGGACTCTTTCTTGTTCTTTGCCCTCATTTCTCTATAGGTACCTATTAGCACTTCCATCTCTGCCCTCTGAATTTACCATGTCCTTTTTAGGCAATGGCAGTTTTTCACAGGTCTTTAACTGGAGACTTCTACTTATTGTGCTTCCAGAGTAGCAGACGCTTGGTGGGCTTAATCTTCAAGTTTTATTGTGTCTAGGAAATGGGGTTGGATGAGGGGAGAAAAGGAGCATTTAAAGAAGAAAGAGGCAAGAGATCTTCATTTCACTCTTATCGGAAAAGGGCAAGAGTCACAGAGACAGGGAATTTTTTTCTATTAAACTCCATTCTGAGTTTTGTAGAATATCCTTTTCTTTCTTAGAGCCTTGATCTCTACTTCTATCAATAAGCAAAGCTTCAGTAATTTGTCTGTGGAATTTGAAAAGGCAAAACCAACCTCAGGAAGTTTGCTATTGGAACCTATTTGGTACTGGGCCTGGCATGATAAGAAGCATACACCTCCCCTCAGAGACAGCCAGAGGGGAGAGTGAGTGTATTTCTCATCCAAGACCAGTGTCCTTGGATCAGAAACAAACTGAGGCAGAAAAAAGTCAGCTTTCAGCAAGGACTCCAACCAGGAAGTTAACCTTCCTACAAATATAAAATAAAAACAAACAGCAACCAACCAACCAAAACCTTCTCTTTCCTTTGTCACAGGCAGACAGAAAATACAGAACAGCTCACCGAGAGCTCAGAGAATAGGCAGGCAGGAAGTTCCCAAACATCATGAACTGAGAGATAAACAATGTATTGTGGGACTTAGCACAGAAGGTAGGCAGCCAGCATGTTATAGAGGATATTGGAAGAAAACAAAGCGCCCTCAGCAATATGATTGATAGTTAAGGTGGAGAAAGTGAACTCTGAAGTACATTAAGACAGGCGTAACAGAAAGGCACTGATGAGAAATGCAGCTACTCCACTGTGGACCAGAGGGGAATAAGAATAAGATGGTGAAGATGGAGGAAAAGGAGTAATTCGTGTACTATCAGAAGGCCAACCCCCCACCCCGATGGCTAAGGGTTTTCAGCAAGTACTGCATAAAAAAGAACATATTTCTTTTAGAACCTTACTCACCTCTCTTTCCTCTCTATTTGTGTGTGAGTAAAGTTTTGTTCATTCTCATTACACTTGTTATCTTCATAATGCCTCAAATTAACCTCATTGGTTTTATTGCATTCAGGCAACTGATCCTATTTCAGCCAAGATTCTGGCAAGTAACCAAACTTTCCCATCCTCTGCTCTAGGTTCTTTTGTATAAAAGGTAAACCCTCTCTAAGCAGAACCCAATTAAGCAGGACATTTTAATAGTCCCATTTTCCACCACTACTCCTTGTAGTTTTGAAGATTTTGTAAAATTTTATCAGAAGATGGTCAAATATCAAGAACATAGATGGTGGAAGTATGGTATACATGAAGGGTCCTGAAAATTATTTATGATCAATGAATTAATATTCTGGGATTAGTGTAGAGTCAGTTCTATCTACTTTACATGGTTAAATCGGTAGCTATGGAGACTCCTACTTGAAGTTTATTATAATAAGCTTGAAATGATGAGCTTGGTCATCAAAGAAAGACACAGTTGTGTTCAGGATGATGAAAGTAGATAGGCTGGAATGGGATCTAGTAACGCATGTTAGAAAGATATAAAACAAGAGTTGAAACAAAGAGTTCAAGAACATTCTGAATACATTTTTTAAAAACTGGGTTTTTTTTTACATGAAAAATTTCAAACATACACAAAAGTAGAAAGGATGATATAATGATCTAGAGGTTCAATTAGACTCAAGTTCAAATTTTTAGGCAAGCCTCTTTTCTGAGCAGTGTTTTGCAGCTCTCATTCCTTCACGTCATGAGGCCAAAAGGTCTGGTTGTCCCATTTTAAGTGATGCTAAGATCAATGAGTGGGTTCAGGTGTGTCAGCCTCATCCCTGCATTATCAAGTTTCCATTCCTTTGATGATTGCTGCCTAGATCCATTATTTCATTTAGGGGCTTGCAAAAGGTGATTTTTCTAGTTCTATCCCTCCTGCATTTGTTAGTGGAAATTTTTCCATAAAGAAGAATTTCCCTCATCAACGATTTGATTACCCTAAAACACAAGAAGTTTCACCGTAAAGTACATGAAGGGCAGGATGAATGCCTGATCAACTCTCTTCATTTATCAGCCTTAAGAGTCCTCTGTTGGGGCCCCAGCAACTGGATTGGTGGCCACCTAACATGTAATGAGGGGGGTTGTTCTTAACCGATTTGCTAAGGTCACTGGTGAAATGCCTTTGTTCCCCTGTCTAGAATTATATTAATTCCTTGAGTATATGCAGCCCTCTTACTGCTTCACATACTTCCTGCCTCCGACTAGAAACTAGTAAAAATTTTCAAGCAGAAGTGACAGTAGAGGCATTGAGTTGAAGGAAGAGTTACGGTTTTCGTGTTCTTTCTTCAAGTATTCTGTGATTTGTGTTTAATACAAGGACCTCCCAGACCTGACATTGCAAGGGTAGGTTTAAACATAAATTTTAGATGTTGAGAGGTGATATATGACCTCCTCCTTCCCTTGCGGCAAGCCTATTGCAAGGATGTGTACATGCTTGTGATCTATGGACAGGAAAATGCCACGGCAGTAGCATTTCTCTGCATTGGCCCTCATGTACCCCGGCAAGGACATATTGGTGTTACCAGCATGTCTTATAAGGGATTTTAGGAAGTAAAAATGGAAAGATTCTAGGATAGGCTTAACCTAAGCATTGGCAGCACTGTTAATACTTTATTTTGGGGGTATAGTGACATAGGGGGTGGGAAGAAATTATTTAAAAGCAAAAATAATTTTAATTATTTATTTCCTGTTTTCCCTCTTTTTATTATTATCTTTTGGCTCTTCTCTGGATTCAGTCTCATGACCAGAAAATGGAAGAAGTTAAAAGCTTATTGGATTGACAAAACAAACAAACAAACAAAAAACAAAAAACATGGTGAAGATTAATTCTGAGAAGCTGTTTAAATTGCAAACTTTTTGGGAAAATAATGAAAGGCAATATCAAAAAGACCTTGGGTGATCGGGTTGCCAGATGAAATACAGGAGGTTCAGCTAAAACTGAATTTCAGATAACAGTTAAGTTTTAGTAAAGTGTTTCTCAATTATTGCATGGGACAGACTTCTAAAAAATTATCTGTTGTTTATCTGAAAATCAAATTTAACTGGATGTCTTGTCCATTTATTTGCTAAACCTGGCAGATCTACTTGGAGGGCTCAGAGAACAATCTGAGAGTTGTTTGCAGTGCTGTGTGCTGGGCCCCAGGACTTTTCATTGTTTCAGGAAATCTCAGGAGAGTGCTAGTGAGGACCATGAATATTCCTCTGCAATGTGCTGATATTTATCAGAGCAAAGCCTGCTGTTCTCTAATATGTATACATTTTAATGGCTCTCTTTACTCTATAAAAGTGAATTTAAAGAGGCATAGAGTTTTGTAGGAGTCTGAAAACCCCTGACAATCAGTGTTTCTCTCTCTATGAGGTCATAGGCTGGGAACAATGAAATGCTAGGAGCTGGGGCAGTTGTTTTTACATTTAACCTGGTAAAATGGATGTTAAATAAAGTTTTGTTTAACTTGTTCAGATATCCAGAGAAGAGGCCAGTGTAAAACTTGCATTTTTCATGTCCTGGTTATAGAACTGGAGCAATTTAATAAGATGTATCTCTTTGTTTTAAATGTTGTTACATGAAATAGATCACACCAAAGCCTATGTTTCTGGTGATTCCTGAGAAATTTGTACCTGGAATTTCTCTGTGCTTCTGATATGAAGATTATTAGGATTGCCTAGAGGTGTCTGTCCTTCCCCACCTGGCTTACAGAACATGTTGTTCTGTTGCTTTTTATAATGTATATAAGCCTCAAACAGAAAGAGAGAGATGGCTGCCAAACGATATTTATGTGATATTGAATAATCTTCAGGGAGGGGTCTTTCTTACAGTATAAAGGACTAAAATTTTATGCAATTAAATATGCATAACTTTATGGCTTTATTCGTTCCATATTCCCTTTCTCCTTTTGCAAACTATTACAACATTGTGGGTTCCTGGGAGCTCCCATTTTTATAAAACACGTCCATGCTCACAGCTTTATTTGATTGGTTCAGGGTTGGTTATTTGATAATAACCAGTCATAATACAGCTCTATCTGTAACCTTTTCTGAGATGTCTCCAGTATTCTTCTCCCCCAAATCAATAAACTCCTTTTTCTCCCCAAGCCAAAAAGTTTGAGTTGGATTTCTAAGATCTGCAACCAAGAATTCCAACAAATAAAACCCAGAACTAAATTTTTACAAACTATAATACGTTAATTTTCAGATTGCTTTTTTAAAAAACAACAAGTTAAAACCCAACAGGCTACTCTTGAAATGTTAATATTTATTCCTAGTTTATCACTGCCTCTACAACACTTTTTAAAATTATTCTTTTGAAATTCGTTTTTCCCTCAGTGAATAATCATATTTCATTATTCATATCACTGTTGTCACACTTAATTTATATTGTTTTGTGTCACAGTTATTTTTGTTCACCTCTTTCTCCTGTTCTTGAGAGCAGGGACCAAGCTTTCCTTCATTTTAGTGACCTTTGCAGTATCTACATTGTAAGTGAAAAATAGTATTTCTTAAATAGGTAATTAAGTATTTTCTTGGTTCTTTGTTCTTAATGGAGTACAGTATAATAAAAGTTGGGGTTGTTATATATCCAAGAGAAGTTATTTACAATTAAAAAATCTATTTGATTACTTAGAGATGTACGCATATTTGTGAGAATGGTATATTACACACAAAATAGAAAAACACAGCATTGAAGATCTAATTTAAATAGTAGTGGGAAATAAGCATGTGAGATAATACATGTGTTAATTAACTTGACTTGGCCATTCCATAATGTATACATATTTCACAATATCATGTTGTATATCCTTTATATATATGCAATTTGTATTTGTCAGTTAAAAAATAAACAATTAAAAATGTAAAAAACAAAGCAGTGTGGGATGATGTGGCTGGCTTGGGGAGAAGAGAGTTTTGTTGGTGGAGGTTCTCTGCGTTCTCTGAGCAGATCAGCTTCCATCAGTGTCAAATGTGGGAGAGGACTTCTAAATTGTCATGGACAATTGGAGACATTGAAAAGGATTCTCAGTCACATCCTTGAGTTGCTTCTGGGAGGAACCAGATGCAGGTCCATCCATGAAGTTATGTTGTGGAAGGGACTAAGATTCCTTGAGGGAACCACACTGAGGGAGGCCATGAGGGACTCGGAGTGAATCACACCAGGCAGACATCTGGAGGTTGGCCAAAGCGCACTGACTAGGATGATGGCTCTGAGAGAGTGGTGGTTCTGGGTAAAATACCTTGTACCTAATCCAAGCCTCTGGAGAGCCGTGTGTTCTTGAATCTAGGAAAGAATCATGTCTCTGAGGACTCATGAACTCTGCTGTGGGAAAGCCCTGAAGGCAGCTTTTTATAGGAAGTGAAAGGACCTATTTTCTTGGCCAGAGATGAACACCAGGTGGTGGCCCTCCTGAGGAGACCAGCAGAGACGGTGGCAATCAAGGGAGAGGTGCTGTGGGGATCAGGACAGCTAGGTGAAGAGAAGAGGGGCTGGGGAGCTCAGTTCTATGACCACCTTCCTCTTCACCCTCCTCTTCCCTCCACCCAGAATCAAAGAGAGGATCACTAGGGGAGGCATTCCTGGGAAGTCTAGTCTTACTGATAATCAAGCCAGTGAGACCTTATAGCTTAGTATTATGGTAAATATGTGATAGTACATTCATGTTGCTGCATCATATTTTAGTCAGTGACAGACTGCATATACCATAGTGGTCCCATAAGATTATAATGGAGCTGTATTAGGCTGTTCTTGCATTGCTATAAAGAAATACCTGAGACTGGGTAATTGATAAAGAAAAGAGGTTTGATGGTTCTGCAGGCTGTACAAGCATGGCAACTGCATCTGCTTGGTTTCTGCGGAAGCCTCAGGGAGCTTTTAATCATGGTGGAAGGTGAAGCAGGAGCAGATATGTCACATGGTGAAAGCAGGAGAGACTTATGAACAACCAGATCTCTTGAGAACTCACTCACTATCACGAGGATAGCACCAGCTCATGAGAAACCTACCCCCATGACCCAATCACCTCCCACCAGGCCCCACCTCCACCATTGGGGATTACATTTCAACATGAGATTTGGGTGGGTACAAATATCCAAACTATATCGTGAGTTAAAAATTTTATATTGTCTAGTTGCATAGTAGCCATTGAAATATCATGGCACAGCGCATTACTCATGTGCTTATGATGATGCTGGTGTAAACAAACATATGGCACTGCCAGTTGTGTAAAAGTAGAGGACACACTATTGTGTATAGTGCATGATACTTGGTAATGATAATAAACAACTGTTGCTAGTTTACATATTTACTATGCTACAGTTTTTTTTTATCATTATTTTAGAGTGTACTCCTTCTACTTATAAAAAGGGAAAGTTAACTGTAAAGCAGTTTCAGGCAGGTCCTTCAGGAGGTATTCCAGCAGAAGGCATTGTTGTCATAGGAGATAACAGCTCCATGTGATTTATTGCCCCTGAAGATCTTCCAGTGGGACAAGATGTAGAGGTGGAAGACAGTGATATTGATGATCCTTTGTGTAGGCTTAGGCTAATATGTGTGTTTGTGTCTTAGTTTTTAATAAAAAAGTTGAAAAAGTTATAAAAAATTTCAAATAGCAAAAAGCTTATAGAACAAGAAAGAAAATATTTTTGTACATCTGTGCAATGTGCTTATTTTAAGCTTAGTGTTATTATGAGTCACAAAGTTAAAAATTAAAAAGTTTATAAAGTAAAAGTTACAGTAAGCTAAGATTAATGTATTACTGAAGAAAGAATTTTAAAAAATAAATTTAGTGCAGTCTAAGTGTACAGTGTTTATAAACTTACCACTTATTCACTCAGAGCAACTGCCAGTCCTGCAAACTCAATTCATGGTAAGTGCCCTATGCAGGTGTACCATTTTTTATCTTTTATATTATGTTGTGTTTTACTATACCTTTTTTATGTTTGGATATGTTTAGATACACAAATACTTGCCATCGTGTTACAGTTGCCTACAGTATTGCTAACAGATTTGTAGCCTGGAAGCGATAGGCTGTGCCGTACAGCCTATTGTGTAAGCACACTCTATGATGTTCACACAGTGACAAAATTGCCTAACAACACATTTGAATCTCTATCATTAAGCAATATATGACTGTATATATAACCTGTATAGTCTTAAAGTATATATTATAGTATATAGTATTACAGTATCTAGTAAATATACATAGTATTATAAGAACATGTCACATTTATATATACTTGGATGAGGTCAAAGGATGTTAGGGTGGCATGCTTGTGAACCATTTGTTTCAACATGTTTGATTATGTAACAGCTCATTCTAATTTTTCACTGTCATCAATAATAGGACTGTGAATTCCTTGCATATTAATCTATGTCTGTATCTCTGATTATGTGCTTAGGATAAATTCCTGGAAGTATAATTAAACCCAAGAGTATAAATAATATTACAGGTCTTGAGGCCCACTGCCAAATTGCTTTCTAGGAAGGGTATACTAATTTATGTTCCAACCCATACTATGTAATAGTTCCTACCTCAGTGATAGCATTATGAGCTTTGAGTGTTATCATGTATTAGTTCATTCTCACACTGCTATGAAGAAATACCTTAGACTGGGTAATTTCTAAAGAAAAGAGGTTTAATTGGCTCACAGTTCTGCAGGCTGTATAGGAAACGTGGCTGGGGAGACCTCAGGAGACTTTCCATCATGGAAGAAGGTGAAGGGGAAGCAGGCACATCTTACAGGGCCAGAGCAGGAGGAAGAGAGAGAGAGATGGGGGAGGTGCTACACATTTTAAACAACCAGATCTCATGATAACTCACTCACTATCATGAGAACAACACCAAAGGGGAATTCCATCCCCATGATCCAGTCACTTCCCACCAGGCACCAATGCCAACACTGGTATAACAATTTGACATGAGATTTGAGCAGGGACACAGACCCAAACCGTATCATTACTAAGATGAAAAGCTTAGTACAGGTGAAAAATGGGTATATTCTAAGTTTTCCAAATGCTTATTTGTGCTAGAAGTGTTTTTAAAAATAACAAGTTGATTTCCTTTTTGTAAAAGAAATACGGCCAGGCACGGTGGCTCACGCTTGTAATTCTAGCACTTTGGGAGGCTGAGGCGGGTGGATCATGAGGTCAGAAGATTGAGACCATCCTGCCTAACATGGTGAAACCCCATCTCTACTAAAAATACAAAAAATTAGCTGGGTGTGGTAGTAGGTGCCTATAGTCCCAGCTACTCAGGAGGCTGAGGCAGGAGAATGGTGTGAACCAACAGAGTGAGACTCCGTCTCAAAAAAAAAAAAAAAAAAGAAATACATTTAAGGTGGAAGGTACAAGCAAGCAAAGAGGAGAAAATAAAGATTACCTGTAATCCTACCTACTGGAGATAACCACCATAGAAGCTTATGTGTACATATGTTTAATCTTTTTTCTTTTTTAATGAGTACATTTCAGCAGTTTTCAAGCTTGGCTGCACATCAGAATCAACTGTGATGCTTAAAAAATTACAAATGACCAGACCTCATCTCTGGAGATTCATATTCAGTAAGTCTTTTCTTAAAACACTTCTTCCAAAGTGTTTCATTGGGCTGCATTACACATACTTTAGGGTTTTGTTTATCTACTTGCCCTCCATGGGTCATCTCATCTAGTGTCAAAGCTTCAGTAAGCACTTTACAATTGAGGGACTTATAATTCCTACCCTAGCCTGGGTGACTATCCTAAGTGTGAGAACCTTGTATTTCAGCAAGCATTCCTCAACTCTACATGGATGTACTCCTAGACCCCCAAACTCAATATCTTCAAAACTCATTACTTTCTGTTAAAAACTAATCCCTGTTTCAGTGTTCTCAATAATATGGCCAGCCACCTTTTTATTCATCCTAACCCACATAGCCATGCAGACTCAAAGATGGCCCTCAATGATTCCTGCCTTCTGGTATTCCTGCCCTTGTGGAATCCCTTCCCCTTGAGTGTAGGCCAGCCTAGCAACTTGCTTGTCACCAATAGATGGTATGGGCATATCACTTGCATGATTAGGTTACATAAGATTATGACTTCTGCCTGGTTACTAGACTGTATACTTGGCTGGCTTTGCTAAAGCCAGCTGCCATGTTGGAGAGGACCATACAGCAAGGAACTGAAGCCCTCAATCTAACTACTGCAGGGAACTGAATCCTGTTAAAGACCACTTGAACTTTGAAGCAGATATTTCTTCAATTGCTCCTTCAGATGAGACCTCAGCCCTGGCCATCCCTTTGATTGCAGCCTTGGGTGAAACCATGAAGCAGAGGACCCAGATAAGCCATGCCCAGACTCCTGACCAACAGAAACTGTGAGATAGAAAATGTATTTGTGCCAAATTAGTGGTAATTTGCCACCCAGCAATAAATAACTAATATAAAACTAATTATCAAGTTCTGTTATTTCAGTTTTTTTGATACCTCTCAAATCTGATATATTTTCCCTGACTACCATCAGATGGTTCAGGCATGATCATGCATTCCCTGCATTGTTACAGCTGCCTTTAACCCATCACTCTGCCATTTGTCTTATGGCCTCCAATCCCAATTTATTCTTTGCAGAATCATCTTTCAAAATTAAATTTGAATCATATTCCACTGTTTGAAACCCGTTAGCACTCTTACACTGTTCATGGGGTAAAGTTCAAAGTTTTAAACATGACTCACAAAATTCTCTGTGACCTAGCCCCATGCTGCCTCTGTTTCAGGTTCTGTCCTCTTGGCTCTTGGCCTTAACACTTACTGCTCTCTTTGCTTGAAGTCTTCTATTATGTACTTACCCACTTGCTCTAACTGCAAATCTTTCTCTCACTACAACTTGTTTTTCACATACAAATAACAATTTCCTTTAACAAATCTTTCCCAGATGCACAAGCCTGAGCTGGATGCCTCTGTGGACAGTCTGCTATCTCTACATACTTCACCTACGATTGGGCATATTATGGCCTTTACCTGTTTATTCGTCTCATGTCTTCTATAGACAGAGCACAAAGATCATGCCTATTTCATTAACTCCCTTGTTGACACTCAAGTAAATATTTATTGAATGGATGGATAAATAAATGGCAGTGGAAGTTTTTTTTTTTTCTTCTGGGTTTGGTGAAACCTCTGAACCACAGACCAGTTTTCTGTATGCACCATGTCTGGATCAAGCTGTGGCTTGGTACTTGCATTTAGTATCTGGTCTCCTTCTGCAACACAGCCCAGAATATTCCCAATATCATGCCAGCTTTTTGCTTTAAGTGGTTGCCCAGTGGAACCTAGGACCACCTTCTTTCCGATGTCAATGATAATCATCAGGGGTGAAACAGAGTACAAGTGATGTCTCGTTGCCCTAAATCTAGCCCAAGCTTCCAGGTTAGAAATATCAAGAAGGTGGAGCCAAGACTCCCTTCCTTTCATCCTGGATTTAATGCTCTTTCTTAGGAAGGGGCCATGTAAATGGAAAGCATCTGAGTCATCTCTTAATCTGGCTTTATCTTCAGTAATGAGAAAGTTTTTAGTGTTTTGCCACATGGATCCTCTCCTTCCCTTCCAGGGCATACTGCTAAAAGATTCCTCTTCTATTCATGGGGAAAATGGGAGGGAAGAAATTAAATGGCTGGGCTTAATGCATTTGGCCTGAAATACTTGCAATGATTTTAGCTTACCTTTTAACTCATGCTGATGCTCATTTCTATCCTCTTAGACGTGACTGCTTGATTTCTTAGCTCCTTTTTAAAATTCATCATTGTTCATGGGAATGTATTTTCAAGTATATTTTTAGATTCATTACATATGTGAGAATGTCTTTATCTTCACTTTGTACATGAATAACAAATTGTGAAGTATAAAATATTTAGATAGTAATCTCTTCCTTTCAAACCCTGTAGCTGTTGATCTGTTGTCCTCTAGTCTTTACTATAAAGAGAAGTCTGAGACTAGCCTGATTTATTTTTCCTTTGTGAATCACAACCTTTTTTTCTATCTGAAGTCTAATATGATTTTTTCCCTTTATCATTGTAATTCACTTTTTTTCCCCCTAGCATGTAATCTTAGTTCTTAATTTTACTCAGACCAAAGTAAGCCCATTTGGTCTGCACACTTGAGTCATTTTTTTCCAGCTTTAGAACATAATTTTCAGTCTTGTTGCTTCTGTTTCACTTGTACAGAGTTTAAAAATATTTATAATTCTTAGATGGAATCTCCATGTCAGTTGCGAGGGTTGATTTTGTGTGGAGAAAAAAAAAAATCTATGCTGTTATCCAAGGTTTTAATTTAATACGCACTTATTGAAGGTATTCACTTATTAAAGGTACATTAAAAAAAAACTCCAGCATTTTTCAAGCCCTTAAGTTCACCTTACATATTTTATTACTTGATTTATGAATCTAGTAAATTTTAGCAATTGCTTTCAAGGGAGATTTTGAATAAGGTTTGATCAATTTAAGTTGAACACATTGAACTCCCAAGCAGGTGCCTTTACAACTTGGTTAATAAAATTCCCCTAAGTATTTAAACTCCATTTATAAATTTAATACATTCAGTTTTCTTTTTAAGCTTTTCAAATGTCTGACCTACAGCCAAACCTTAACAACTCCAGTAAATCTAATAAATTAAGTAACGAATCACATGTTCTCTTAACCATTCCAATACTTTTAAACTTGATTAAATTCTCTAAATCTTTCCACTTAAAGGAAGAAGTCTAAAACCTATTACTCAATACACCATTAAATTGAATTCCCAAGGCTAATCTGTCGTATTCACTGATATGCCATATGCTGTTAGACATTAAACCTTTTTATATTGCTTCATGATTAGAACCTTATTCCCAAACTTAACACAAAAGTATTAGTTGGTGGATTTTATTTACTTTATCATGTCTATATTGAATACAAATATTTTTATAGTGCAAAGACATATAGCCACTAAATTTTATTATCAAAAAATTGGGGGAGCTATTCTGCCAAAACTGGAGCTACAATTCTGGAGGATGGAACTACCATTCAGGGATAATAGTACCATTCAGGGAGAATAGTACCATTCAGTGTTTCATCAATTGGCTGAGAATGGATATTGCCGAGAGATTTTTGATCAGAGTGCATAGATTCTAGGTTGGCAGCATAGTATTGTTGTTATGACAACAGGCAATTCCTAATCTGTTACCTGTGGATAAGGTTGGTGCCTATTGGATCAAATTATGCAGCCTACTAAATATTGCAACTAATTCCAAAACTGCTTTTTTGGAATTTGCATTTCTTTAATGTCTCTATTTTACTGTATTTCTCTTCATCTCTAGAGCCATGTATGTAAATTATTTCCTCTGGTTGGAATAACAACAATAAGAATAACACACAACAACTGGTTTACTGTGCATTTGCTATGTGCCAGATTAAGTGCTTTGTATAATATAACTCTTTTAATTATCATAGTTCTATGATAAAGAAACTATGATTTTTCCTATCTTATGATTGCATTATAATTTTAAGTTTTTAGGCAAAAAAGAAATAAAAGGTCACATAGTGATGTATCCAGGGTTACAACCCTAGCATTGTCTTTATGCTTATTCACTGCGAAGTATTATTTTCGTACTGTAACTAAGATCAAAAGAGACCAGAGTCCAAGCCTTTAGAAGGCAGTGACATCTCCTAAGTTCAAGTTATGTTTTTAGTTTTGTAATCTTCCTACTAAGGTTGCAGCTAACTCTCTTCTTAATCTCTTTGCTGCCGGATTGGACTATTGATTCATTCGCAGAATCTTCATGAAGAGCCATCCTTCCTAAGAGGTAATTTGCTGATCTTCTCTCATGCCTTTGTCTGCATCTGTTATCACAACCAAGGCCATACTGAGCACTTTCTGTTATTTATCTTGCCTTCTTACCTGGCATTCACAAAGAACTGAGTTCCCATGTTCTCTCCCACCCTATTTCTGATTTGGTTTTTTGCAATATGAATTCCACTGTTATGAGCTTCAATTTTTAATTCTGTTACTGCAATTTTCACATTCTTGAAATTCTTCCTTGTTTTGTTTCACTCAGCAACTTTTGTATTCAGTTTACTGCTTCCAGAACTCATCCTGTTGTCTTTTATTCTTGACTCTTTTCTTTCCTAATGATTTTCTCTTTGAGGATCATGAAAGATACATCCTCTTGCACAGTACTCAGTTGAGGCTGCCAAGCTAATTCTTAGAATTCCTTCTGATTCCTCTAAGTACAGAGCTCTCCCCTGGGGAAGGAAAGAGGTTTTTCTACAATGTCCAGCACTAGAAGAGCAAGTAATGCATCATTCACTGTTTAGTTCTTGCCTTGCTATTTTCTGGGAGTTTCAGTCTAAAGAGAGAAAGACGAGTGGGTTAGGGGAGGTAGAGGGGAGGGTGAGGAGAGTGAGTAAACAGCCTCTGGCTGCTCAGGTTTATGGTCTTCCAGATCAGGGTCTCTGAGGCTCTGCAAGCATAAGTTTAATCCATGTTTGTGAGCCATATATTTAGTTGAAATACTTCTTAGAGTCTAGTAATAAGTTTTCTGTAATTCTTATTATTTTACTGGTAGTGTGAGTTTCATATTTTTCTATGACTTTATGGGTATTTGAGCGAGGAATTGGGAAAGGCCATTTCAAGGGCTGCCAGAAAGGCTCTATTTAAATCAGAAGTATTTAGCTATAATTCCAGAAGATCTCTATGGAATAGATTTTATATCCCAAGTGACTTATTCCTTGGATTTTATAGTGGACTTGAATTTATCTCATCTTTCTTTTTATCTAAAAGACAATCTTGAAAATCTTATATTTCTATATAACCAGAACTGAGTATTTTCTTCTTTGGGGGGCAGAAACATTGGTAAGTCATGCACAAAAACCAAAGCAATGTATGTGACTTAAAAAAGATAAATATAAAATACTTAGTTTACTTACATTCATAATAGGTAATAGAATAAAGAATCCAGCATTCTGTTTTGTGAATGTGACAAACAGCAAAAGGAGAGCTGGCAGAATGAGAGAAAGAGGAGGGCAGAATTCTCAAAGGTAAATCTTTAAATAAGTCCCATCAGGAAAACACTATTTACTATTCATGGTGGACAGCAGAGTCTAAATTCCTTTGCTGGCATTCAAAGTCACCTACAATTTGGGTCCCATCTGCTTTTGCAGTCTGATAACTTACCACCTCCCTGTGTGAACGCTGCACTGAGGACAAAACAGTCCACTGTGCTGACCTCAGCAGCAAGCATTGTCCTTACTAGCCTATGTCTTTGCTCACAATGTCCGTCTCTGAAACATTCTTCAGGCCCATCTTCCAAGGCCCAGCTCTGATGCTGTCTCCTTTGAAGCCAGCAGCCAATAGTCATCTCTGCACCCTCTGAAACACCTTGGCATTTCTGGTCAGACACTACCTTGGATGGCAGCTATCTGGTATCTTGTCTTCTCTCTTCAACTCCATTGCACTTTCCAGGCTAGCAAAGACCCCACCTTGTATTCTTCACATTTGTCCTAAAGCCCAGCAAACTGACTTGCAGAGTAGGGCAATAAAGAGTAGGTTATCTGACTGAAAAGGGAGTTACAGCAAGAAGGAAAATCAAAGGGGGAAAAAGAAGAGATGGACAGAGATGACAGAAGAAAAAAAGGTAAAGACAGGGAAGAGAAACAGACAGACATCACTTTCTTTAATTTAGAGAGATATACATTTAAAAAAAATAATTGAAATGCTTGTTACTATGTTAGTGACTTCAGCATTGGGGAAAAAGAGCCTGTCTGCTGTTATTTATAAATTTCAAGGCTTATACTTGAAATAAACATTTATTTTCCCATGGAATGCCCACGGATTTTGTATTGTGTCAAAGAATGTGTTCAGGTTTTTAAGAAATATTTTGAAAACTCAGGGTATCTATCAATTTTCTGGTTATTCCTGTGAGTCTCTTTGACATTCACATTCTATCATTCTTGCCTAATCTTTGTTATTTGAGAGATTAGGGCTGTCTCATTTCACAATACCTGAAAGATTATGTTTGAGAACAGAATTTATTTCATTATGTGTACATTTTTTTCAAATCAAATCTATCATTTTCTTAAATCCAATCCTTTTTGTTTTTATCCTAATTGTTTCATGGTGAGGATTATTATGTTATGTATAGAAGAAACTAAAAGAGTGCAAAAACTCATAGGGAAGAAATGAATTGCTCCCTGTTCACAGCTTTTAATCTGTTCTTATTAGACCTCCAGAGGCTTAATTCTGAGCTCAGTCATCTCAAATGCTCACTGCAGCCAACTTAGGCTGCGGGTTGTCGTGTTGCTACTGGTTCAGCAGAACCTTGTAACAGCTTTTCTCAGGCCAAATGAAATGAAAGCTAAATGTGATTTCTAGGCTATTTTCCACTTTTGTTTACGCCAAGGTTCTAGTCAGTAAGAGGTTTAAAGAATCCCAATTCCTTTGTGATGCGTGCCCTTGCTTAAATAGGGTAGAATTGACTTGGCAGCTTCTTGAATGTACATCATTCCTTTGTGGGAATGAGTTTCCACACTTTTCGTCTGAGTCCAGTACATGGCAACATATATTAAGGTGGTTGATTCAGGAATGTGGCTTGTAGCCATGTTTCTTCCCTCACTACCATTGGAAGGCACTTCTAGTGGAGAAGAATGTGTGTCTGGAAGCTCAAGGGAAAATCATTGAGAATGATGTACAGTTGAAGAAGTTTCCAGAATTATAGTCAGTTCAGGATGAAAGAATACAAAAATCTCTGGCATTGCTGATGATTTTGGCATTAGAAAACCAAATTAGAAGGTGAGAATGCATCACTGGAGATGGAAGGTGGGAAGGGAGGAAAGATGTTTCAGTTAGAGACAATAGCATATGCAAAGACCCAGAGGCAGAAAAGAACACAGTGTGTGATTTGGGGGAGTGGAAAGAGATGAAACAGACAGGAGAGATGAGCCAAGGGCCTTGTATGCCAAGATAGACTGAGCTTCAGAGAATAAGGAGAACTGGCTCCATGAAATGAGATAGTGACAGTGTGTGCCTGAGGGTTCAATTCAGCAACCACAGCCTGGCACAGAATAAGTCAGGGCTGCTGCTAACCTACAAAACCTCATTGTAACTTAGAAATAGATCCTGAGTGGATGATGTTTTAGTTATCTATTGCTGCATAACCAACCACTCCAACGCATAATGGCACAAAGAATCCTCTTTTTTTAATGCTCATAACTCTGTAGATCAGGAATTCAGACAGGCCTCAGAAGGGATGGCTTGTCTCGGGGCCTCAGTGGAGAGACTAGACACTGTAACAGTCAGCCAGCAGCTACATGTCATTTGGAGGTGTCTTCACATGCATGTTTGCTGGTTGGTGCTGGCTGTTGGACAGCCCCTTAGCTGGGACTGTCGGCAGAACACCTGGATGCAGCTTCTCTTTGTTGCCTGGGCTTCCTCACAGCATGGTGGTTAGCTTCCAAAAGTGAATGTCCCAAACGACAGGAAAGGAAAGCTGCCACATTGTCACTTTCACTATTTTCTATTGATTAACCAGTAAAAAGCTCAGATTCAAAGTAGGGGGACCCTAGGCCTCATTGCTTAGTAGGAGGAGTAATGACAAGTTTGGGAGTCATTTGAAAAAATTGCCACATGCTAGTTAGAAAAAGATGTTCCCTCTAGGTGGACACATCCCTTTAGTGAAGAAAAAGCTAACGTTTTCTCCAAACAAATGTAGCCCCACACCAGGAAACACAGGTTGGGTTCAATCCCCATTCAACATCTTTGTTAAGAGCCTTTGCAGAGTTAACAACTGGCACAACTATACCCAGAGAGGCCCCAGGCTCAGTAAATCCCAGGTAGTTACCTTCTCTCCACTGCTCTTCAAAACAAAGAGGAAAATGGCCCTTCTTCATGAGATTCTAGCCTTGCTCCCTACATGTATTTTTTCCCTGTGATTAACTGTATTTAATTTAATTAATTTTTTTTTTTTTGGTCGTTTCACATTATCGGTCACTGAATATTCTCTTGATACTTGATACTCTAGAATCAAGTATCAAGAATCTCTACTTGATACTTTCCCTTCCTCTCTCCCCATCTTCCCAGCCCAAATGGACTATACTTCAAACAATACAAGTAGTAAGGATGATTTCTTTTCTTTTTTATAGATGAAGTCTTGCTCCTGTCCACGAGGCTGGAGTGCAATGGTGCTATCTCTACTCACTGCATCCTCCATCTCCTGGGTTCAAGCGATTCTCCTGCCTCAGCCTCCCGAGTAGCTGGGATTACAGGTGCCTGCCACATGTATTTTTAGTAGAGACATGGTTTCACCATGTTGGCCAGGCTGGTCTCGAACTCCTGACCTCAGGTGATCCTCCTGCCTCGACCTCCCAAAGTGCTGGGATTACAGGTGTGAGCCACCGTGCCTGGCCAAGGATGATTTCTTAAAGGCCCAGTTTTAATGATTTGTATTTTCCACTTTAGGGGATGCTTTTTAAAATTTTTATTTACTTATTTTTTTGACAGAGTCTCACCCTGTTGCCCAGGCTGGAGTGCAATGGTGCTATCTCAGCTCACTGCAACCTCTGCCTCCTGGGTTCAAGCAATTCTCCTGCCTCAGCCTTCTGAGTAGCTGGAGTTACAGGTGTGTGCCACCATGCCCAGCTAATTTTTATATTTTTAGTAAAGACAGGATTTCACCATGTTGACCAGGCTGCTCTCGAACTCCTGACCTCATGATCTGCCCATCTTGGCCTCCCAGTGTTGGGATTACAGGTGTGAGCCACTGCGCCTGGTCTGCATTTTCCACTTTAGATCTTTTTGTTTTTACTTTGGGCAAATAATTTGAAAATATAAATCCTCTTTTCTCTTAAAAACTTCCAAATTTTAAATGTTTAACATTCAGAGCAAGTTTTTAAAAATTATTTTTATCTAATCACATGATATGTTTGAACTTTTCCCTAGGAACTTCCCTGAAGCAATCAATTGACATTAGAAAAAAGTAGGCAAGAAAACGAGTTGCAGATGATATGTATTGGTGAGAAATGGTTCCTGAGATAAAATTTACTGAGCTATAAATAGATGAAGAGAGAGAAAATGGACCAGTATATCATATTCATGATCCTACTGGGGAGGGGACAGGACAGTGATGAGGAGAATTTGGGGCAGAACAGCATCTTGTACCAGCCACCAGCAGACCCTATTAGCCAAGGGCAGATTGTATATTTCACAGATGGACAAGGAAGCCTGGGAAAGAAGGAATGGGGACAACATTTGGGGGAAGAAAGGACATTCATACAAATGCTATATTTGCAAATAGCATACCAGGAGGGGTTGATTGGTGATATTACTTTCTATAAATTATTCTCGGATTTACTTCTTGATTTTAAGTCATCCAAGTTCTAGAATTGGGTCAGATATTTATTTTATGTATTCCACTACCCAGCCAATGCCAGACTGTACTAAGATTGCAATGGAGTTTATGGGTCCCCCAGAATTTCTTTGTTGACACTGTGATCCCAATTTGATGGTATTTGGAGGATGAAGCCCGCATTGATGGGATTAGTGTCCTCATAAAAAGCCAGAAAGCTAGCTAACTCTTTCCATCATGTGAGGATACAAGGAAAAGTTGCATTCACAACCCAACTGTGCTACCACCCTGATCTGTGACTTCTGGACCCTGGAATGATGGGAAATAAATGTTTGTTGACTCAGCTACTCAGCCTGTGGTAATGTGTTATAGAAGCCCAAACTTACTAAGACAAAGACCACTAAATATGAAGTAAAGGCTGGGTGCAGTGGCTCATCGCTATAATTCCAACACTTTGGGAGGCGGAGGTGAGAGGACCCTTTTTGAGTCCAGAAGTTTGAGACTAGTCTGGGCAACATAGCAAAATCCAGTCTTTACAAATAATAAAAAAATTAGCCAGGTATGATGGTGTGTGCCTGTGGTCCCGGCTACTTGGTTGGCTGAGGTAGGAGGACTGCTCGAGCCTAGGACTGGTTGACAGAAAGAGACTCTACCTCAAAAAAAAAAAAAAAAAAATGTGAAATGAAACAGTGATTTTTAACCAGTGGTCTTTGGAACCAAAGTGTTTGGCTTTATTCTTTTGTGGGTCTCTTCTCTTTCCTTTCTGGATTAGGAGATCTTGATCAATGCAGTGGGATGACATTAGGGGAAAGAAAAATGACTTTAGGAGTCGTAAGTATAAAAACTGGCTTCAGATTGAGAATCAACTGAATATTCAAATCATAAAAGAGTAGAAGGGTTTTGAATAGTCTCTACAAAAACACAAAAATTAGCCGCGCCTGGTGGCACATGCCTGTAATCGCAGCTACTTTGGAGGCTGAGGCCGGAGAATCACTTGAATCCGGGAGATGGAGGTTGCAGTGAGCAGAGATCATGCCACTGTACTCCAGTCTGGGTGACAGAGTGAGACTCCATCTCAAAAAAAAAAAAAAAAAATTCTGTTCATTACATATTAATTTTAAAGGACTATTTTTAAAGCAAATAGAAAATTTGCACAGATAGTAGTTCGTGTTGCTAAATGCTGACTTTTGGAAAACCCTTAATGAAATCGGATAGAACTAAATGGGTGTACTGAGATTCAAATTAAGGGTTCCACTTTAGTGAGCACTGTGGCCAAATTTCGGTTTCCTCTGGGTATTCAATTACTTCATAGCCCAGAAAAAGACTGCCTTCCTTGTCCACTATTCCCTGTAGCAGCAGCAGGAAGAAGATTGGGGTGATCAGGACTTGAGGTGGCAATCCAGGCTGGAAGAATCCTTTGTTGTCTTGCTTTGGTTGCCTAAGTGTTGCCAAAGGGGCAATGAAATACTCTTCTTTTAAACTGCCCTCCTATGTGAATTTCAATGCATGGCCTCTCTTCCTTTAATCCACTTGTAAGAATACAATACACTGTTCGATCATTTGGCCACCAGATGAATCTTTCCCAATAGGTACATTTTTTTATCCTTCCACACTTAAAAAAAGTCTACTTAAAGAAATGTGAAAAAGACTGATTTTTAAAGCTCTACTGTTTAATTGAATGCACCATTATCACCTTGGGTTAAAAGCTCTTTTTGAGGGGTATGATTTTAGCATAATACCATATCTGATCCGCTCAAAGGATCATTATTTTGTGTATCATTATAAAGCAAAAAAAAAAAAAAAAAAACAATAAAAACCAAAACCCTGCTACTTTATTGTGAAAGATAAGATGCCATAAATTGTAAGGTTCATTCTGATTTCAGAGATATTAAAAGGTAGAAAAGTATATCTTAGAATCAATAAAATATGATATATAATTGAAATTTTACCACTATATACAGATACTTTTATAAAAACATAATTTTTGTATAGTCTATTATCCCTCTTTTTTCCCCACCATCATTGTCAGACATTATTCATCTATCTCATAAATTATATTTTTATATCACATAATTAGGTATATAACATAATATATAAAAATGTATATTATATATGAGGTGGCTCCAAAAACTTTGTGGAAAAGTAGAAGTAAAAGATAAAAATAAAAAATATAAACTTTATTTCTCAACATATGCTCTATTAAGTTCAAGACACTTTTGTAAGTGATAATACCATCCATTTAATCCATCTCTAAAGAACTGAGCATCCTGGGAATTTAACCTCGTCAATGTAATCTTTTTTACATTATTCACTGAAGAGAAATGGGTACCCCTTACAGACTTTTTAATATTATGAAACAAAGGAGTCAGAAGAAGCCAAATCAGGACTGTAAGGTGGATGTCTAATGATTTCTCACTGAAACTCTTACAAAATTGCCCTTTTTGATGAGAGGAGTGAGCAGGAGCACTGTTGTGGTGGACAAAAACTCTCTGGTGAAGCTTTCCTGGATATTTTTCTGTTAAAGCTTTGGCTGACTTTCTCAAAATACTCTCATCATAAACAGATGTTATTGTTCTTCAGCCCTCCAGGAAGTCAACACCATATTTGTGCATCTCAAAAATTTTTGCCATGACCTTTGCTCTTGACTAGTTCAACGTGCTTTGACTGAACCATTTCCCCCTCTTGGTAGCCATTGCTTTGCTTGTGTTTTGTATTCAGGATTGTACTGGTAAAGCCATGTTTCATCTGTTGTTACAGTGCTTCAGATAAATGCTTTGGGATCTTGATCCTACTTATTTAAAATTACCATAGAATCTTCTGCTCTTGTCTGCAGTTGACCTGGGTTTTAGCTCCCATCTCGTGGAAAGTTTGTTCAACTTTAATTTTTCGGCCAGAATTGTGTAAGCTGAACCAATGGAGATATATACGGTGTTAGCTGTTATTTTGGCTGTTTATTGTTGGTCTCATTACATTATGGCATGAACAATAAGAATTTTTTCCTTTCAAATTGATGTAGATCTACCCCTGTGGGCTTCATCTTCCACAACTTCTTGTCCCTTCTTAAAATGAGTTATCCATTTATAAACTGCTGAAAGCTTTGGGGCGCTATTCCTATAAACTTTTCACAAGTTGTCAGTGATTTTGCCACACTCAAACTTCACCATAAATTTGAAGTTTATTCTTTTTTTTTTTGAGACGGAGTCTCGCTCTGTCACCCAGGCTGGAGTGCAGTGGCGCGATCTCGGCTCACTGCAAGCTCCGCCTCCCGGGTTTACGCCATTCTCCTGCCTCAGCCTCCCGAGTAGCTGGGACTACAGGCGCCCGCCATCTCACCCGGCTAGTTTTTTGTATTTTTTAGTAGAGACGGGGTTTCACCGTGTAGACCAGGATGGTCTCGATCTCCTGACCTCGTGATCCACCCGTCTCGGCCTCCCAAAGTGCTGGGATTACAGGCTTGAGCCACCGCGCCCGGCCGAAGTTTATTCTTATTTCAATTTTAGCAGGGTTCACGTTGCTCTGATAGAGGCTCTTTTCAAGCTGATATTTTATCCTTAGTGCCTCAAACTAGATCCTGTTTTGACATGTTGTAATAATTTAGTATGAGTGCATTTGGTACAAAAAATTTTTTGAAATCCATGCATAGTTTTCTCATAATACACATTTTCATGAAGATTTTGAAGTCCTCATATAATCCATATTTATCTCCATGATGATGTAATCATATGCACACCTATACATATATGTTCCTAAGTGCAAAATTTTAAGAAGTTTCATTGTTGTTTTATAGTAATGTGTTTTTTAGAAGCACTTTTTTCTATATTTAGATTTTCTCGTTTGAAATACCTTGTGGAAAACCCTTTTATCCTGATTGGCAGAGCTCTAACTCATTCTTTTTTGATGACTATATAATGTTCTGCGATGGATCCAATTGATCACTCCCATTGTCTCCATTTGTTGTTGTCATTATTCTTGGTTTTTGCAGGCAGTAAATATCCTGTACCATATTCTTATGTATTTGAGCTTTTATTTTTATTTTTGCTAGATTCCCAGAAGGGGGAATTTGAGTGAAGACATGTGTATTTTCATTTTTAATGAATGTGGACACATTGTTTATCAACAAGGCTTTTACAATACACATTTCCTCTTAAACACATTTCTACCTTTGTACACATTTTCATCCTCTTTAAGAAATGTGAATGGACATGTTAACGGCAAGAACAGTGATTATTACTCTTTCATACCTTGCCAATCTAATGGGCACTTTGCATTTACGTTTTACTTTTATATTTTCTGTACCACCAGTGCAGATGAACATCTTTGAATATTTTCTGGCCATTTGTATCAAGTCTTCTGTGAATTTTTCCTTCTATTCTTTTCTTATGGGGAAAAACTGTTTGCCTTCTTGTTAATTTGTAGAAACTTTTTATGCATACATCATATATTAACTGTTTTTCCTGTTTTGCAATTTCTAAAAAAAAATCTATTGTTTATTCATTGGGTTTGTTTAGGGTAACGTTTGCCATCAAAAGTATCTAGTTTTTACTTAGCCAAATATGCCTATCTTATCTTTCATAGTATGTGAGTTTTCAGTTTGAATAAATTAACTGTTTAATATTTTTATGTTTATATTTTAATGCATTTAAAATTTGTTTTATGTGGTGTAAGATGGTAGTTCAAACAATTTTTTCCATGTAGATAACCTAGATACTTTATTAAATATTCTTTTTTTACTCGATGAAATGAAATGCTACCCTTGTCATGTGTTAAATCCTCATATGCTAGTATAGTTGTTCCTTGGTATCCATAAAAGATTGGTTTCAGGACCCCTGATGGATACCAAAATCTGCAATGCTCAAATCTATTATATAAAATGTGTAGTATTTGCATATATTCTACTCAGTCTTTAGTATACTTTAAATCATCTCTTGATTGCTTATAATACCTAATGCAATGTAAGTGCTATGTAAATAGTTGTTATACTGTATAGTTTTTCTATTTGTATTATTTTTATTGTTGTATTGCTATTTTGAGTTTTTATTGCAAATATTTTTAATGTGTGGTTGGTTAAATCCACAGAGGTGGAACCTGTGGATACTGAGGGCCAGCTGTATCTGATTCTTGATTTTGATTTTTTATTATGTTCCAATGACCTAATTTCCCATTTTTAAGTTAATATCATATTCTCCTCATAGTATATTCTGATATCTGGTAGAGCAGACTCTTCTTTTACTCTTTTTAAAGATTCCTTTCTGCACAGTCTTTAGGTATTTATCCCTTCATAAAAAAAATACAATCATTGTAGCCAAAATCTAAAAAAAAAAAAAAAATCATATTGGAACTCTAATTGAAGTTGCATTAGAAATGATATAGATATATAAATAGATATTAATATAGATGATTTCATGGTATTAAGTCTCCCTATCTGATAATATGGGTCAATTTTTAAATGAGGTTGTACTGGTGTTTTCTTTCTCAACTATCTTATCATGATTTAGTGTAACAGTAAGTTAGATTTAATTAAGTGATAGTTTCTTCATTTTCTCTGGCCTAAAGTAGTTTAAATAACACTGCAATTATCTGTTTATCAGAACATTTTTATACATGCTCGTGTATTGATCATCTCAGTATTGGTAAGATACTAATGTTGTTTTGTACGTTGGAGCTAGGAATGAGTTAATATTCAACAACGCACGAGACAGTCCTGCACAACAGAATATTATCCCATCAAAATTGCCAATACTGCCCCAGTTGAAAACATTGGGTTTGAAAAACTCAGCTGAGAACCTATAAGATCTCAATGCTTTTTTTCTAACAGTAGAGTTTTTGGTTTTTTAACCTTTCAGATCTCTCTACTAATGGATCTCATTCACTTAGGAGAATTATTCTTTTCATTGCTTTCCAAATAGTTTATCATTTCTCTTTTGATTTCTATTTTGGTCCAAAAAATTTTTTTTCTATTTTGGTCCCAAAATTTTCTAAGTGTTTAAATTTCCTAATAGTTATAATGTTTGGGGGCAACTTTTTATTATTTCTAATTGTATCAGTTTATAATGGAGAATGTAGCATGTGTTTTTAAAGTATATTACAGGTTTTCTCTATGGCTAACTATGTGATCAGTTTTATAAATGATCCATGGACCATTTCCCTGTCTCACTGAGGGCAAGCAAGCATGAGCGTGCGTGCACACACACACACGCGTGTGTATATTTTCTATTTGAGAATTAAAATGTTCAATATAGATGGTATTCATTTGCTAGAGCTGCCATAGCAAAACACCACAGACTGGGTGATTTTAACAACAGAAATTTATTTTCACAGTTGTGAAACTAGGAGTCCAAGATCAAGACATCAACAGGTTTAATTTCTTCTGAGGCCTCTCTCTTTGGCTTGCAGATGTCTGCCTTCTGAAGATGTCTTCACAGGGTCTTTCCTCTCTGCTCACACATTCTTTGTGCCTCTTTTTGCACCCAAATTCCCTCTTCTATTAAGGACACAAGTCAGATTGGATTGGGGCCCACACTAATGTCCTCATTTTAACTTAAACACGTCTTTAAAAGCACTCGAATTACTTGGGGTTAGAGCATCAACATATGAATTGGGTTGGGGCTCACAGTTCAGCCAATAACAGATTTATTAAGTGAGTTTTACCAGTTGCACTCTGTAATTTCTCTTTGATCTTACTTATTTCTTGTAAATTAGAGTTATGTAATGTTCAAAAGATACACTGATGTTTCAAACTAAAATTATGTTTTTATTAAGGTCTTGCATTTCTAATAATTTTGCTATATATAGAATTACATATAGTTATTATATATAGAGTTTTATATATATATATAATTTTTTTTTTTGAGATGGAGTCTTGCTCTGTTGCCCAGGCTGGAGTGCAATGATGCGATCTCTGCTCACTGCAAGCTCTGCCTCCCTGGTTCAGGCCATTCTCTTGCCTCAGCCTCCAGAGTAGCTGGGACTTTATATCTTCTTAAACTATGACTTTTGTTAAAACCTAATAATCATCTATTTCCTGGTTAAGGCTTTTAACATTATATTCCATCTTGTCTAATATTAATATTATCTTGTCTTTGCCAATACATTGTTTTCAGCTTTCTTTTTTTTTTTGAGACGGAGTCTCGCTCTGTTACCCAGGCTGGAGTGCAGTGGCCAGATCTCAGCTCACTGCAAGCTCCGCCTCCTGGGTTCATGCCATTCTCCTGCCTCAGCCTCCCGAGTAGCTGGGACTACAGGCGCCCGCCACCTGGCCCGGCTAGTTTTTTGTATTTTTAGTAGAGACGGGGTTTCACCGTGTTAGCCAGGATGGTCTTGATCTCCTGACCTCGTGATCCGCCCGTCTCGGCCTCCCAAAGTGCTGGGATTACAGGCTTGAGCCACCGCGCCCGGCGTTTTCAGCTTTCTTAATCACTTTGTTGTACAATATTTTTTAACTGCATAATTCAGAGTTTTCTCTTTTATTTCAATTTGACAGTCTCTTTCATGCAATGGAGAATTTAGTCTATTTGTTGTTACTTTAATGAAAATTTTCTTTCTTTCTTTTTACTTTATGATTTATGTTGTCATTCTGCTTCTCCCTTATCCTATTTATTTTTTTAGAGATGGGGTCTCACTATGTTGCCCAGGTTAAAATGCAGTGGCTATTTACAGGCCCAATCATAGTGCACTGCAGCCTTCAACTCCTGGATTCAGGTTATCCTGCCTCAGTCTCCTGATTAGCTGCAACTACAGGTGTGCACCACTGCACCTGGCTCCTTATCCTAATTTTAATTGGTTTGCTTATTCTAGTCTTCTGCTTATGTATTTGGAAGATCCACTATACCATTTCTGTCCATTAATGGTTACTTTTTCATTCTCTGTAGTTACAATTTTATATGTATTTCTCTAATATTATTTGAAAAACGAGATGCTAGTTTTTTTTTTTTTTATTTTTTACCAAGAGGCACTGCTTCCCTCCATTTTCCCCACAGCAATAAAGTGATTCTCAGAACGCTGACATGGATCCTTTTCCCACCCTTTATCCCACGCTCCCCTGTCAAGATTCTTACAGTCCTTTCATTTCCCTGGTCCAGTAGAGGTCATTTCATCATCCTCAAGCTGTAAGTGTTACAGATGAAAAGTCTGATGCCTGTCTTATTATTTTTCCTTTGTGGTAACTCATCTTGTTTTGTTTCTGTCAGGAAGTTTAATGAATTTTCTTTTTATCCTTAGAATTCATGAACTTTATTAGGACAGTCTCAGGTCTGTGTCTTTTCTAATTAGTCTATGACTGAACTTTGTCCTTTCATTCTGCAGACTCATGTTTCTTCAGTTGAGAGAAAATTTTCTCTATTATGTATTTATGTAAACATTGTGCCTTTGTCATCTCTTTCTGACTTCTTTAGGAAAAGAAAAAGGATACTAAGTTGTTGGCTTTGTCCTACAAGTCTTTTTTCTTTTCTCTTAATATTTCTAACTTTCTATATTTTTATCTCTACGTATTTATTTCTCTGTCTCTCTCTCTACATATATAAATGTATAGAGAGAAATATATATGTATATATGTAGAATACATATACATTGTATATATGTGGAATACATATACAGTATATATATGTAGAATACATATATGTGTATATATGTACATATGCGTGTGTATATATACACACATATATACATGTATACAGACACATACATACACATACATATGTACATATATACACATATATGTATTCTACACATATACATATAATATATAATGTATAATGCATGTATATGTATATAAGTATATATTATACATCTATGCATATATTATATATAATATAATAAATTATACATATATGTATACATATTATACATATGTGTATATATGTATGTACATCTATTTCTACTTTGACTTTGTGTTTTGAGATGTTTCTTACACTTGCTTTTCCAAGTCAATAATTTGGATCTTAACAGTAGCCACTCACTCTCTAAATGCATCTATTAATATGAACATTTGCTTATTTGAGAAATCATTTTGATTTTCCTACAGAAATTGTGTTTTGTCATTTGCTTTGTGATTGCTCTTATTGTAATACACATCTTTTATATCATCATCATTTATTTTCCTAACGTTTTATTTTTCTAGACATGTGTTTCTGTTTGCTTTGAATGACCTTACTCTCTCTGGCTTTATTATAATTTTTAAAAATATTTCATTTATTCATTTATTCACTAACTTTTTTTATCCTTCCCGGGGCTCAGTTGTGATGATTGAAGACATGGATTGGTAGTAGTTCAGGAAGGGATAGAAAGAGTGTGGTCTCTGCATTTTGGGTGAATGGCGTAGGCATAGGCAGGCTGCCAGCCTCCCCGGAAGGCTGCCTTCACAGTAAAAAGCCTCCAGTCCCAGTTTTCCTTATACTCAGCAGGGCTGAGGAAAGAGAGAACTAGATCCACCTTCTTAGCTGCTTTTTATTCACTCATCTACTACTTCTTGCTTAAGCAGCCCAGGCATGCTTATGGGGCTTAGAATCCACTCAGTTCTGGGGCTCAAGCTCTTTCCAGCATCTCAGGAGTTGTGATCTTTGTGCTGAGATCTTCTCTGAGGTTGATCTCCTGTAGTCTCTGGCTCATCTAGCCCCTATGGGGAAAATTTGAACCATTTCCTCTTTTGGAGACTTGCTCAGAGGGGAGGCCTCACTTCCACTCAGCAGTCATATGAGCCAATAAAAGTGGATAGACTGGAGTGGAGAGTGCAGCTCTTATAAACTTCAGGAGAGTAGCCATGTTTTCAGAATCCCCAGAGGCCTATTTTAAAATGGTTACATTATAAATCAGCAAAATCTTAGCAAAATCCAGAGTTTCCTAGTCTTTCAAACCAAGAGAAATAATCCATCTAGCCTTGTTCTTTGCCTTAATGCACATTGGCAATGAGAGCTTAAGTGCCAAACAATGTTTTTTCTTTCACATGTGTGAGACCAAGGAACATTTATTGTAAAAGTTAAATAGAGTGACAGCTTGCTTTGGCTGATGTGTAAGAGTTCTTGACTGGGCTGCTTTCCTTTCTTCCATAATAAGCAGTTAATAGAAATTCACTGACCTGCAGTGCAGACTTAATTTATCGCGTATATCAAGTTGATTTAACAGGAATGGAATGTGGTGGAACAATAGCTTCCCTCTCTGCCCACCTCTTGGTGATCCTCCGACATTCGTTTGGAAAGAAAATCAGATTTAAAACCATGTAGAACCTTTGTGATTTTGAATAATTGGACTATGTTTGAAAAAAGTATTTAATCAATGACAATCATCTGTTTATTTGAAAAATGGTTGTGTTCAGGGAGGTGGTATTTGTCTTTAAAATTTTCACTTGTAGGAAAGACTGAAGTGGCTGAGTACACTATGTACTTTTCACTGTATAAAGGGAAAACTGAAAATCCTGAATTGCTTCATTCTTTCATGGTATGTTCTTTATTTAGAAAATCCTTAATTAATTTTGTGTGAAAGCAGACAGTCAAAGGATTTAAAGAAGCAGAAAAACATCTTGAATTTCTTACTGCTTGCAAAGTGGGGAATGTGAAAATGGTAAACTGATTAAAAGAAGTCATCTTGAAGTCTACCATTATAATGAGATGTAAATAACAACAGTGACAAATCCAGATCATTTAAGAAAGTTTGCACAGGATTTTTCCATCTGAAATGCATTTTTTTTTCCAATTTTGGTCTCTTGAGACATCAGCCATTTAAAAGCATGATATTGGAACTAACCCAGCATCAATTTTAATTAGCACAGAAATGCTAATTATACTTTTTCTATGTGATGCTTAATGCGAGCTGTCAGGACACTGAATTTTTTACATCAGTTGTGGTGAGATACACAAGATCACCAGACCCACTTTGAAATGATAAAGACCAATACATCTAAACTGATGATTATTTTTAAACTATAAGGAAGTGCTAGCTACAAGATGCATAAAAATAATGGCATCAAAGTGAAAAAATTGGGCTGTTTATTCACACCAGATACAAGCATAATTTCACAAACTTTTCAATATTTGTGGTCTGTGCAAACCAATTGCTTACCATTGAATCACTGAAAATACACATAAAGCTTGATTTCGGAAGAAAACTACTTTTTCACTAAAGAATCTTTTTGAAAATCAAATTGCCACCCTCTCTTCATTTTTTAGGGCTTCACATTTCAGATTTTCTTTTAGGGCTTTGCATTTTAGATTTTCTTAAAGGAAAGTCTGCGTGTGCTCTTGGCTTATCTTTATTTTTATTTTTATTTTTATTTTTTGACAGCTCTAGGGCCTGGCACACTGGCTCGTACCTATAATCCTAGCATTTTGGGAGGCCAAGGCCGGTGGATCACTTGAGGTCAGGAGTTGGAGACCAGCAGCCTGGCCAACATGACAAAACCCCATCTATATTAAAAATACAAAAATTAACCAGGCATGATGGCACATGCTTGTAATCCCAGCTACTCAGGTGACTGAGGCAGGAGAATCACTTGAACCCAGGAAGTGGAGGCTGTGGTTAACCGAGATGGCGCCACTGTACTCCAGCCTGGGTGACAGAGCGAGACTCTATCTCTAAAATCAAAACAAAACAAAAGATGACAGCTCTAGGAACGCACTGGTTACTGTCCCTTAATAAAATCTGTTGCCAAGCATACATTTAATTAACTTGATTTTAGTTACTGAAGACAATTAGACTTGAATTCTCTCAACAGTCAAACCTTCCATTTTGACAAATATTTGTATCAGAATGAGGGTGCGATTCTAAATGGCTTTTGAAGTTTATATTCATCATATAATTCTGGGATTCTATATAACAAAAGGGATTACATCTATATTAAATTACTTTTTAAAAATAGTATTGATGTAATGAGTACTAGAGTTGGCCAGAAACCTGGAAGGAAAAATTCAACACAACTGTATTTTGGGGGCAGAAATTTTTCCTCAACTACCATAAATCCTGTGAAATTTTGTCTCACTTGGATAAAGTGATGAATTTTTTAAAAGTCTGAATTGTGAAATTTTTTTTTTTTTTTTGAGACGGAGTCTTGCTCTGTCGCCCAGGCTGGAGCACAGTGGCCGGATCTCAGCTCACTGCAAGCTCCGCCTCCCGGGTTTACGCCATTCTCCTGCCTCAGCCTCCCGAGTAGCTGGGACTACAGGCGCCCGCCACCTCGCCCGGCTAGGTTTTTTGTATTTTTAGTAGAGACGGGGTTTCACTGTGTTAGCCAGGATGGTCTTGATCTCCTGACCTCGTGATCCGCCCGTCTCGGCCTCCCAAAGTGCTGGGATTATAGGCTTGAGCCACCGCGCCCGGCCTGAATTGTGAAATATTATAAAATAAATTAAATTTGATTATGTTTGGTACTGTGGCTTACTATATAATAATGATAACAACACAGCAGTGATCACTGTTTTATTTATTGACCGTCCGCTCTAGTCCTGGCACTGTGCTATGTGGTTTATGTAATGGCCATACCAAGGAAGAGCCATCATTATTTCTATTTTATAATCAAGTACAAGGCTCCGGACACTATGGAGCTTGCCCAAGACTTCACAGCTAGCAAGGGGCAAGAGTGGTTTACACCCAAAGCTGGTACTAAAGCCTTCTGGTAACCATTGCACTCTCTGATAAAATGTATGTGTTTTTAGTGATAGAGTAAAAAAAATCCTAAAGGGAATTTTTCTCCCTCTGAAACCAGGTTTAGCATGACCACTTAATCACGTGTTCACTGTTCTTAGGAAACCATTTCTTCTTTTTTTCAGATGAAGTCTTGCTCTTGTCGCCCAGGCTGGAGTGCAATGAATGGCATGATCTCGGCTCACAGCAACCTCCGCCTCTCAGGTTCAAGCCGTTCTCCTGCCTCAGCCTCCTGAGTAGCTGGGATTACAGGCACCCACCATGATACCCTGCTATTTTTGTATTTTTAGTCGAGACGGGGTTTCGCCATGTTGACCAGGCTCGTCTCAAACTCCTGACCTCAGGTGATCCACCTGCGTTGGCCTCCCAAAGTGCCGAAATTACAGGCATAAGCCACCATGCCTGGCCCTATTTCTTCTTATCTATGGCAAAAACAGATCTCAGTCCAGCAGGATTGACAGCTGACCAAGTGCAAATGAGTGCAAGACAGATAAATGGTCAATTTAGGAAGTTAGTTGACACCTACTTAAGCGCCAAAATAGCAAATATTTATGAGTCCTTACTAGGTGCCCAACACCGATTTGAGTGCCTCAAACGTGTAACTTAATTGATCTTCACAATTATCCTTTGTGTTAACTACTGTTGTTATCACCTTCTCATTTTACAGTTAAAAATGCTGAGGAACAGGGAGGCTGAGCAGCTTATGCAAGGGCTCCAGGTAGAGCCAGAATAGAGCTAGAATTCGAACTCACGTCGTCTAGCTCTAGAACTCATAGCTCTAGAACTTTTTCTCCCAGAGGTTTTTTTTTTGTCAGTTTTTGTATCTGGAACATGGGGAAAATGGCTGTCTTATTTATAGAACAAGGAGAAATAAGAGAAATAAGTGAGATCATGAATGTGACACTGCTAAAAACAATGCAAAATAATATAAGGTATTGATATTTATTAACACAAGTTTTTGTGGGGAAAAAGAGAGGTCAGCCTGTTACTGTGTTATTATAGATAGAAGTAAGTTTAAGAGACTCCATTTGGCTCTGTATTTGAGATGCTGTTAATCTGTGACTCTACCCCCAATCTTGTCCTTGCTAGAAACATCGCTGTGCTAATCAAGGTTGAAAGGATTTTGGGCTGTAAGGAATGTGCTTTGTTAGCCAAATGTTTAAAGCCTGCTTGTGGTTGAAGGTCAGTACCACTCCCTTAAATCTCAGTAAAAGAAAAACATCTGTCTCCTGCCCATCCCTGGGAAAATGTAACATTTCTGTGTATCTGTATGCCTTACTGCTGAATTACTCCCTTATCTTTTTGGTAATAAATACTGAGGGAACTCAGAGACCGGTGCCAGTGTGGGTCCTCTGGAAGCACAGCACTGGCCCCCTGGGGCCTCGCTTTTCTTTCTCTATACTTTGTCTCTGTGTCTTTATTTCTTTTCTCAAGTCTCTCGTTCCACCTAGCGAGAAGCACCCACAGGTGTGGAGGGGCAGGCCACCCCTTCAGTTTTCAAATTTGATAATTATTTAGTGAATTTATTTGTACCCTAACTCTCTCAAAAAGTAATTTGAGACATGCTACCAAAAAGGGACATACGAATAAGGTTAATAGGAAAATCAAGTTTAAGCAAAGGAGGGAGACAGGACAATAAATAATAGTAAGACTTACAATACCGAAGACAAAAGGTAAAACACAAGCTTCATAGTTTTATCAATAAAAAGAAAATAGAGTATTTTCTTAGGAGAAAGAAAGTTTTTTTCCCTGCCATTTTATTTTACAAGAAATTTCTCATATTAGAGCTTCCAGAGTGAACATAATGATCAATGGTTCCAGAGAGTAAGCAATTTGATTGATTACAGTATCATCACTTTTGCTTTCTCTCTTCTTGTCATGGTAGAGATATTAAGGAGCCATGAAGCCTTCATATTTGGTCAGCAGGAGGGAGATGTTGTAGAATATAAGGATATGGATAATTTAAGACTAGATAATCAGCCCTTAAATTGTCAAAAATTGACTGTGTTTCAAAAGAGAACCTCCTAAGTATACCAGATAGATCTGCTGTGGCTGTGACGATGCTAACCAGCAGGTCATTTAACACTGATGCCATGTGGGCTGTGATGCGGGATGCATAATTAGATAATTAGATGCGGTTTCTGCTCCTGGGGCCCAAAGTTTAAATTAGACACAGCATATTAGTGCAGAGAATGATCAGAATATAGATAAAGGAAACACATATGCATTGCAGAATATTTAGAAAATATAGAAAAATATGAAGAAAGTCAACATCGATCAAATTACAACCATTGTTATCTTTTGGTATATATTCCCTTCCAGTATCTTATTGTCATTTTGTCTCTCTCTCTATAGGTAGAAATATAGCTATAGATATGACATAGATATGGCCTGGACATGATATAGATACACACATCTCCATACACACATTTTCAGAGGTTCAGAGGGATTATGTACCTTTCCCAAGGCCCCAGATCTATGACAAAGATGGAGCTCAAACCCATTTTGGTCTGATACTAAAGCCCATTTTCTTAATCACTGTTTTTTGAATACATCAATTTTTGGACACAGATTATTTTATGAAGGTAGACGCATGTATTATTTAGCACCTTGTACACTACTCTTCCCTCTCCAATCACCTTGTATTGATTGGGACCAGTGTTTCAGGTCATTAATATTTTTCTAAAACATTTGTTTTAATATTAATATTCTATCATAGACCCTCATTTATTTGATCATCCCATTATCTTAAATCTTTAAGCTTCTGATGTTCACAAGTTATCATTTATCACTAAGAAAGGGAGACTGATAAGTTCTGCTTGCATGTGTCAGGGAAAGCTTCCTCGAAGAGGAGGCACTTGAGCTAGATCTTGAAGTTGCATGGGGTTGACCTGTCAGACATATAAGAGACATATTCAGCAGAGGAAAAAAAACATGGTAAGTCTGGAGAACTGAAAGTTGTTTAGTGTGGCAATATACTGTAATAGTTAAGAGATCAGATTGTTTTCAGACATTAGAACCCTGTCTGAGTCCAATACTAGCGTTACCACTAATAAGTATGAGCTATGTGACTTCGGTTAATTTGCTTAGCCCTTCCAAGCCTCTCTCTCATTTGTAAAATGAAGACAGAAAGAAGGTTGTCATGAGGGCACAGAGAGCTCTTTGTGTAAAACCTGATGCCAAGTAAGAACTCAAGAAATATTATTTTTCTTTGTTAGTGTTAGTATGATTATTAGCCACCTTAGGGTGTGTGCTGGGGAGTGCTGAGAGATGAAACAGGACAAATCCTAGAGAGCCTTAAATATCCTGCTAAAAAGCCTGATCTTTATACTACACACAGTCGAGCCTTGATAGATTTTTAAGCTAGAAAATAACCATGATCAGGTTTCAATTGCAATACAGATACAGGACTGTAAGTAGGGAATTTGCAATTTCAGATGAGACATGGTGAGGGCTTGAAGTAAGTCTAACAGTGGATCTGAGAAAGGAGACAAATAAGAGACACATCTAGAGAATCACTGAAACTAAGCAATTCTTTGGTTCTAGAAGTGAAAGGAGGAATCCAGGATGATATAGAAGATATCTGATGTTTCTGCCTGTGCAGTGTTCCCCTCTACTTTTTTTTTTCTTTTGAAATAGCACCTCAGTTTTCCTTTAGGAAATGACTTTCCCCCCATGCTCAGTCCATTTCCTGATCCCGTTCACCCATGGTATGTGCAGGTGGCCCAACAGTTCCACATCCCTGGTCATAGGGACTGGGCCAGGGTATGCATTGAATTACATTGTTCCAACCAGACCAGGATACTTGCTGAAATTATTAGGAAGGAGAACCTCTTTCACTGGAATTAACACTGGAGGGATATAAGCTTGGCATACCCAATCTAGAAAAGGAGCCAATGATAGAGAAGAGCTGAGAAGAGGAAAGAGCAGAATAATTTTATAAAATCATTTAGCTAAGTTCATTCATACTTAGAGATAGCATCCCCTTATAGGCTTTGCAATTAAGTATTCATTAAATTATGTTTTCTAGTCAAGCCAACTTCAGTTGAATTTCTTTCACTTGCAACTGAAATTTCAATACGTTTGAGCAGATACAGATGATTCCCCAATTTTTGCCTCAGGTGATCCGATGGAGTAACCGAGGTGTGACGCACATTGGAGGGACAGATTTGGGAGAAAATGATGACTTGGATTTGGAGCAGACTGTGTCTGAATTACGCATGGGGCAAGTGGGTGGAGAGATCTGCTAGACATGTGAATAAATGAGTCTGACACTTAGGAGATAGATCAGAGTTGGAGAAACATGTTTAGATCCATCTGATTCTGTGACTGGGACAGAGTTTATTTCCTTTTGAAATTCTTCTTTTTTGGGGTAAGGATGCTCCCATGGCAGGCACTCAGGCTATACTGGCAAACTATGGGGGGAATGGCAAGCAAATAAATATCATGTGTAGGATTGTTTTGGGAGTAAATGTACTTTTTTGTCCCACTAATGTTTATATTACAACACTATTAATATAACAGTAGTACAGTCAGGTAATGAATATATCAATTTCCCATCTCAGAAAAAAACAAAATGTATATTTTGAATAGCATCTATGATTTTGGGGGGCTGACGGGGGCAGCACAATAATGTATACAATGCTTTTATAATGCAAGAAAGAACTGTGAGCTGTAGTCAAACCTAACAGCTTTGAGGTTGGATGTAGAGTTCATAGATGGGTTGGTAGACATGACATTTATGAATTTGATGTTTTGTACTGATACAGCTATTTAAATTGGAGAAAATGAACAGGCTATACCTGCCATCTTCTATGCTGAATGTCTCGCCAATGGCCATGGGAAGTGTAGCTCAGTGCTTTGTGAACCTTGGTCTCTCTCTGGATGTTTGGCATCTGAATAATCTGAGCAGTTAAATCGACAGGATTTTGGATCCCACTCTTAAAGATTCTGATTCTGCAAGTATATATGTGAGAGATATGGATGTGTAGCCCCAATTGTATGTGTCATTGGGCTGACATTTGAATTCTTTGGGTCTCTGTTGCCTCACTGACAAACTAAGGGGCTTGAAATGATTATCTTTAAGGTCTCTTCCTGGTCTCAACATACCTTCATTTCATTCCTTTAACCCATTTGTTTCTCTGTTCTTCATATGTGAATCTTATAACGCACTTCTCCGACTTCATAAAGGAGATAAAAGAGATAAAATTCAAACCAGCATTTCAGCTGTCTTTTGACTACTGACAAGATGACAGTTTTAGGAGTGTCTCAATTTGGTGATGTGCGACGGTAATGATAGTGAGCTATGTTGTGTATAATTTAATCCTTAAGCATGCATCTACCACTTAAAGTTATTTCCTATACACATAAAATGATAAAACAGTAAGCAGGTTTTTTTTTAACTGTCTCTATTTTGTTATTGTATATTGTGCTATTCCCACTGGAGAAAGCATAGTGTTTTTTTCTTCTTTCCTTTGAAAATCAAGTTCATGCAAAGTGACAGGTTTAGAACATATTTCTAAATCAAAGAATGACCATTATAGGACTTGATCATACAAGTTACTTCCCTAACTACCATTTATTTGTGCTAAAATTGGCTACATTCCTGATGATAATTCTGCAAGACAGCAGTAGGATATGACTTGCCTTCCCACTGTTTGATATAAATCGCCACTGATACGAATTGAGTTCAGCTGCAGTGAACTTAAATGCTAATGTTGAAAACATAAGGCAGCCTGCTGTTTCTTTTATACCAGAAAGTTTTAACTTCTGCAGTCTTCTGTATTCCACCACTCCCCCCCACCACCTTAGGTTAGATCAAATTAGAACCACTCCATTTCTGTCTGAAGGGTGAAATGTGCAAACTTGATTTACATAACTCAACATGAAAAAGGAAGAAGGAATTAATCATAAGGCTGGGCACACCACTCTTGTCCTTGAATAATACACCATAACAGTCATGGGAAAATCGTTGGTGAATAACTTTTATCAGGTAGCTCACCAGTATTTGTTAAGCACTGATTCTGTGCCTAGTACTGTGTAGAGCATTTTAAGGTCAAGAAAAGAATAACAGTCAAAATTATAATAAAATTTCTCACCATATGCCAGGCATCGTAGTAAGCACTTTACAGTTGTTATCTCATAGAATCCTCAAACAGTTTTATGAAGGAAGTATCTGATATTTATATCGGTTTTACTGATGGAGAAACTGAGGTCCAAAGAGATCTGCAAAACCATAGCCCAAGGGCTTCAGAAACCAGAATTCAAACACAGGTGTCCATACTCTTGGCATCTTGATGTTCACTGACTTTAAAGAGTTTCTGAACTAGTTGGGAATGCAAGGAGTACAGCTCATCTGGAAAGGCCTAGCATTGTAATGTTTGCATAAAAACGTTACAGCCGGATTCCTTCCTGATCATGCGTGATGTCAACAGAGGTGAAAGTATCATTCTGAAGTGAGGGCATGATATGGTTTGGCTGTGTCCCCACCCAAATCTCATCTTGAATTGTAATTCCCATAATTCCTATGTGTCATGGGAGGGACCCAGTGGGAGGTAACTGAATCATGGGAATGGTTTCCCCCATGCTATTCTCATGATAGTGAGTGAGTTCTCACGAGATCTGTTGGTTTTATAAGGGGCTTCCCATCTTACTTGGCACTTCTGCTTCCTTCCTGCAATGTAAAGAAGGACATGTTTGCTTCTCCTTCCACCTTGATTGTAAGTTTCCTGAGGCCTCCCAGCCATGTCAAACTGAGTCAGTTAAACTTCTTTCCTTTACAGATTAACCAGTTTTGGGTATGTCTTTATCAGCAGAATGAGAACAGACTAATTAATACAGGGCATGAGCTGGGTTAAAGAAAAAAGCAAGAATAGGAAAGAAGAGCCAAATCAACTGCATGCCACTTACCTGGTGCACACAATTCCCTTGATTATACATGCATGCACTTTTCTCATTTTACGTCTTCTACCCTGACTCAGAAGAGATCCTGGGCTGTCCCTCATATTGGGTGTGCCTGGAATCTTAGGGGTTCAATATGGTTGATGCTCTGAACTGGAAAGGGAGAAGGGGGATAAATTGAAAGTGAGGCAGCAGGCAGGGGCTGGGTGGTGGGGGCCATTGGAGGCATCATAAGGAATTTGGTCTGTATCCTAGGTGGGGCAAGGAAGTGACGTGCTCACAATTGGTTTTTTTTTTTTTTTTTTTGGTAGGATTATTCTGGAAGTGACGTGGTGTATTAGCCCATTTTCGTGATGTTGGTGAAGATATACCCGAGACTGGGCAATTTACAAAAGAAAGAGGTTTAATTGGACTTACAGTTCCACATAGCTGGAAAAGCCTCACAATCATGGTGGAAAGCAAGGAAGAGCAAGTTATGTCTTACACGGATGGCAACAGGCAAAGAGAGAGAGCTTGTGCAGGGGAACTCCTCTTTTTAAGATCATCAGATCTCCTGAGACTTATCCACTATCATGAGAACATCATGGGAAAGGCTTGCCCCCATGTTGATTCAATTATCTCCAACCAGGTCCCTACCACAACGAATGGGAATTCAAGATGAGATTTTGGTGGGGACACAGCCAAACCATATCACATACCAAATAAATGGAAGGAGATGCAAAAGCAATATGAATGAGTGATGATGGTGGTTTAAACCTGAATTAAGATGGAATGAATTAGGCATACTTGGGAAATGTTTAGAAAATGGAGCTATAGGATTTCTGGTTTATGATTTCATCATTCCTCTAATACTGCTTCTATCACAGTCACAGTCACTTAATTTTGACAAGTCTGTGGACACTTTTCTGTTCTCCTTTTTTTTTTTTTTTTTT
>NW_012110919.1:8293664-8441731 GCF_000951035.1 Colobus angolensis palliatus
GATCTCCTGACCTCGTGATCCGCCCGCCTCGGCCTCCCAAAGTGCTGGGATTACAGGGTTGAGCCACCGCGCCCGGCCTGTTCTCCTTTTATTTGACAGTGTTCTAGTATTTGAACTCTTGACTTTTGTGGCTACATTTTTCTTGTTTTTTTTCTTTACTTCTCTCCTTCTTGGTCTATTTTTACCTGTTTCTCCTTTCTCTAATCTGCTTCTGTCTCTTTTAAACTGGTTTCCCCACTTTATTCAAATGTGATGAAATTCCTCATCACGGGGATCCTTGGATTGCTTTCTTCCTGTCTCTGCCATATAGTGTCTACACTGTTCTAGGTGATTTTATTGTCTATATGCTACTGACTCAAAAGTTTCTGTCTCAGGTCTAGATTTGTCCTTGAAGTTCCTGGTTATGACCCCAGCTGCCTACTTGACAAGCCCACATGGAAGTCTAACCGACCTTCCAAGTTGAACACATCACAAACTGACTCGTCAATTCCCCACCTCTCTACCACCTGCCTCTCCACTACTTGAGTCAATAGCACTATCATCCACCTACATCAGTCAATTGAAAAGCCAAAGCTGAGAATATTCCTTAATTTCTCTTTTTTATTTAATGCCTATATCCATTCCCTCAGGAAAACCTTTCAATTCTAACTTCCAAAACATCTCTTTATTTCTTCATTTCCCCAATTCTACTCCATCCTGGGTTATCTTTAAACTTGTTTTATTTTTTCTTGTATTTCATGCTTTCTTATTTGTTTTTTTGCTTGTTTAGTGACTACTGTTTTCCTCACTAAACTGTTAAGTTCCATGAGGGCAGGGATTTTGGATTTGGGCTGTTTTGCTCCCCATAGCACCTAACACAGATAACTGGCTGAATAAATATTTGTGGAATAAATTAACAGACTGATGGTTGATTTATTGAGAGTGGTGAGAGATAAGGAGAGGAGAAAAAGATGTCCAAAATTATTCTCAGATTTCTGCTTTGAGTAAAAGGGTACTTAATTATGCCACTTGCAAAGACAGAAGCAAGTTTTAAGGGGAAAAATTAAATTTCATTTTAGACATATTGAATTTAAGATAATTATAAGACAACAAGTGAAGATATCCAGTTGGCCCTTTGATATATTGGAATGGAGCTTAGAAGCCAGTTCTTTTTTTTTTTTTTTTTTTTTTTGAGACGGAGTCTTGCTCTGTTGCCCAGGCTGGAGTGCAGTGGCCGGATCTCAGCTCACTGCAAGCTCCACCATCTGGGTTTACGCCATTCTCCTGCCTCAGCGTCCCGAGTAGCTGGGACTACAGGCGCCCGCCACCACGCCCAGCTAGTTTTTTGTATTTTTTTTAGAAGCCAATTCTGATCTGGAAATATCAACTGCAAACTCTTTAGCCTAAGGATAGCATTGAAGTTATAGAAGCGTCTAAGCTCCTTTAAGTGAGAAGAGTGCCTTAGAGCCCAAGGAAACATCAAAATTGTAGAACCAGTAGAAAACGAGGATGGCCAAGGTGGTAGGAAGAAAACCCAACAGCATGTGCTGTTAAAAAAAAAAAAAGAAAACTTCAAGAAGAAGGGACATGTCAATAGTGTCACATACTACTGAGAGGTCAGGAAAATATAACCAAAAAATGACCACTGGATTTAGCAATATGAGGACAGTAGTGATCTTGGGGAGCAGTTTCAGTGGAGTGAAAAATGGTGGTTCAGATTTAAAGGACGTGAAGAATGAGAAGGAGGTAAGGAAGATGAGATAGTATTTGTTAAAAACGTTGTCAGCTGCAGGTTGGATGAAGAGCTGATGGATTTTATGTATATGGAAGAGACTTGAGGATGTTAAATTTTGGGGAGAGAGAGAGAGAGAGAATAACAGACAATGACACCTTGAGAAGAGAGTTGTAATAACCAGGAATTACCTGGTAATTCTTACCAGGGTAAGAACCACCAGAATATAGGAGGAGACAGAAACTTAAGTGCAATTAGAAGGAGTGGCTCTTGCAGGAAGTGGAAGAGGGCTTGGGCAGTTGCAGGCAGATTTGTGAATTCTGTCAAAACTGCAAGAGGCTCATCTGTTGGCTTTCATTTTTTCGATGAATGAGGAGGAGAGGACTGTGACAGCACCAACCCTTTTAGGGACCACTTTCCTCAGATCCCTAAAAGCCACCCCTCTTCAATAAGGACTACTCTAAAATGTTCTGTATAACCAAGTCATTTTGAAATATTTTCTTTCTGTGATGGTCTAGAAATACACCTGTCTGCTGGACTTCTCATTCTTAATAGCGTTACCACTCTACGGATGAACCTTCAGAGAATCATGGCTAGTGCAGTTTATTTGTAGATGGGTTCTCATTGTTCCTATGAGTAATATAAAATTGTCTATTTATTATTCATTTGTTCCCTCTCCTTTTTTATCGCTACTTTGCATTTTACCTTCCTGTTTGTTGCCAAGCATGATGAGCTAGCATGGAGATACTTGGTATAATGGTTTCAAATTATACTATCAGTACACTTTTGATGTCCCTACATAATTAATGCTAAGATTCACAGCCAGTGGTGGTAATAGGAGCCAGAAAACAACTCTACACATAATGAAATATGCTTAATAATTGGTTTGGGTTTTTTTTTTCCTCTGCCTAATAGTCAACTTTATTTTTTCCTGCTATAACAAAGACTAGTTGGGGTGGCGGTGGGGGGAAACCTTATTATATAACAATTTCCTGCTTGACCCATCCAAGTCTGGAAGGCATTTTACCTGTTCAGTGGGTGACTGGGAATCTCAGGCAATATTGTAGTCATAGCTTTTCTGTTTCTATTTTAGACATAACAGTAGCTACAACATCACTCAACTCTTTGGAGACCCACGCTACAGTATCGGCAGTCGTCTTACATTGCTTTATTGCATGACCATTAAACAACTTTGAAAATCAGATTTTCACTGTTAATAAGAAGCAATTAGGGAGTTACGAGCTTCAACAAGAGTTCCTTGTCGTTTGATCCCTACAGGGAAAATAAAAACAACAAAGTGAAAGTTAATATACTGAATCCACTGACTGATTTGTGCATCCTGCGAATGCCCTACCATTGAAATTTCAGGGAGAGATGGACCAGACCCCTCAGAAATGAATTATTTTTCCCTACTCTCCCAATTGCATGTTTTATCAGAGATCATCTCTCTCTTATCCCATAGATAAATATGTGTGACACTGGCTGGGGGGCCGTTTGGGAATTTCTCATATTCAATCAGAGGTTTGCAGAGTCCTGAGAATCCCCTAGAATGTCAACAGAGTCTGAGGAACGACAAACAGGGTAAGAATTGGGAACTAGGAAAGAAGAAAGACCTTAGAGTGTTATTTTCGCCTTGAAGTTAAACAAGCTTAGATTCAGATCCTAGCTCTCTAATTTATCAACTTGCTCTTTGGCAAGTTAATTACCCCTCTGAGCCTCAGTTTCGCACTTTTATATAAAGATGGTATTAAGGATATATAAATATAAAAAGGATAATAATATGCACCTCAAGGATTTCTGGAGATTAAATAAAATAATTCCTAAGAAATTCCTAATAGGATGTAGAAGATTTGTCCTAATATTTGTTAGCTTTTTCTCCTTCTTTCTCAATATAAAATATCTTTAGAGCTCCTGAATACCTAAAACATCATTTGCAGACTCATATTGTTTATCTACTTCTGTGACTATCTCTTGCATCTAGAGCTCCCTTTCCATTCCTGTCACTACCTCTCAAATTCAGATTGATATCCTTAAAACATGATTTTAGTCATATGATAGTCCTGCTCTAAGTCTTCGGTGATTTTCCATTGCATGCCTAGAAAGCACCGAATCTTAGTTCAGGTAGTCGTGGCCCTGATGTTTCGATCACCTTCCTTTTCCAGCCTCTTCACTGAATTCCTTACAAACAGCTAACTAAATCTTGCTATTTGTTTTCCCAGAACACTCCTCTTCCTGGCCTGCCTCTGCCTTCTCTGTCTTACAATCTCTTTCCCACCATCTCCCCTTGATAAAGTCTTACCCTTAGTTAATTCGACTACTAGCGATCTAACTACACATTGCAGAGTGCAGCCCCTATACCCTCCCTCCTCCCACCCTACCTGTGAAAGAATATATCTCTCTGAAAGCTCTCAAAGCAATTTTTTGTTCTTTGGCCATGTCTAGAATGTTCTTCCTCAGGCTGTCAGCCTTGTCACCTACTATCCATCCTTAAGGTTTTAGTCCCAAATCACATCCCTGATGGTTGGGTCTGTATCAGTCCCTTTTCTATCCGCTGCTTTCAGAACACTTATCTCCATTTATGATGCCATTATCATTCGTCTGATCATTCCATTAATGTTCTTTATCCACTCTTAAGACTTCCAACATCATTCATAGAATTAAAGTGAGTTAGGACCTTGCTCTGGATTAGGCTTTGGCTTAAGGGAATGTTGTAGCTTGTTTGATCTTCTATCCAGACCACTAAAATGTTCTTATTAGCAATAAAGCTGTTTTGCTTCCTTATTAGTCATGCGTTCACTGGAGTGAAGTTTCCTTCAATAACTTTTCCCTTGCATTCACAACTTGGCTCACTGTTTGTCACAGGAGGCCTAGCTTTCAGCCTGTCTTGGCTTTCAACATGCTTTCCTCACTAAGGTTAATCATTTTTAGATTTTGATTTAAGGTGAAAGACGTGTGACTCTTCCTTTCACTCGAATATTTAGAGGCCATTGTAGGATTATTAATTGGCCTAATTTCAATATTTTTGTGTTTCAGAGAATACAGAGGCCCAAAGAGAGATAGATGGAGGAACAGCTGGTTGGTGGAGCAGTCAGAAGGCATGCAATATTTATCAAGTCCACTATTTCATATGGGTACAGTTTGGAGTACCTCAAAACAGTTGCAATAGTAGCATCAAAGATAACTGATGGCAGATCACCATAGCAGATATAATAATGACAAAGTTTGAAATATTTGAGAACTACCAAAACGTGGCAGAGATATAAAGCGAGCACATACTGTTGGAAAAATGGCACTCATAGACTTGTTCAACACAGGGTTGCCACAAACTTTCAATTTGTAAAAAATGCCATATATGTAAAGTGCAATAAAGTGAGATATGCTTGTATCCTCCTTGCCACATATTACTTTTCCTTATAGCTTATTTGTACCCATGTCTATCACACCTATGTCACTGGGAACAGGGGCTGTGTCATATTAATCCTAATTGACCCTAAGGCACTGCTATGGGAATGTTTGTGTCCCCTTCGAAATTCACGTTGGAACCTTTGAATTAAAGGCAATGGTATTAAGAGGTGGGTCCTTTGGGAAGTGATAAAGTCATGAGGGCTCTGTCCTCATAAATGGGGTGTATGCTCTTATTAAAGGGGCTCAAGTGAGCTCCGTTGCCCCCTTCCACCATTTGAGGATGCAGCAAGAAAATGCCATCTTTAAAGCAGAAAGTAAACCCTCCCTCAAGCCAAATCTGCTATGACCTTGACCTTGGACTTTCCATCTTCCAGAAGTGTAAGCAATAAATTCCTATTGTTTACAAATAACCATATCCAGTCTAAGGAATTTTGTTATAAAAGCCCACAGGGACTAAGAGAGGCATCTAGTTCAACGATTTGCTGATCATTTGTTTAGGAAAAAATAAATGAGCATGGAAACAGAGAATTCTAGCATGAAGCCTACTGCAGACATTTAAAGTGGTACACTAACTATCTATATAGAGAAAAAGATCAAGTCCACTTAAGGTTTAGTAGGAGTCTTCTCAAGTCAGTAAACAAAACACTTGCAGTAGGTTATCCAAATCTCAGTTTTCAGATCTCATTCATAAATGGTAAGATTTTTTTTTCAAGAAAAAGCATTCTTAAAGCAAAGATTAAAATATAAACCCTTTCAATAACAAAAACAAAAAGCTCCGCCTCCACCCCGCAGATTTCTGATGAATGGCCTTTATCTGGAGATACAATTTCCTCTGTTGAACATCTTTCTTTTAAATTGCTCATTCAATCAGGAGGGGGGATTTGCGCCCCCACCTGTGGCAAGACATTTTAAAGAGATGAGAGATTTGATTGCTATGTTTAGATTTATGGCGATTGAGATGGCCCTAAAGATTAAATGAAGAAGCAACTGTGAAAAAGAAACTGAAACAGGGAGAAAATTAATTTTCACGTTGAAGACATATTGGCATTGAGGGGTTTAAATGAGGAAATAGACCAGCATGATGGGGTCCAAGTGGTGGGTGAGGGGACGCCCTGAGGGAAGCCACCTTGCTTAATTGTCGCTGATGTAAGCTCCATTGACCTTCAAGAGGCTCTGAGAATGAGAGTATCTTGAGACTTGAGTTTCAAAATCACATTTAGTGAACACCTAATCAGAGCTACAGATGGGCTTTAGATTTGATCCTCCTGATGGAACTGAATTAAGACAGGGTAGCAGACAGATAATAAAGAGTGACTATGAGATGAAATTCCTCAGTTATTTTTCAAGATGCGAGAGGCAGCAAAAATATATTCCTGGCTAAAACAGAAAAAAATTTAATCAATGAAGACAAAAATATGAAATTTTTTTTCCAATGGGGAAAAAAATGTCTTAGAAACTTCCCTAAAATGAATGAGAAGTTTCTTTAGAGGAAATCTACTTCTGCATACCTGAAATTGATTTATTTTTGTTTCCCTCTGGGTTATTGATCTTTCTTCTGGTCTTCTAGATTTTGCACTATAATGTCATTCTTTTTTGTCTTTTCTCCGTCATCTTTCAATGACTTCAAAAACACCTCTCCAGGACTGATTATGAAACTTCAGTGACATTCAGTAACTGTGTTTGTGGGTATTTTTTCTTTGTTCAATGTTCCTACGTATTTGTAGGATGTAAACTGAGTGTCCTGTTCCTAAGAAGTTAAAGGACTTTTGAGGATGCACATATGTGCAGTAATGAATAGACAAGTCACAGACATGAAGTCTAATAGGAGTTCAGGAGAAAGAAGAAGGATCCCTTTGGGCTGGTTTATCATGGTAACTTCCATGAAGGATGTGAGGTTTAGATAGGGAGTTTAGTAGTGGAGAGATAATTGATAATGCTGTGTGGGGAGAAGTAGACTAGAAAAATCATGAACAAATTGAACGTGGGGGTGTTGAGTAGTCGGTGAGGAGACTGATCTGATGAGACTAGAAATTAGTTATTAAGAAGTGAGGGTCAACTGAAATATAACCTGTGGAGCTTGGGTAATTATATGTGGTAAAGGAGAATTAAGTGTTCTGAGAACGAGAACATGAATATGTAATTGCTAAATCATTTATGTATTGCATTTATGCATTTATGCATAAATACATGAATGGAAGCACCAGATCCTATAATTGCATTTCTTTGTTTCTCATTCTTGAAGACACTTGTTTACACACACACACACACACACACACACACACACACACACACACTATGCAAAGCACTTTGTTGAACATAAAGCTCCATTGTAGCACTTAATTAACATGATGGATTGTTACTTTTTATTTTTTTGAGACAAGATCTCATTCTGTCCCCCAGGCTAAAGTGCAGTGGCATGATCTCGGCTCACTGCAGCCTCAACCTCCCAGGCTCAAGGAATCCTCCTACCTCAGCTGCCTGAGTAGCTGGGACTGCAGGCATGCACAACCACGCCTGGCTAATTTTGTTCATTTTTTGTAAAGACGAGATCTCACTATTTTGCCCAGGCTGGTCTCGAACTCCTGGACTTAAGAGATCCTTCTGCCTCAGCCTCCCAAAGTGCTGGGACTATAGGCATGAGTCACTACACTCAGCCATGATGAATTTTTGGGTGGGGAGATACCAAATTTTGTATCTGAGTATATCATTTCTATTAGATAAATTTATCTAAATTTCTATTAGATAAATTTCTATTAGATAAGGGACTAATATATGGCCTTCGGCTGGGGAAATAGAAATTAATAAATACAAAAATTCCATTAATGAGTCTGGATGAAAACAAAATTATGGTAACTAAATGATTTAAATACCAGATTGTCCTTTAGAAATGTACATTGTTAGAAATGTACATTGAAAAAAAGATGAAGTAAAGACATTCGGACGCAAAAAAATGTCAGAAATGATATAAGAATATCTTCTCATATGTAGGTAAGAGAAGTAAGCGGGGACAAAGGATCTGCATTTAGTAATATTCTAAAAAGAATGATGAAACTTATTCCAGCATCAATTTTTAATTCACATGAAACTAGAGTAGTAAAGAATAAAAGGATAAAATGTAATTTATTTGGAACCAGCATGAATTGTTGAATAATTGAAATATGGGATTGAGAATTTATAAAGATTTCAAAATATTTGTGCAAACAAAATTTCTCTATTTTAAAATAACTTTAAAAAAATAGTAATAATCAAAACACCACTGCTACCTTTCCTTGACAGTCCTTGACTTATTTGCTGTCAGACTCCTTCTTTGCTGTTTTCTACCACATGCTGCGAGATATGTCAGCTGCTCTTTTGCTGGGTTCCGCCCTGGAAACGATTCGTAGGAGATTGGAGGGTGAAGGGAATGGAGACATAAGGGTATTTATTCCTCTGTCTCTCTGCCCTCATTGCTCTGCCTTCAGGCAGGTGGCCCAGCCTCTGGGCTGTGGAAATACCACCTCTTTTTCTTAGGGGAAGAGGCTTTCTGTATTGTTAATCTCTGGTTGCTTCATTGTTCCCTTTGGTTATTCATCTCTTTCATCAACTGCATAACACATTTCCTCCAGTATTAAATTCCTTCTGTTTTAAATATCGTTTTCTTGCTTGGACCTGGACTAATATGTTAGTTTTATATGGATAGTACAAGGAATAAAATAGACCTTGTCTACAGTAGACCAGTCTGAGATATTTGGAAAAAGTGTTCAGAGTTTTATTTAATACCTTCTGAATTTAGAGAAATCATACTTAACACTACAGGCTTTCACAGAAGTACTGCAGGACTTAATTACAGGGTAAAAATCTCTTGGCAACTCAGAAATTATCTCTAAGTATTGCTTGCTGAATTGTCACTAAATACTTGATAAATTCCCAAGTTCTGTAATGTATCTTATCTATAACAACCCAGATAAATGCTTCTCAGTGATATATTTGTTTTAATTCCTTTGGCATGTTTAGGGATACATATTTATTTTTTGTGGGGTAAGTTACTGTAACTTTAACTTTATTAATCTTTTGTTGTCTTTATTAACTTATATAGTAACTTTATGAATCCTTTATTACCTTATTGGTTTGACCAAAGAACAAATGGTCATAGTGTATAAAAGGGTCTACCTTTCTCAATCAAGTGTATTTCACAGCAGTTCCAGTACATTCTCAGGTAATTCTATAAGAACTTTGTCAGTCTGTTATCCTTACAGTCCTGATTCAGCGGCAAAGTCTCTTTGTATGATATTGACCTTCAATGACTGACTTCTGTTCTGGATCTATGGTACTTGACTGTCCAGATCAGTTTTGTTCAAGTGTAATTTAAGAAATGCTTATGTGGAACTCACCTGAGGGTGCTTGTTAAAAATGCAAATGCAGAATTAGAATTTTTGAAAGGAAGGCATGAAAACTTGAATTTTAATGTTTTTTTTTTTTTTTTTTTAGCCTACTAGAGTTTACCAAACCCTGGGTACTAACAAATGCAGAATTTCCATTACACTGTATTTTATCTCCTTAGTGAGATCAATGGCTTCTCTAGAAAGTTTCCTTCTTCCAGTCTTTCGTCTTCACAATGCCTGGCAGAGCAATAAGCAATTAGTAAATGTGCAATAAGTACCTGGAAAATTGATTCGAGTTCCTTTATCAACCCAAATATGAGGAATAATTACTGGAGCATTATCCTAATGATAATGATTATTGTTGTTTTTAAAAGATGAACAACACAAATAATTATCCAACAAAAGTGAGGTAAATCTATAGTAAAAGAATAGAATGTATATTAAAAGAAAATCTATAAGCTTCGATGAAACATCTAAGGATAATGATATTGGACATTATGAAATAGGAATTTAAAAAGAGCAAATCATGCCAGACGAACTTGATAGCTTTTTTTTTTGATAGAGCTACAAGAACAGCACACAAATGTAATGTAATATTGTAGATGCAATCTATCTCAATTTTGGTAAAGTGTTTGATAATGTCACATGAAATTTTCCATCTTGAATTAATTGAAATTGGCTTTGGTGTGAACCTCTTATTGTCTGTTAGATGCTAGGAAGACCACTAAGATAAAATAATGATTAATCTGATGACAAGATATTGCAGATGTGAGGACTAGGTTTGCCTTCATTTACCATCTTAGTGTTTGATTTTTGAGGCTCTATTTAAATAAGTTGATGACATTTTACATTTGTGTTTCATTAAAACTTGTTGAAATCACCAGGGAAAGAGAAATTATACAAAGATGTATTCAGACATCATAAATATTCATATTTTATACCATTGACAACCTTCAAGTTCTTAAATATTCTACAAACATACACAGTTATGTTCACATATAGCCTTTTCTAGACTTTGTGAATGTACAAGCATATGCCTATTTCAAACATATTTAGAGCTGCCAGATTTATCAAGTAAAAATACAGGCAACCCTAACTATACTCAGAATTAAATCTCAAACACAGATGCATTAGGAGGTTATATGAAAACGTTGGATAATAATTATATTTAATCTTCTAGGCTTGCTGAGTCAATTCTTTTAGGTCTAACCTGCTTTCATGGACTAATATAAATGATCTGAAAGATGATACAGCTGTCTAAACAGATACGCTTAGGTGTGAATTGGAAACAGCAGATTAAAAAGGATATTGAAATTTTCCTTTTCCTATGATTTTGAGGAAAACATTACCTAAACTATTGTATTTTAAAAATAATATTTGTAGAAAATAATAGGATTGTTTAGAGCTAAAGAATTTAATTCATGTAAGTTAGAAATATGAGAAGAAATAAATATGTTCAGTTGATTGGGATGATAACTGAGAGTGTGATGTGCTGAGATAGTTATCTAATAATATCCAAAAGACAGAAACACTGCAGAATTAGTTTCCATGGTACATAGGTATTAATGAATAACATTAAGTAAACAAAAATTGAAACAGTGATACCAAGGTGAACTATTTTAGTTATAAAATTCTCATAAGAAAATGTTGGGTATTTGGCTTATGCCTTTAATCCCAGCACTTTGGGAGGCCAAGGTGGGCAAATTGCTTGAGGCCAGGAGTTCGAGACCAGATTGGCCAATGTAGTAAAACCCCATCTCTAATAAAAATACAAACATTAGCTGGGTGTGTTGGCGTGTACTCCAGCTACTCTGGAGGCTGAGGCAGGAGAATCGCTTGAACCCAGGAGGTAGAGGTTGCAGTGAGCAATCATGCTACTGCACTTCAGCCTGGGACAGAGAGAAACTCTGTCTTCAAAAAAAAAAAAAGGAAAATGTTGGGTAGTCTAACTTTTAATATATTTAAAATTCAACTAAAACCCGGCATATGCTTGGAAGGAGTTTTATGTAGACATGACAACTTCTAATTTCTCATTTCCTCTGATTGTGTGACCTTTTAATTTTTCTATATAAGTGTACTAATGATAGTAACTTTAGTGCTAAGCATCATATTGTGTGCTATGCACTTTTACCAGGATTAGCTACCAAATCCTCTCAACAACTCAAGAATATGACTCTTTTTAAAAAATACTTTAATTTTAGGTTCAGGGGTACATGTACAGGTTTGTTATACAGGTAAACTGGTGACATGGGGGTGTGAAGTATAGATTATTTTATCACCCAGCTACTAAGCCTAGTACCTAATAGTTATTTTTTTTTCTGTTCCTCTCTCTCCTCCCACCCTCCACCCTCTGGTAGGCCCCAGTGTCTGTTGTTCCCAGGAGGGTGACTCTTTTCATCCTCATTTTATAAAAGAACTTGAGGCTCTGATAAATTAAGTGACTTGACCAAGGTCAAATAGTGAAGAAGCTGGGATTTGAACCCAGACATGCCAGTTTCCAAAGCCTGTGCACTTAGCCACAATGCTACATTGCCTCTCACAGTAACTAAGGGGGTTTTGATTTAATTCATAAAAATATTAGTATTATTTTAAGCAGTAAGCTTTACTGGTACATTTGAAATTATTCAATTTATTCAAATTTGGCTTAAACCCAACTCTTTAGAAATAAATTTGTTGGGTAAAGTGAGACATATCTGCATTGCTCCAATTTCTTCATACGGTCAGAGATATTAGTAAGCCCCATGCCAATCATAATCTATGCTGGTGATGATGTGGGTTCATGAACATAAAAAATGCTTCATGCACTTTTCCTGATATATCTATAGGATGATCTCTCAGGAGTAGAAAATGTCAGCATTCCCTCAGGGGAAAATCTGGTAGTTGATCCTAGAGAAAAATATTTAAAAGAGGATTAAACAGAGCCGGGCATGGTGGCTCACGCCTGTAATCCCAGCACTTTGGGAGGCCGAGGTGGGTGGATCACAAGGTCAGGAGATCGAGACCATCCTGGCTAACACGGTGAAACCCCGTCTCTACTAAAAATACAAAAAATTAGCCGGGCGTGGTGGCGGCGAGCGCCTGTAATCCCAGCTACTCGGGAAGCTGAGGCAGGAGAATGACATGAACCTGGGATGTGGAGCTTGCAGTGAGCCAAGATCACGCCACTGTACTCCAGGCTAGGAGACAAAAAAAAAAAAAAAAAAAAAGAGAGAGAGGATTAAATAGAGGACCTGAATGTGTTTCTCTTATCCTCTCCTAATATCATTTTTCAAACAATGATTTTTTGGGGGAAAATGTATTAAAAGGAAAGATATTTGGTATCTTATGGTATGCACCTTAGTAAGTCATTTAACCTTTCTGGTCCTGACTACTTCATAAAAGGTAGTGTAGTGATTATAGGCTCAGGTTCCGAAACCTAACTGCTGAGCTTCAGATCTGGACCTGAGGCTATCTGCATCTGGGTTAGACATAGATTCACCTTCCTTTCCAAAACTAGACAACTAGATGATATTGATGCCATTGGAAGTTATAAAGACATCGGATATCAGACCATGAAGGACAGGGATTCCTGAGAGATGGAAAACAAACAAAGTGAGTGCTACAATTGTCCCCCTTGCTGCCGGAAGTGAATTTCCAGGCTGAGGTGCAGGGAAGGGAACCCAGGCCTGGCAAGGCAGTCTGAGTTGAGAAGACAGAGCTGAGTCCAGAGAGACCAAGGCTTGAGTTTACAAGGTAGAGCATTGGAGAGAAGACAGCTAGGTCAAGTAACAACCCTGGAGATCTACAGAGGGTCCTCTTGAGTCTTTAGCTGAGTACTGATCAGCACATTCATGGGATGAAATTATCCAAGAATAGGGAAAGAATTACCTGAAAAGATTAGAGGGACCATAATAGGTGCTCACACAAGACTGGGACCAGTTCCTGTTCCCACCAGCCAGAAGAGAAAAATCTCATAATTTATGGGGCATCAGGTACTATGTTGTGAGGTATTTTGCCTCAGTAGTGAGGAATAATTAGCCTTTGAATAACACTGGTTGTGCTCTGCCCAGAAAACCTTAAAACCAAGACCTAAAAGAACCAAAATTTTGCTAAGTATATTAATTATATTCCAGTATACAAGAAAATAATATAAAAATATCTATATCTAACAACTTAAAATTCATGAGCCACTGTGCTCAGCTGAGCACTGGTCATTGTTAAAGTAAAGACACTTCCTCTAAGATACAACCACCACTTTGGTTTTTAGTAGCATCCTCACCACCCCCAATTTTATGCTAAAAAGTGGTTGGGAATGTACAGAGGGTAACAAGAATTTAAATACTCTACCTTTACAGATAAAAATCTGAGTTTTGTGAGTTGCAGACTTTTAGTCAGTGAAAACAAAGTAAAAAGAAAATGCTGCCATACAAATGTCATTATTTGAGAGCCTTTTCTAACAGGAAAATGGGACACCAGGATTGACTCGAATCTTCTCTTGACTGCCACCATTTGCCAAATCCTTGGTTAGTTGTGTCATAACTGCCTCCCAGGATGCCTTACTCACCTAGTATTATTTTTTGGCCTCCTTTTCTGTTTTCCTGTGTTACCACTTAGTCCGTTTGGCCTTCTATATTATCCAAATCCCACCAGAGCCACAGGGACCAAGATTGCAGGGGTACATGATGAAGTTCATGCCATTATCAGCCAGTGATCCCATCTCTGGCTCCAAATGCTGTTATTTTGAACATGTGTGGCTTGAACAAGTGGTCACCTCTATTAGCTTCTTAACGCAATTTCGTATTTAGCAAAACAGAATAGAATCTGTTATATTGAATTTGATGTTATAGAGCCTAACATTAAAAGGTAAACTAATTGAAGTTACTTTAGATGTATTTATTTTTGTTTTTCTTCATTTTAGCATACGACTCTGATTCTGGCATTACCCAGATTTCTGATGCTTTCTTTTTAAATACATATTTCAGGGTTCTATCCCATTATTTCCTTTCATGACCTTTCTTTCCTGGGTTACTGTATTCTTCATTTTATTTTATTTGCTTTTTAGATGCTTGCATATGGCACCTCCAAAGGTTGTTAGCATTTGTCAGCTCTCAGAATGACAGTTCTATTCACTATAGGAGACAAGTCATTTTCTTCTTGAAGAAAGGGGAAGCTAATCTCCTCCCACAGAAACATGTTTTGAGAAATATAATACAGTGGGAAAATGTACCAATTATTTTGCTGCAAATTGTCTCCCTTCTGCTAGATAGACAATCATATCAACATTTCGAACACTTTTTTTTTGTTGTTGCAGTTTTATAACACAACTTGCCTCCCGCAAAGTTAAACTTGATGTTGGAAAAAAAAATGAGTGAATGTTCCATAAACTATATGAGTGATAATATATTGCTATGTGGTTCTGGGCAGCTATCATTTGAGATTTCATTCCTGTTGATAGCTTCCACCCAAGCCCTTTAGCAAGAACATTTGTTTTCCATCATTCAGGGGCAGGAGCCAGGAAAATGGCTGGATCACTTACTTATTCTTCATGAATTCGGCAGGAGAAATTAGTTATGGGGTGTTTACTATATATTCATTTTTCTCTGACCTCTTTAATGATTAGAGGGCAGTGGGAAGTGCATAACTTCTTTTCTGAGTCCACATCTAAAATGGTTTGCCCATAACTTTAGATTTAGTGACTTGAGTTCAAGTCCTGACTCATGTATACACTGGATGAGTCACCTTGGGCAAGTTGCCCAACCTCTCGAAGGCTTACTTTATGCATCTGTAAAATGGTAATAATAATAGCATCTTCCCTAGAGGTTGCTTGGGCCAATGCACTCAATGCAGTACCCAATATTCAATGAATAGAAGCATGTTGACCACTGTGATCATAACCATGGTCTTCGACACATATTTAAGTGACTTTAAAATAATTATAACCTCTTTTAACATAAAATTAGCACTGCACAAAATCCATTTGGTTTTTTTTTTTTTCTCAATAGAGTAGATCTATACTGTAAACATGCTTACCATGTGTGAATGTGGCTCCTACAGTTCCTAATACATAGAAGGTGTCTGGTCCATATTATTTCCCTCTGTCTTAGTCCATTTGGCCTGCTATGACAGAATACCATAGACTGAGTGGGTTATAAACAACAAAAACTTATTTCTCACAGTTTTGGAGGCTGGGGAGTCCAAGATCAGTAGATTATTTGGGTGCCAGTAGATTCAGGGTCTGGTGCCAGTAGATTCAATATCTGATGAGAACTCCCATTCTGGAAGAAGGGTTGAAGGAGCTCTCCAGGGCCTCTTTCATAAGGGTACTAATCCCATTTATGAGGACAATGCCCTCATGACCCAGTCATCTACCAAAGGTCTCACCTTCTAATAACATCATATTGGGGGATAGAATTTCAACATATGAATTTTGGGGCAACACAAGCATTCCAGTCTATACCACCTACTGTATCTGAAGGTAGGTGAAGCTAAATTGATGAAAATTCTTTTTAAAAACAAATGTAGAGGCAATACAATGAATAAAAGATAGTTTTTTCAAGAATGGTGCTGGAAAAACTGGACATCCACATGCAAAAAGAAAAAAAAAAAAAGAATCTAGACACAGACCACTTTATTGTTTTCAGAAAAATTAACTCATGGTGGATCATAGACCTAAATGTAAAATGCAAAACTATTAAATTCCTAGAAGATAATATAGGAGAAAATCGAGATGACTTTGGGTTTGATAATGACTTTTTAGGTATAACTTAAAGGCACAATCCATGAAAGAAATAATTGATAAGCTGGACATCATTAAAGTTAAAAATTTATTCTTTGTGAAAGACTTTGTCAAGAGAAAAAAAGATAAGCCATAGACTGGGAGCAAAAATTTACAAAAGACATACCTGATAAAGGACTGTTATCCAAAATAAACAAAAAGTCTTAAAACTGAACAGCAAGAAAACAAACAACCCAATTTAAAAATGAACCAAAGACCTTAGCAAATACCTCACTTAATAAAATATACAGGTGACAAATAAGCATATGAAAAGACCCATAACATTTATCATCAGGGAAATGCAAATTCAAACAATATAAGAAGCCACTACACACTCATTATAATGGCACAAATTCAGAACACTGACAACATCAAATGCTGGTGAGGACGTGGAGCCACGGGAACTCTCATTCATTGCTAGTGGGAATTTATTTCATTTTTTATTTCTATATGTTATTGGGAACAGGTGGTGTTTGGTTGCATGAGTAAGTTCTTTAGTGGTGATTTGTAAGATTTTGGTACACCCATCACTGGAGCAGTAGCATGGCTATTTGTGTCTTTTATCTCTTACCCACTTCCTACCCTTTCCCCTTGAATCCCCAAAGTCCATCGTGTCATTCTTATGCCTTTGTATCCTCATAACTTAGCTCCCACTTATGAGTGAGAACATAGGATGTTTGATTTTCCATTCCTGAGTTACTTCACTTAGAATAATAGTCTCCAGTCTCATCCAGGTCGCTGCAAATGCCAATAATTCATTCCTTTTTATGGCTGAGTAGTATTCCATCATATATATATACACTACAGTTTGTTTATCCACTTGTTGATTGATGGGGATTTGGGTTGGCTCTATGTTTTTGCAACTGTGAATTGTGCTGTTACAAACATGCATGTGCAAGTATCTTTTTTGTATAATGACTTATTTTCCTCTGGGTAGATACCCAGAGGTGTTATTGCTGGATCAAATGGTAGTTCTACTTTTAGTTCTTTAAGGAATTTCCACACTGTTTTCCATAGTGGTTGTACTAGTTTACATCCCCACCAGCAGTGTAGAAGTGTTCTCCGTTCAGTGCATCCACATCAACATCTACTATTTTTAAACTTTTTTGATTATGGTCATTCTTGCAGGAATAAGGTGGTATTGCATTTTGGTTTTGATTTGCATTTCCCTGATCATTAGTGATGTTGAGCACTTTTTTCATGTTTGTTGGCCATTTGTATATCTTCTTTTGAAAATTGTCTATTCATATCCTTAGCCCACTTTTTGATGGGATTGTTTGTTCTTATCTTGTTGATTTGTTTGAGTCCATTGTAGATTCCGGATATTAGTCCTTTGTCAGAGGTACAAATTGTGAAGATTTTCTCCCACACTGTGTGTTGTCTGTTTACTCTGCTGACTGTTCTTTTGCCATGCAAAAGCTCTTTAGCTTAATTAAGTCCCAGCTATTTATCTTTGTTTTTATTTCATTTGCTTTTGGGTTCCTGGTCATGAAATCTTTGCCTAAACCAATGTCTAGAAGGATTTTATCCAATGTTATCTTCTAGAATTTTTATAATTTCAGGTATTAGATTTAAGTCGGTAATCCATCTTGAGTGGATTTTTGTTTAAGGTGAGAGAGGAGGATCCAGTTTCATGCTACATGTGGTTAGTCAATTATCCCAGCACCATTTGCTGAAAAGGGTGTTCTTTCCCCACTTTATATTTTTGTTTGCTTTGTCAAAGATCAGTTGGCTGTAAGTATTTGGGTTTATTTCTGGGTTCCCTATTCTGTTCCATTGGTCTATGTGCCTATTTTTATACCAATACCATGCCGTTTTGGTGACTGTGGCCTTACAGCATAGTTTGAAATCAGGTAATGTGATGCCTCCAGATTTGTTATTTTTGCTTAGTCTTGTTTTGGCTATGAAGGTTCTTTTTGGTTTCATATGAATTTTAGAATTATTTTTTCTAATTCTGTGAAGAATGATGGTGGTATTTCAATGACAATTGCATTGAATTTGTAGATTGCTTTTGGCAGTATGATCACTTTCATAATATTGATTTTGCCTATCCATGAGCATGGGATGTGTTTCCATTTGTTTGTGTCATCTATGATTTCTTTTAGCAGTGTTTTGTAGTTTCCCTTGTAGAGTCTTTCACCTCCTTGGTTAGGTTTATTCCTAAGTATTTTATTTTATTTTTGCATCTATTATAAAAGGGGTTGAGTTCTTGATTTGATTCTCAGCTTGGTCACTATTGGTGTATAGAAGAGCTACAGATTTGTGTACGTTAATTTTGTATCTTGAAACTTTGCTGAATTCTTTTATCAGTTCTAGGAGCTTTCTGGAGGAGCCTTTAGGGTTTTCTACTAAATGATTATATCATCAAAAAACAGTGACAGTTTGACTTCCTCTTTACTGATTTGGATGCCCTTCATTTCTTTCTCTTGTCTGATTGTTCTGGCTAGGACTTCCAGTATTATGTTGAAGAGGAGTGGTGAGAGTGGGCATCCTTGTCTTGTTTTAGTTTTCAGTGGAAATGCTTTCAACTTTTCCCCTTTCAGTATTATGTTAGCTGTGGGTTTGTCATAGTTGGCTTTTGTTATATTGAGATATGTCCCTTGTATGCTGATTTTGCTGAGAGTCTTAATCATAAGGGGATGCTGGATTTTGTCAAAAGCTTTTTCTGCATCTATTGAGATGATCATGTGATTTTTGTTTTTTAATTCTCTTTATGTGGTATATCACATTTATTGACTTGCATATGTTAAATCATCTCTGCATTCCTGGTATTAAACCCACTTAATCATGGTGGATTATCTTTTTGATATGTTATTGGATTTGGTTAGCTAGTATTTTGGTAAGGATTTTTGCATCTATATTCATCAGGGATATTGGTCTGTAGTTTTCTTTTTCAGTTATGTCCTTTCCTGGTTTTGGTATTAGGGTGATACTGGCTTCATAGAATGATTTAGGGAGGATTCTCTCTTTATCTATCTTGTGGAATAGTGTTAATAGGATTGGTACCAATTATTCTTTGAATGGTAGAATTCTGCTGTGAATCTGTCTGGTCCTGAACTATTTTTTGTTGGTAATTTTTAAAATGCCATTTTAATCTTGCTGCTTGTTATTGGTCTGTTCAGTGTATCTAATTCTTCCTGATTTAAGCTGGGTGAGTTTTATCTTTCTGGGAATTTATCCATCTCTTCTAGATTTTCTAGTTAATGCATGTATAGGTGTTCATAGTAGCCTTCAATGACCTTTTGTATTTCTGTGGTGTCAGTTGTAATATCTCCCATTTCATTTCTTATTGAGCTTATTTGGATTTTCTCTCTTCTTTTCTTGGTTAATCTTGCTAAAGGTCTATCTATTTTATTGATCTTTTCAAATAACCAGATTTTTGTTTCATTTATCTTTTGTATTTTTTTATTTCAGTTTCATTTAGTTCTGCTCTGATTTTGGTTATTTCCTTTCTTCTGCTGGGTTTGGGTTTGGTTTGTTCCTGTTTCTCTAGTTCCTTAAGTCGTGACCTTAGATTGTCTGTTTGTGCTCTTTCAGACTTTTTGATGTAGGCGTTTATGGCTATAGACTTTCCTCTTAGCACTGCCTTTGCTGTGTCCCAGAGGTTTTGATAGGTTTTGTCATTATTGTCATTCGGTTCAAATAATTTTTTAATTTCCATCTTGATTTCATTTTTGACCCAGTGATCACTCAGGAGCAAGTTATTTAATTTCCATGTTATTTGCATGTTCTGAAGGTTCGTTTTGGAGTTTATTTCCAGTTTTATTCCACTGTGGTCTGAGAAAGTGCTTGATATAGCTTCAATTTTCTTAAATTTATTGAGGCTCATTTTGTGGCCTATCATATGGTCTATCTTGGATAAAGTTCCATGTGCTGTTGAATAGAATGTTCAACAGTTGTTGGATGGAATGTTCTGTATGTATCTGTAAAGCCCATTTGTTCCAGGGTATAGTTTAAATTTATTGTTTCTTCGTTAACTCTGTCTTGATGAACTGTCTAGTGCTGTCAGTGGAGTATTGAAGTCCCCCACTATTATTGTGTTGCTGTTTATCTCATTTCTTAGGTTTATTAATAATCATTTTATAAATTCAGGAGCCCCAGTGTTAGGTGCATATATGTTTAGGATTGTGATATTTTCCTGTTGGACAAGACCTTTTATCATTATGTAACTTACCTCTTTGTCTTTTTTAACTGTTGTTGCTTTAAAGTTTGTTTTGTCTATATAGGAATAGCTATTCCTGCTCACTTTTCATGTCCATTTGTCCGAAATGTCTTTTTTCCACCCCTTTACCTTAAGTTTGTGCTAGTCTTTATGTGTTAGGTGAGTCTCTTGAAGGCAGCGGTAGTTGGTTGGTGAATTCTTATCCATTCTGCAATTATGTATTGTTTAAGTGGAGCATTTAGGCCATTTACATTCAATGTTAGTATTGAGACGTGAGGTACCATTCCATTCATCATGCTATTTGTTGCCTGTATACCTTGGTTTTTTGTTTTGTTTTTTAATTGTATTTTTGTTTTATAGGTCCTGTGACATTTATGCTTTGAAGAGGTTCTGTTTTGATGTGTTTCCAGGATTTGTTTCAAGATTTAGATCTCCTTTTAGCAGTTCTGGTAGTGGTGGCTTGGTAGTGGTGAATTCTCTCAGCATTTGTTTGTCTGAAGAAGACTATATCTTTCCTTCATATGTGAAACTTAGTTTCGCTGGATATAAAATTCTTGGCTGGTAATTGTTTTTTTTGAGGAGGCTGAAGATAGAAAGCCTTCTAGCATGTAGGCTTTCTGCTGAGAAATCTGCTGTTAAAATCTGATAGGTTTTCCCTTATAGGTTACTTGGTGCTTTGTGTCACAGATCTCAAGATTCTTTCCTTCATCTTAACTTTAGATAACCTGATGGCAGTGTGCCTAGGCTATGATTATTTTGCGATGAATTTCCCAGGTGTTCTTTGTACTTCTTGAGTTTGGATGTCTAGGTGTGTAGCAAGGCTGAGGAAGTTTTCCTCAATTATTCCCGCAAATATGTTTTCCAAACTTTTAGATTCCTCTTCTTCCTCAGGAATATCAATTATTCTTAGGTTTGGTCGTTTAACATAATCCCAGACTTCTTTGAGGCTTTGTTCATATTTTCTTATTCTTTATTCTTTGTCTTCATTGAATTGGGTTAATTTGAAGACCTGTCTTCAGGCTCTGAATTTCTTTATTCTACTTGTTCAGTTCTATTGCAGACTTTCCAGATAATTTTGCATTTCTGTAAGTGTGTCCATTGTTTCCTGAAGTTTTGATTGTTTTTTATTTATGCTATCTATTTCCTTGAATTTCTCCCTTCACTTCTTGTATCATTTTTTTTTTTTATTTCCTTACATTGGGCTTCATCTTTCTTTGGTTCTTCCCTGATTAGCTTAATAACTAACCTCCTAAATTCTTTATCAGGTAGATTAGGGATTTCTTCTTGGTTCAAATCAATTGATAGTGAGCTAGTATGATTTTTTTGGAGGTGTTAAAGAATCCTGTTTTGTCATATTACCAGAGTTGGTTTTCTGGTTACTTCTTATGTTGGTAGGCTCTGTCAGAGGGAAAGTCTAGGGTTGAAGGCTGTTGTTCAGATTCTTTTGTCCCACAGGCTGTTCCATTGATGTAGTACTCTCCCCTTTCTCTATAGATGTGGCTTTCTGAGAGCTGAGGGGTAGTGATTGTTATCTCTCTTCCGGGTCTAGCCACCCAGCAAGTCTACCGGGCTCTGGGCTGGTACTGGGAGCTGTCTAAACAGGGTCCTGTGATGTTAATCATCTGTGGGTCTCTCAGCCGTGGATACCAGCGCAGTATTTGGGGTGTATTCTGGGTCCTACAGGAGCAATCTGATTCCTTCAGGAGGCCTGTGGGTCCTCTCTGGTGCAGTTATTTTGGAAGACAGTTTAGAAGTTTCTTACAAAACTAATCATACTCTTATCATATTATCCAGCAATCACTCTCCTTAGTATCTGCCCAAAGGAATTGAAAATTTATATTCATACAATAACCGGCACATGTATGTTTATAGTAGCTTTATTTATAATTGCCCAAACTTGGAAGCAATCAGATGTTCTTGAGTAGGTGAATTAATAAATAAACTGTGTTGCATCCAGACAATGGAATATTATTCAGTGTTAAAAAGAAATGACTTATTAAGTCATGAAAAAACATGGAGGAAACTTAAATGCATATTACTAAGTGAAAGAAACCAATCTGAAAAGGATGCATACAGTTTGATTTCAAGTATATGACATCCTGGTAAATGCAAAACTAGACAATAAAAAAGATCATTGGTAGCCAGGAATTGATAGAGGAGGCAGGGATGAATAAGCAATTCATAGAGGATTTTTTAAGACACTGAAAATACTTTATATGATGTTATAATGATGGATACATGTCATTATGTAGTTGTCCAAACCCATAGAATATGCAACACCAAAAGTGAATCCTAATGTAAACTATACACTTCGGGCGAAATGATGTGTCAATGTGGGTTCATCAATTGTAACAAAAGTACTGCTGTATGGGGGATGTTGATCATAGGAAAAGCTATACTTGTGAAGGGGCAAGAAATATAAGGGAAATCTCTGTACCTTCTGCTCAATTTTACTGTAAAGTTAAAACTGCTCTAAAAAGTTAGGACAAATGTAAAAATTGTTTTCAAATTCAGATTAGTAATTCAACCTGATCACTGAAAAGTATTTAACCTGCAGGGCCTGCTTCAATGGTTAGATAACATCTTAAAACTTTCTAGAGATTGAAGGTACTTTGTAATTTATCTAATGCAATCATTGAGTTTTATAATTGAGGAAACTAAGATCTAAAGAGTTTCCTTTTTTTTCAAGATTGTATGATATAAGCTTTTGTTGACAGAGTCAAGATGTGTTTAGATTTCTTCCAGCCTAATTGAACACTTTTTCTATGATATCTTTCTGACTCTTACTGGCTCTTTGGAAATTTTAGCACAATTTTTATGCAAACAATGTATGTATCTTGGGGTCTCGATGTATATATTCAGGGGCCTCATAAATGTAAGTTACTCATCCTCACTGCACTACTACTTAGAATATTAATTTGTTTTGGAATTCCTTGCTCAGTAAAGTTCCAAACAGTTACAAATTTGGAATTAGTGTTATCCAAATGACTATTAGTGTATTTTAATAGTGCCTGTAATTTCATTGTGCTTTATAAGATTTTTAACAGGATACATTTTGTTTGCATGCCTGCGCATTTTCCCATCTTGAAAAAATAAAAATTAAGCTTTTTAAAGCTAATAACTCAAGGAGAAACCCAACCAGGTTTTAATTTGACAATGTTAGTCACGTGCATGCCAGAATCACAGCTTGCATTTTCCCCCTTACTATGCAATTATCTGTAAATACTGTATGTGCTTGGCTAAAATGCCAGGAAGTCTACAATTATATTAATGTAGTTCCTTAATTGCATATAATGAGATTTTCAGGCTACTGCAACCTATCACATTTATCATATTCTTAATAAAATTATTCCACTTTTGTCTAAGGCCTTTTTATTTACTCTTCATTTAATTTAGAGGAACTCTAAAAAATAATTCAATTCTTGAGAAATTAAATCATTTTGGATGAAGGAGGAAAATATGAAATCCAGGTTAAGAACTGAATCTACTTACGAAGCAGCTACCAAAAACTCCAAGTCTCATTGATGAGACATTTTGTGCCCCAGGTGGCAAACATTAACAAGTGAGTCATGGTATATAAAGTAGATGTGTTATCCTCCAAAAGTTAGTTACCTTTAAGGCAAATATCTTCTCATTAGTCCCATTTGCACTGACGGCCATTAAGAAATCCAACTGGTATTTCAGGACCAAAAAATCTCAAGCATATACATATATATCTATATTTGAAATCATAATAAAGACAATTGTTTATAAGAAAAGGTGAATAGTATTCAAAAATCATGGGAAAGTACACATTCTGACCCCAAAAATACCAAACTCTGTTTAATCCTGCATTGAAGAGAGATAGTCAAGCCCTAAGGAATTGAGCAAGGAAGGGCTATAAGGCCCAGGCAGAATTCATTATGGGTGTCCAGATCCGTGAAGGGCAGGCTCCAAAGTGACTAGTTAGGTATTGACTTGCTCGCTGTCTCCAGTTCTCACTCATCCTCTTTCTTGACATTGCTCTAGCCTCATCACACCTGTTATTTGCTCAAAGCTTTCATTCTGGTGTCTCCAATTCCAGCATTGAATCCCTCTCTCCTCCTTTTTTTTTTTGAGATGGAGTCTCATTGTGTCACCCAGGCTGGAGTGCAATGTCATGATCTTGGCTCACTGCAACCTCCACCTCCTCTGCTCAAGGAATCCACCTACCTCAGCCTCCTCAGTAGCTGGGACCACAGGTACATGCCACCATGCCCAGCTAATTTTTTTGTATGTTTTTGTAGAGACGGGGTTTCACCATGTTGCCCAGGCTGGTCTCGAACACCTGAGCTCAAGTCATCTGCCCACTTTGGCTTCCCAAAGTCCTCTCTCCTTATAGTTGGGCAGAAGACCTTGAATGCATGTGTGGGAGCAGCCAAACTGTTTCTTTTTCCAGCTTCTGGAGAACCTTGGCACAGAAATGAATGTGTAGGCCCAGGCATGCTGCTTTTGTCTTCCGGTCTCACCACCCCTCGTAGAATCTTCTCTCCAGGTTGATAGTAGCCTCTGGCTGCTCTATGGGGTCAGTGAAAACTTCTTCTGGACTGTGGCCCCTGGGTCCTGAGAGTGTGAATTCTGTCTTGGACCACATAGTTTCTAGAGAAGTAGTGTCTTCCTCCAGTAATGCCAAGTTCCCCAGAGAATCTCTGGCCATTGATGCTATGGTCTAAGGGACACTGGAAGAAGTTGGGGTGGGAAGGAGAGCGATAACATGTGTTGAGGGGAGGAGAACAGATAATGACATAGAGACATTTGAAGACAGGAAGTCTCTAGTCAAGGTCTGATTCGCTCAAGTGCATTGGTGACCATCAGAGACAGCACAGCATGGGGACTGTAAGCCTAGACAATGGAACTAGGATTCAAATCCCAGTACCACTTCTTGGGTGTATGACCTTTGGCAAGTTATTTGCTCCTCTGTGCCTAATTTTCATCATCTGAAAAATGGAGATAACAGCCCATATAAAGTTATGGTGGGGGCATTTTTAAGAAGCAGAAAGTAAATGTTAAGGCATGTATGCTATTACCAGTAGCCCCAGGGTCAAGTGCATGCTCAGTTCACTCTTCTTATGAAGTGCCTTGTACTAGTTTTGGGGTTAAAATATTGTCTATCTTTGGGTAAAATTATTACACTTGGATATTTAGGGAATGTAGGTAGCATCTATTTGTTTCCTGTTATATACGTGCTGTTACTGTGAAATGCTGCTTGTCAGGTTGCTGTCTCATGAAATATTTGTCCTATGTGCAATACATATTTAACATATATGGGGATCAGGGCCCCACACACTGGAAGCCTTAAATTGTAGCATCTCTAATAACAAAAGACTTTAAGGCATTTTCCTTTAGAACAACATGTGCATATTTTCTATGAACCAAATGCTTTCCTTCATGATTTTCTTTTCTGGTAATATGTCTCCTCCACAACCATCTCCCAAGTCCTTAATACTAAGTACTAAATACTGTCTTTAGTAGTGCTCCATGAAGGTTGAGAGTCCTTGATTTTATATTTATTCTACTGAGAACTATCATTCAGGTCTTATTGGTGAACATAAGGATGATGAAGTAGACTTCAGGAGAAATTCTTACTTTCTACTTCCTCTTCCTCTTTGCCTTTTGCAAGGAGTTTTCTTGTTGGTTAGACAAATTTTAAAAAATACCAAAGCCTAGAATAATCTTTTTGTTTGCTTCTTTGCACAGTTTAATGGAATTATAGTTTTGAAAATGTTGAAATTGGGTGTGATGTGTGGAGGACTAGCTCTCTGCGGCTGCCTGGAGAGTGTGAGAATGTTTAGGGGCACTGCGTTATTTGCTAGCCTGCCTGCCTGCTTGACCTGATGCATTGGCATCTGAGAGAAATGAATCTCAGGAGAGAATTTATTTGGGTCACCATAGCAACAGGAGGGGGTGTGCAGCCATCGGTCTGGAAGCCTAATAAAGAATGCACACAAGTCAGTATGACAACTGCAATACCTACACTTAAGTTCTCTGAGTTGAAATGTTTCAGGGAAAGTCTAATATTTAACTTTTCCAGTGGCATTCAAACTTTTCTTTGGCCATTGGTGGTTAATGTGGCATGACTCAGACTTTGATGTCTGATGTCTTTTTAAGAAGTTCGATTCCTACAGGAATTCAGTGACTATTACATTTTGAGTCATAATACTCCTGTGGCAGTCTACCAGGAATAAACTTTTTTTTTTTTTTTAATTATCTTGTTCTATCTTTTTGGCTTCTGACTAATAAAAAAAAATGTTCTTTTTACTGATGTGTACTGACTCTGGGTGTCCTTCTTTATCATTCCATTACTGAGCTGAACATTTTAAATGTCATTTAGAAGTACATTATATTGAGCTGCTCACAAAGAAATGTCTTTCATGTTGGGATTCAATATGGGAATTTAATTCAGTCCTGCACTGAGATACTGGAAAGATTAACAGATTATGGGATGAGAATGGAAATTTAAATGACAGATCAAAGAGAGTTGAGTAGACTGTCATCTTCTCTTCCTCAAGAGACAGAAAAGTGAAATAAAGCACACGTATTTGAAAAAGGACAGATACAAAAGCACGTTACACACTTTTGTTTGAAATCTCCACACTAGAACCTGTGTGTTGGAATCTGTAGATATGTGGCAATATGGAAAATAGAGAGGTACCAGCCGACTGTCGTCTTCCCACCCATGATATGTTCTTACTCTGTCCCAGTCTCAGTCTTTTTCTTGCTCTTTTTCCTGCTTCAAATTCTCTAGTTCTCATGTGGAGCCCACTCTTAGTTCCTTCTAGGCACCGAGTAGGGTGGCCAACTGTCCCATTTTGCCTGGGGCCATCACATTTTTAGCACTGAAGGTCTTGTGCAACTCCTCAGTCTCAGGCAAACCAGACAGGTTTGTTCCGCTCATACTAAGTGTTCTTTGCACATTCCTTCTTGTTTTCCGTGTTCTATTCCCCATCACCACTCTGTTCTCTGCCACTTATGATCTGCAAGTGGTCCAGACATGAGCTGTACTATATCTTAGCCACTAGCTACATGTGGCTATTTAAATTTGAAATAATTGAAATTAAATAACATTTAAAATGCGGTTCCTCGGTCTCTCTAGCCAAGTGCTCAATAGCCTCATGTGGCTAGTGGCTACACTATTGGACAGTGCAATACAGAGGATTTCTTAGAACATTCTAGCATACAATACTGGTCTATGTAATAGCTCCTGAGAGAAGGGGTTGGGCACTGGCAGGAACACGCAGGCAAAGTTTCCCTGCAATTTATGACTTAGATATAATGTTAGCTGGAAATGTGAAATGCTGAAGAACCAAGTCATCTTTACGTTCCATTTGCTTTGAATTTCTCCTTATACTCACTATGGAACATGTAATAAGGCTATCTGTCATCTTTATTGAGCCATTCGTCAAACAGGTATTGAACACCTGTGCTGGGGATATTATGATGAATTATGGTGTCTGCCTTCTAGTAACTTACAGTCTAAAATGGGAAGAAGAGGAGTTGTGATAGTTATCATGTAATTAGACTCTTCACAACGGGTTGATTAGCAATTGAGGTTGGTGGTCAGAGAGAGCTTTGTAGAGGGGATAATGATGACGTAAGGAATTCAAGAAGCAGAGAGAGGCAGTGCAATACATAGGCAAGGGCGTAGACCCTGGAGCAGAACTGCCTGGGTTTGAATCTGACTTCCTCCCTCCACCCACCAAGGTACTGACTGTGTGACGTTGGCCAAGTTTCCTAATTGTTCTGTACCTAGATTTCCTCGTCTATAAAAGGAAGAGAATAATAGTACCTGTCTCCCAGGGCTGTTGTGATCATTAAATGAGTTAATACTCATAAAGCTCGTCGAATAAGACCTGGCACATGCTAAGAGCTATGTAACTACTTGTAAACTACAGTGACCAAGAAGGAAGGGTACATGAGACGCAGAATGCGGAAAGCATAGAGATTACAGTGGCATGGTAGGATTAGAGAACCACAGGCTTTCTGGAACTGTAGGAGTTAAAATGGTGGTAGAAGGTGGTGATGCTAGGGGTGTATGCTGAATGGGGAGTTGAGAAGGAAGAAGTGTCTGAAAGGAAGGGAGATTGATGGGAAAGTTGATGTACTTATGGGTGGTGCCTACCAAAGGGTGGAGACATCGTTCTGCAAGTGATGAAAAGTTGTTGAAGGTTTTTAAACAGAAAGGAGGAGACTAGACAAGCAGTTTGCAAAAATCCCAACCCAGTGGCTGGGAGGATGCATTTGAGATTGACAGCATCTTAAATATGAGGAGGCCTGTAAGGAGATAATGAATTCAAGAGATCTTAAGAGGTTTAAAAAGAAAAGGAGAATTTGGTGGCTAGTTAGGTGTGGGTAATGAGAGAAAGGAAGAAGTCTCGTGTGATAATCAACATATTAGTTAACCCAATGTACTTGAAAAAAATATACAGAGTTAAATTTGGGGGCTAATTTCAGACAGTTTTCCCTGCCTCTAGATGTCACAAAAGGTATGCCATTATTCTTGATGTCTAATCTGTTGTAAACTCAAAGGGAGCTTTAATTTTTGAAAAATAAAATATTCCTATGATATGGAGGAAGAACAAGGGAAAATTTGAGAGTGGAATATGGTAGAAAGTTTAACATCATTCTGTTATTCTAAGTTATTGCTTTGTCTCTGGAAAAGTAATAAAAGCTTATTTCCTTTATAACTTCATCTGTGTACCCAAGGCTGTCACATTAACCCCACATTAGTATTAGATTTTAATAAAGGACAACACGGCGGGAAGAAAGATGTTTGCTAAATCTAGAGAGTAGGCCATATAATTTAGTTTTTGGAGGGTTTCAAATATTGTTTTTATTTTTTCATTGTCTTGAAAATGATATTGGACTTTGTCAAATAACTGCAACAAAAAACAAAGGCTGTGTTCAAACAGTACTTGGAAGATGCTGCTAAACAACATAAGCAGAGATCTCACTGGTTTCTTTACTGTTTTACTTTATTGGTTTACTTACTAGTAGCATTTTGTAACCAAAATAGAGTTGGATTTCCTGATTAGAACAGAATTCCTTGGGGTCATCTCTGGGTTGTCCAAGACATGTCTTCGAGGATCATCTTCTCTGCTGTGCTCTTTTCCTTTCTCGCATCCTCCTTACTTACTGAGACTGGTGATTGCTTTATGTGACGTCTTATAATGCTTGAGACTCCAATGACTGATGAGCTGTGGTCCTCAGCCCAGAGCTGTCTTTTGCCACTCATTCATTTGGATGGTGTCTTAGCATCCTTTTTCTTATTTATTTATTTATTTATTTATTTATTTGAGATGCAGTCTTACTGTGTCGCCCAGGCTGGAGTGCAATGGCACAATCTCGGTTCACTGCAAGCTTCGGGTCACTGCAAGCTCCGCCTCCTGGCTTCAGGCCATTCTCCTGCCTCAGCCTCCCAAGTAACTGGGACTATGGGTGTCTGTCACCACGCCTGGTTAATTTTTTTTTTGTATTTTTAGTAGAGACGGGGTTTCACCGTGTTAGCCAGGACGGTCTCAATCTCCTGACCTTGTGATCTGCCGGCCTCGGCCTCCCAAAGTGCTGGGATTACAGGCGTGAGCCACCACGCCTGGCCTTAGCATTCTTTTTCTGAGAGCCTCTTCCCTGGCGGCTCCTTCCGTAGGGCCCGGGTTTCCCTCCCTAGGCAATTCAAGCCCAGATTTTTCCAAGGATAGAGGAACTCTCCTTTAATATCACCACTTCCCACCTCCCATCCCAGGATATAAGTATGTCACTCTCAAGACCATTAGTCTTGTTTATTTCATGTTCATTTTGCTTCTTGCCTCTGGGAGAAGATTAGAAAAAAATGGAGAGGCATGGAGCTGCATGTTTATAAATTCTACAAGGCTTATTGAAATATGAGAGTGGCCAGGTGCAGTGGCTCATGCCTGTAATCCCAGCACTTTGGGAGGCCGAGACAGCCAGATCACCTGAGGTCAGGAGTTCGAGCCTGGCCAACACGGCAAAACCCTGTCTCTACTAAAAATACAAAAATTAGCCAGGCGTGGTGGTGGGTGCCTGTAATCCCAGCTACTTGGGAGGCTGAGGCACAAGAATCACTTGAACCCAGGAGGTGGAGGTTGCAATGAGTGAAGATTGCACCACTATAGTCCAGCCTGAGTGACAGGGTGAGATTCCATCTCAAAATAAAATAAAATAAATGGAAAAAAAAGAAATATGAGAGAGAGGCTCAAAATGTCAGGTGAAATAGAATTAAGCAACGGTCTGTGGGCTTCAGTTGTCTATGCCATGCCTGCCTCCTGGTCACAATAAGCAACAAGCACTTGCTGGATTTGTTTTGGCATTTTTCCAGGAATGTTTTTTGACTCCCTGATTTTAAGTAGGTTAGTCCCTCTGTAGCCTGTTTCCCACGGCAGGCTCTTTGGACCTTCATTAGTACTGCAGTATGATATTAACAGCTAACGTTTTGTGTTGCTTCCTGTGTGCCTGGCCCTGTGCTAAGTACTTTACATTCATTATTTCTTTTAGTCTTTAATATAACCTAAGGATCTATGCACAGTTATTACCTATACTTTACAGGTGAGGAAGCTGAAATTCAAAGAGGTTGAGGGATTTATACAAAGTCACCCAGTAAAAAGTGGAGAAGCTGGGATTCCAATCAAGGGGAGGCCTGGCTCTAGAAACCATGATCTTAATAACATCGTGCAAGTATTACTTTCCCTGCCAGCCACCAGTTCCTCACATATACACCTTGCTTGGCTAGGAAGCACCACATCTAGTAATAAAGTCTGCAGAGCAGTCATTTTAGTACGTAGGATTTTGCAGAAACCAGACTTTCTGTTCCATGAGACATGACGGACATCCAAATCCCACTATTCATAGTTCCCCAAATGCTCCTCAGCATCTTAGAGAAAACGACCACAACTCAGCACCTGAGTATTGCACTTCCGCAAGAGTAACTTTGTCTTCATAAGACATTGCGGTAGCAGTAGCTCAAACCCTATGAGGAGCAAGGCATCATTTTTATCATTCCCATTTTTGTAGACAGAAAAATGAAACTGAGAAAGTTAAGTGACTTCCCTAAGGTTGAGTTGCAAGTCTTCAGAGGTGACAAAAAAGGTGCTGGAAAGATAAAGAAATCTCAACTTTCTTGTGAAGTTGCCTAAGTCTGTGGCTTATAGGATTCTCCTCGCATCTTCAGCTTACATAAAGCCCCTGCAAGGGTCTGAGATGACCTCTCCTTTTTCCCTGGGAGGGCTAATGCAGCCACAGAAACAAGTTTATGTGCGGGCCCAAGTTTCTCAATTCATTTAATGACTGTCATTTGTTGTGTTCTTTCCACTCAGGAAGGGCTCTTGCTGTATCTTTAGTGCTTACTCAATCATACCTCCCGTTTGCTGCTGAGAAAGGCCACGAAGTATTTTTATTCTGGTCATCCTCTCATTACCCTTCTATAAAGTAGCCACAGGCATGGTGTAGGTAAGCATTTATAGTGGTTTTTAGTAGAGTTGGCATTCCTTTCTGTTTTTCCGAAACACAGCTAAGAAAAATCTCCTGGTAGTCAGAGAGAATGGAAGCTGCTAACCCACAGGTCAAATCCTATTACAAAGAATGCTGCTACTGCCGACATCTCTGTATGATGAAAAGGATTTTCAGCCATAGCACCCATCTTTCAGAAAGCAACATGAGACCCATTTACGCCTTCCAGCTGCTGTTTCATCTCCATCCTTTCATCTTAATCACTTCTGGAGCACTATTCCATCTCAGCATTCGAAATTCCCAGAGACCCCTTTCAGAATAGCTCTTATTTCTCCAAACTACACAGAGCTCCACAGAGCCCAGCCTCCTCTACCAAGATTGTTGAAGGCTCCCTGACTGTCAGATCCAAAGGCTGCTTCTCAGCCACTGCAGTGCTTTCTAGTGCCGCGACCTACACGTTATTCCTTAACTAGCAAACTCTCTGAGGACCCAACACAATGCCTGGTACATAATAGGAGCACAGCGAGATCACCCACTCTGACTTGGGCCTCTGAGGAATGGGCTGCCTATTATTTCTCTGACAACTCCTCTGTACCTCCCCTTTCCCACTTAAATTCTTTGTGCAGCTTTAGCCTGAGTTTCTAAATTTTCCATCTCTATTTGTGTTCTTTCTCTCTCCTGATTTATCATCTACACCCTCTGGCTTACAATTTCATCTCTTTCAGCCTCTACAATTACATACTTACTTCAGCCCCTGTGATGCTCCTCATCCCTAATCCTCTCCACACACAGGAACACCCACAGACTAAATATTCTTGGATACTGCTTCCAACAAAGGACTTAAAAGTTTTCTTCCAGGCCGGGCTCAGTTGCTCATGCCTGTAATCCCAACACTTTGGGAGGATGAGGCGGGAGAGTCGCTTGAGCCCAGGCGTTTGGTAAATTTGGCAACATAGGGAGACCCCATCTTTACAGATATTTAAAAAAAAAAAATTAGCCAGGTGTGGTGGCACATGCCTGTGGTCCTATCTGCTAGGGAGGCTGAGGTGGGAGGATTGCTTCAGTTCAGAAGGTTGAAGCTGCAGTGAACTGTGATTGTGTCACTGTACTCCAGTCTGGGGGATAAAGCAAGACCCTGCTTAAAAAAAAAAAAAAAAAAAAAGCAGTGATTTGAACCTCTGTTCACATATTTTCCTTTTCTGTTTACAGAAACAGATAATGGATTGATCAATTCCCAGTGGCTCTGCCCTTCCAACCTTCCAACCACTTATACTGAAGGTTGACAAATTTTTCTAGAAAGGGTCAGATAGTAAATATTTTAGCCTGTACAGGCTGCATGTTCTCTGTAGATATGAAAGCCACTGAGCCAGGTGCAGTCATTCATGCCTGTAATGCCAGCACTTTGGGAGGCCAACAAGGGCATATCACCTGAGGTCAGGAGTTCAAGACCATCCTGGCCAACATGGTGAAACCCCCATCTCTACAAAAATACAAAAATTAGCTGGGCGTGATGGCAGGTGCCTGTAATCCCAGCTACTCAGGAGGCTGAAGCGGGAGAATCGCTTGAACCCAGGAGGCGGAAGTTGCTGTGAGCAGAGATTGTGCCATTGCACTCCGGCCTACATGACAGAGCAAGACTCCATCTCAAATAAAATAAAATCAAATTAAAAGTTTAAAAAAGAAGCAACTGATATGGTTTTGCTATGTCTCCACCCAAATCTCATCTTGAATTTCCATGTGGTGTGGGAGGGACCTGGTGGGAAGTAATTGAGTCATGGGAGAGTCTTTCTTGTGCTGGTCTCATGATGGTGAAGAAGTCTCACAAGATCTGATGGTTTCAAAAGGGGAGATTCCTGGCACAAGCTCTCTTCTCTTGTCTGTCACCATGTGATACGTACCTTTCACCTTCCATCATGATTATGAAGCCTCTCAAGCCACGTGGAACTGTAAGTCCAATTAAACCTCTGTATTTTGTAAATTGCCCAGTCTTGGGTCTTTATCAGCAGTGTGAAAATGGACTAATACATCAGCTATAGATTATATGCAAATTATGATTATGGCTATGCTCCAATAAAACTGTATTTACAAGAGAGTCCAGTGGGCAAGATTTTATCTGTGGGCCAAAGTTTGTCAGTCCCCAATCAAGACTATTTATATAGCTTTAGTCTTTGAGCTAGTAAAGTGAGAGTCACAGTGTAATTTCTGTGATCAAATTCAGGTCAGATTGCTGTGTTTTGCCCACAGCAATGGAGTACCTGAACTCTTCTGAAAGGTATGCCCAGATACTTTTAAACTTTTCTCTTACTCTAGCTGAAACTTGGGTTCCACTTTCTGTTCCTTTTTCAGATCTCTATTGATTTAATTCTTTGCAGCCAGGAGAAACACTCCAAAATAGTAAGGGCTATCTCTAGACAAGACCCTACTACCAACTTTGCCTGCTGCTTATTGCTCCTACAAATTGGACACACAACTTCCTCTACCACTGCCCTCAAAGAACCAAAGGCTCCGTTCTATGCTTGCCAAAGAATCCTGTCTCTCTGCTCACTGCTTACATCCACCTTCCTGGTCTTGCAAGGTTTATCTGCTTGCCAGGACCTAGGCCACTTGCAGAACCAGCATTGCAAAGGAGTCTGAAAACTGTTGCTGTCTACCTTTTATAGTTCAGGAAGGTGCAATGGAATAGCTGAGTGGGTGAATGGCTATACCTGCCATGACCACTTATGGGCCACAACCTTAGACGAATTGCTTTAAGTTTTCCTGTAGATAACACGGGGACAAAAGGAAATTTCTCATAGTTTTGGTAAGATAATGTTTGTAAAACATCTTCCACATAATAAGTACTCAATAAATAGCCATTATATCATTATGAACAGACACTAAGTTAACTAATGAATTTTAAAATATATAAATACACAATGACCATATTAAGAAAAATTTTCTTATGTTTAAAAGCATACAGAAATAAGAAACATGGAGCAAGCTTCTCATTTCACTAATTTTAGTGTTCTGACTTGCTGAAATTCTGTCTTTTGGTTAGTTCAAACTAATCCAAAACTAGTCTTAGCCCATGTGTATTTCCTGAATCCAGTGCTTCTAGTCTAACTCCAAACTCTAAGACATTCCCATATCTTTTCATTCATAAAACATGTTTTCTGGTTATAAAAGTTACACATGATCACTCTAGGAAAACTGGAAAATTTAGAAAAGTATAAAGAAGAAGGTAAAAATCGTAAGTAGTTTATCATGCTCATTCTTAATTTACGCATGATAAAGAAAAAAGGCATCCATGGTAGCCAATTCAGATGTTCATTGCATAATGTTAATGGAATTGACGTTCAAGCTTAGCAAAAATTTGAACACGTGTTTCTAATTTGTTTCTCATTAATATTTGGCGAGGCAGTTGTACCTCTTTTTATAATGGAAGGAACTGACCAGAGGTGACCAGTGTGTGTTTTCACAGCTTGTGACTTGATGCTAGGATTTGAATTTGGGTCTTCAGAATCCAGGTATTGCTCTCTTTTCATTATCTGATACTTATTTTCTTTGTATGAGCTGTGTTACCCTGCAGTCAATCAGCAACACACACGGAATATTTCCATTGCATTGGTGGGCCTTTCTTAGCCACTTTCAATAAAAAAGCAAATTCGTATTATCCATTCAGTTTAGGAAAGACAGTTTGCCAAAGATTGTGCCAATTTGTTGCTTAAAAATAACTGGGGGGCCAGGCACAGTGGCTCATGCTTGTAATCCCAGCACTTTGGGAGGCCGAGGTGAGTGGATCACCTGAGGCCATGAGTACAAGACCAGCCTGGCCAGCATGGTGAAACCCATCTCTACTAAAAATACAAAAAATTAGCCAGGCATGGTGTTAGGCGCCTGTAATCCCAGCTACTTGGGAGGCTGAGGCAGGAGAATTGCTTGAACGCAGGAGGCGGAGACTGCAGTGAGCTGAGTTCATGCCACTGCACTCCAGCCTGGGCAACAAGAGTGAAACTCCATTTCAAAAAAAAATAAAGAAATACAATGAAATAAATAAATGAAAAGAAAGAATTTTGAGATGATGACATCATGAATTTATAGCAAAAGTGGTTTATTGTATTATAAAGATGGGAATTTTGTTTTTTCACTATGTATGCTTAGTACATACTAGGGTCTTAAATATCTCTTGAACTTAATTCATGTTTATAACAAATGTACTTGAAGTATGGAGAAACATGTTTCTAAACTATTTACTAGTGATCAGTCTATTCTTAGAAGGAGTTATTCCCTCATTTTTGGTGAAATGGAAGTAAAAGACAACAAATGAGTACTATCTAATTTAAGTTAACTTGACTGATTTTTTTAATGCATTAAAGTATACTCACGTAATGTTTGAGTTTAGAAGTTAAATGAGGTAAAACAAAACCAAACAAACCTGGATATGTGCAAGATGCACCAATATCCTCTTTTGGTCTGTTCTTTGGGGGCTGTGCTCCTCTTCCTTTCCGTATTAAACTTCAGGACATTTGATAAATTGCCCCAGCGCTGTTGTTAAACTCAGGTCATGTACTGCACTGTCATACATAGACCTATTCTCAATTGACTCAGTTTCACCAGGGCTAAAAACAAGTATAGGGGGAAAAAATCACCTTGTGTAGCTGGCAGAAGAGGATGGGCCCGATTAATTTCTTAGGGACATTTATGTCCCACAGCAGGGCTATGGGAAGCAGAGCTAATTCTACTGGTGTAGAATTGCTCCATAAGATACAGCACTGCTTAGGATAGACTGTGTATCCCCTGTTGTCTCCATGCACTGGGGATGAATCACAATCAGCAGGTAACCACGGGAGTGATGGAGGCCTGGCCCAGGGCAGCAAGAGCAGCAGATGGGATGTGCCACCATCAAATTATCTCCTGAGAACTGGAGTGACTGTGTGATTCCCTGTGCATTATGTACACAGAGCTAGAATTTCTTCTGGAATGTTACCATATTGTCTTTGTCTATTTGTCTTTCCATTGTTTGCTGTGGGCTTTAATTTCTCTGCTTCTTAGCTAGCTTTTTCCTCATTGCATTTCATATAACTAAAAAGAAATTGTCTCTCACAAGGCAGAAAAGACGGAGAAGGTGAACAGGTGTCAGTTTCTTCCCCTCTCATGATCACCTTCTAGTCAACAGATGTCACCAAAGACAGCCTCAGATGAAGCATTGTCCTAAGATTGCTTGAGCAGAAATATTTCCAGGCTTGGAATAGCTTATTGTGATCTATTTTCAATGCAAGTTAACAGGGATATTTTCTTACTTAACACTGTGCTTTACTTGTATTTTTAATAGAATTAGAAAGTGATTACCGTTGTGAACATCTTCAAATTTACTTAGTGAGTGGTCAAAATAGCAATTAAAGATGAAAACCTAGACCGGGTGCAGTGGCTCATGCCTATAATCCCAGCACTTTGAGAGGCCAAGGCGGGTGGATCACCTGACGTCAGGAGTTCAAGACCAGCCTGGCCAACATGGTGAAACTCCCGTCTCTACTAAAACTACCAAAACCAGCTGGGCGTGGTGGCAGGTGCCTGTAATCCCAGCTACTCAGGGGGCTGAGGCAGGAGAATCGCTTGAACTCAGGAGACGGAGGTTGCAGTGAGCTCAGATGGCGCCACTGCACTCCAGTCTGGGGGAGAAGAGCGAGACTTTGTCTCAAAAAAAAAAGGGGGGGGGGCGGGGCGGTGAAAACCTAGTTCTAGTTCTTTAGAACTTTAGGAAAGTATGAATTCTGGGGTGGAAGTTTAGTTCTTTCTCCAGGGTTAAATTCTGTAGTTTAAAACATGTTACTCGTAAAATACCCTTTGCTTCCTCATTTCCTTAAAGTAGTCAGATGGACATACTTACATTTATCTCTAGAGCAGTGATTCGCAAACATGGCTACACATTAGAATCACCTGGGGGTATTTTAGGATATACTGTTCAAACCTGCAGTGAGTCTCATTTAATTGCTTTGGGGTATGGTCTGAGCGCTGGGATTTTGAAAACTTCCTGTTGATTCTAACGTGCAACCAAAGTTAAGAACCACTGTTCTAGAACAAGGACATCATAGTGCATCAGTTGGATTCTTGGTGGTTTATAGCTATTAAAATTGACTCTTTCTTACACATACAAAAGACATTTATTGAAAGGATAAAGGGAAAATCATTTGGCTCAAAGAGCTAAATTTCCAGGTTGCAGAGAGAACAGAAACCAAGACAATTACGGCAATCGAGATAACATGGACAAATGGACAAACTCTTCAGGTTATCACTGCTGGGATGAAGCAGCTCCAGCTCTTTTCTGTCCCTGAAGTCCCTGCTTAAATTTCAAATTTCAGGGAGAGAAAGAGGATTGGCTAAGCTGATAGCCCTACCCTTAGCCAGGAGAAGGTGGGATGGGGTAGTTACCCAAAGGGAAATCGATTTGCTCCTCTCGGAAGATGGCACTGTTGATTTTTGGCAGACAATCGTAACAGATGTCCCCACACCCTGAAACCATTTTGCTCTGGAGGAGGAGGATGTAAGGAACGTTTCTCTCAAAAGGCAATTGGCTCCGGATCAGACTCCCTTGGTGTCTGCTAATTTGTTCATGGTAGTTACCCATTCATTCAGAAAATGTTTATTGAATATCTATAATATGAAAGTTTCTCTGGGAATTCCCATGTTGAGAAAGTAGTTGATGCTGTCAGGATGCTTACAATTTCATCACGGCAAGAGATATGCAAATACAAACATCACACACCAGGTAATGTGTAATTAGTTCCATAGAGGAAAAACAGAAGTGGCCAGAGAACCAGTATTTGAATGCCTACAGTTTGTTCGACTTTCACAGGTTCAGGTCAGTGAAAAGAAGACAGAGACCTTCAGTTGTCCCTGGACAAGTTTGACCCTTGCATCATTTACCCATGGTTAGAATTTCTGATTTTCTGACCGAATCCTTTCCTAGTGTTTCTCAATGTCTTGGCCTAGCTTATTGATGGTACTTTCCATGTGGTGTACCTGGACTTACAGAACTGCCTTCACCCTCTTCGCTTTAGTTGACTTTTCAGGACATAACCTCATGTTTGCCTAACTTGGAACCCTTACCAGTATTATTATTTTTTTCTGAACCACTGTTCTGACATAGGCTCACATTCTTCCCTTTTTGTTGTCAAACAAGATCCAAGAAGGCAGCCTCTCTCCTTGGTCTTGGGCACAGTCATTCTTTATTCGGCCGGTGGAAGAAAAAGTATTCTTAAAACTATTCTCTGACCTCTTAGGCTTATGTTCTAAACTCAAACTTAGTCCAGTGACTCTATGTTAGATGTGTGGCATACTTCAGTCCAATTTCCCTGACTTCATATGGACATTATGGTGGAAACCTGCCAAAGCTAACAATACAGTAATAGTGACAATTGTGGAAATCAGAATTGCTGGGCATACAGGCACTCACTTGTAGTCTCAGTTACTTAGGAGAATGAGGTGGGAGGATCATTTGAGTCCAGGAGTTTGAGTCTAGACTGGGTAACATAGTGAGACCACATCTCTAAAAAAATAGAAAAGTAAGAAATAAGAATATGTTCTGATTTTTAAATTAAAACACAAAACTAAAGGTTCCAAGTTAATAATAAAAATAATAGCTAACATTTCTTGAGTGTTTATGATGCTTGGTCCATGGTATGTAATAAGTGCCTAATAAAGGTTGGTTGTGGTTTTCTGGTTCTTTGTTGCTGTTATTGTTATATAGCTTGACAGGCATTGTGGTATATTTACAAACTTATTTAGTCCTTCCAACAATCCTATGAGGTCAAGGTACTCCCATTTTCCACACCTTACAGATGCGGACACTTAGTAAGTACACAGGCATTCAAGAACTTGCCCAAGGCCCATAGTTAATAATTAGTGGCATGACCTGGAATCAAACCCAGGCAGCAGAGCTTCATTCTCTTAACTTCAAGATGGTTATTGTTATTTTACTGATGAATACAGTGCCTACATGTGGTTGCTTCACAAATGTTTGTTGAGTGAGTGAATGAATTAGTCAATAAATGAATGGAGAATTCTATAACTTGCTTTTTTTTCCCAGCATGTTCCCTACCACCATACTCTGGAACACATGAATTCAAATGTATTTTTAATTTTATCTAAGACATAATTATGATGACAGCTTAGCTATTACAAAAATACTCTATGTTCTACAAACTTTATTTGCAGTTTACCCAGATGTTTGGTTAATGTGGTTCCTCATGATTTTATTAGTTTGAATAACTGAGACATGCTTATCTTCAGGAGAATAATGATGTATTGTACCAGTGTAGACAAAGCTTCAGGAAAATACAGCCATAAGCAGAAGAGGCAAGGGGGGTATTTTGTTCTTGTTGTTTTCCTGATTCTGTTTCCTGTGCTTGCTTTCTGTAGGCTGGAGATGACTTTCCCTGAAGTTAATTCCTCAATTGTCCTTGCGCTGTCAGATGCCTTTCTTTCTGAAGGATTTCCTTAATCCACTGTGGTACTTTAAGTGGCTGTCTTGATAACACCAAATGTCATCTGGCAAGCGAATGACCTTACCTGCTATCCACATATATTGTCAGAGGGAACTGTGAACTTTGTTTTGGCTTTAATTTTAAGATCCTGAATCCCAAGGCAGATATCACAAACATGAAGACCTGTCCTATTCCTGCTTCTGTACGTTGCTGGAGAATAATAGAATTATTGCTCTTTTTATTTGTGTTTATTTTTCTATTTTTGGAAGAACTACTTATTGTTAAGTGATAGAGAAAGAATGCCAATAAACCAATACCTGGGTGAATCATGGACTGAAAGTAACCCTGCTGCGGATGCCACAAAGACACTGCTGTGTCTTTCAAACCAGGGGAGCTTGAAAGTGACTATTTACAGTATCTCTTTATAAAACGTTGCCCTCAGTTAAAGTTGTACTATGACAAAACAAATGGCTCTGATAAACACTGGAGTCTATTCTTCCTATGCTAGCGACAGCAAAACCTGGACATACTCCTGAGCCTAGTTTACAGAAGATTCTCTGTTTAGAGGCAGAGTTGACATGGCATCTGTGCTGAAGCAAATATCCAAGCAACGCACAGAGTTGGGCTGGTGGGATGGTGGACAGGGGTGGTATTAGGTGAACTCATCCCTATCGCAGCATAAAACAAAAGAAAGAGAAAGTCTCCAGGTATGCGGCTTATCAAACAATTCTATGCATCCAATTCAGACCAGATAGTGTTGGACAAAATTACCTTTGATACAAATTTTAAAGGAGTAGGAGTTGGCTCAGCAGAGAAGTAAGGGAGAGCATTCCAGGGAAGGAGGAATGAGTAGAGATTTTAAAAGAACAAGAAACTATGACTGGTTGATATAGCTATGTGCAGGATAAGTCAGGAAAAGAATACAAAGACCAGATTACAAAGGCTTTGTTTCCCAACATGAAGGTTTCTGCTTTAACCAGAGGGTTCTGGGGAGAGGGAAAGTAGCAGTATTAAATTTCCATTTGAGAACCATCATTCTGATTGGCAATGTGAAGGCAGAGCTGGAGCTGACTGAAAGCTAGAGGCAGGAAGACAAGGTTCAAAGGGTGCTTGAAGGATGAAGAAGGGGGGCTTAGAGTTATGAGATATTTTAGGAAGTAAAAACAACAGAATTTGGTGGGTGATGGAACTTGAGAAAAAGCAATTAAGGACTGAGTTCCTCTAGGCTGGGTAGCTGGCTGAATGGTGGCACTGACTTCAAGGGAAAAGAAGGCAGGAGAAGAAGCAGGTCTGAAGAAAAACATTACATGTGGCGACATCTACAAAAGCTGACCAGATTTATATGCTGGGCTTTGTTATCAGCCCGAGCTTATCTCATGTCAATATATACTGATATTTAAGTTCTCAGCCTTGGCTCATTCAACCCAGTGGTCCCTGTTAAGGTTGTCACCGCGGATTCTCTTGTGAATCATTTCAAGACCATAGAAGATTGAAAGCAGAGGCATTTTATCTCAAAGTGGCTGGAGGTTCATTCTCCCCAGTGCTTGACCCTTAGACAGGAGAACCAAAAACAGTTTGGCTTATCAGCCTCTTGGAGAGTAGACTAGTGGTATAGCAACCAAGCTACACTGGGCAACAATCAAACCACTGGACCTCAAGGGGAAGTTTACACCAAGTCTGCCTCAATCAGGGTCTTGTGTTCTCTCAAACCCTTCACATATATGAAGCCCACATATTTCTACTTCTCTCTTCTTCCACCCTCACAGCCTGCTATGGTTTGAGTGTGTCTCCCAAAAGTTCATGTGTTGGGACCTTTGTCCCTCAATATGACAGTGTTGAGAGATGGAACCTTGTGGGAGGTGTTTAAGTTATGGGGGCTTCACCCTCATGAAGGCACTAATGCAGTCCTCTTGGGATTAAATTACTTTGTTCGAGACTAGGTTAGTTCTCATAAGAGTGGGTTGTCATGAAGCAGGCCAGTGTGCTTCATCTGCCCTCTTTTTGCATGACTTGATTTCCCTTTCAATTTTCCACCAAGCCGTAAAGCAGCAAAAGGCCCACACTAGATACAGCTCCTTGATCTTGAACTTCTCAGCCTCCAGAACTGTGAGCTAAAATAAACCTCTTTTCTTTATTAATTTCTCAGTCTCAAGTATTCTCTTATAGCAGGAGAAAACAGACTAGTACACAGCCTTTCTGCAAAAAAGGGTCCAAATATCTTGTGTTCTTGGTCACCCTTGTGCTGCTTGCACAACAAGAGTTTTCCCATTTCCAAAACTCATTCTTTTGAGTTTCAAAGTCTTTCCCTAGGTCAATGGGATCTCAAAGATAATAACAAAAGTATCCCATGGTTCTACCTTCACCTGCTTAATCCTCTCCACCCAAGTATTTTGGGGAGTGCCCAGAGGATGTTTCGCATGTGCTCAGAGTACTCAAGTTCTTTTGTTCTGACTGGTCACCACAACCAGCCACCACTGCCGCTCCTACTTTCGTCTTGCCTCTTTGGGGGAAATACTGATGTTTGTACTGTAGGTCCTTTAAGAATTATCTATTCTATGCTGTGATCGTTAATTTTAGGTGTCAACTTGGCTAGATTAGGGTGCTTGGTTGTTTGGTCAAACACTAGTCTAGATGTCGCTGTGAAAGGATTTTGTAAATGTGATTAACCTTTACAATTAGTTGAATATAAGTAAATCCTCCATAATGTGGGAAGCTCTCAGCCAATCTGTTGAAAATCTTAAGAGCAAAAACTGAGGTTTCCCAGAGATGAAAGAATTCTGTCTCAAGACTGTAGCATGAAAATACGAAGTTTCTGAGTTTCCAGCTGCTGGCCTCCCTTGTGGACTTCAGACTTGCCAGTCACCAACAGTTGCATGAGCCAATTTTTAAAAATAAATCTCTTTCTGTATATGTGTCTCCTAATAGTTCTGTCTCTTTGGAGAACTTGGACTGGCATAGATGTTTATGTCAGTGGTACTCTGATACTCTGAACCTTCTCAATTCTTGACATTCCAAAGCTTATGGGTGTCTTTGCAGGGAGAAGGTCTCTTTCCTTCACCTGTATGGTTAATCACTCAGGCCCAAAGTGACCCTCCCCATCCCTCCCTGAGTCTCGGTCTGCCCAAGACGTTCATGAAGACTTCTCTCCTAGCATCCATCTGTAGCAATCACTTCACAGTACTCAATTACAGGTCCTAGAAGGTAGAGGGCCAATATTCTTGCCTGAAGCACATAAAGGGTTGACACCACATTTACTTTGCTCACTCATGTGCCCCAGTTCCTAGTAAAATGCTGCCATGTAGTATGTACTAAATAAATACTTATAGATTGACACATTAAGACAGATACTTCCTACTGTCTCCTTTACTAGTCACTTTCTCTAGATCCAACAATCCAAGTGTAAATCAACTCCTACCTGTCCTGCCTACCACCAGCATGTTCATCAGACCAAGTCTGAGTACCATTTTAGGCTGTAATTGAAGAAGCAGGGCTAGGCAGTCCCCTTCCTCTCTGACAGGAATTCATCCCCCCACCTGCTCCCTTCCCACAAATCTTTGCCTAGCAGAATCAAGCTCATTTGTCTCACTTTGCATTTTAATTAATTTTTTCCACTATCTCCCCAACAAGAATGGGTCCCTGGTTTATTTAATCTTCTCAGTGCCTCAAATAGTACCTGGAACGTCTTATATTCTTAAATAGTTTTTCACAAAAGAAAGAATGGATGGAAGAAGAAAGGAAAAGAGGAAGGCAGAAACAGCGAGACAAAGAGAAAAAATGAAAGAAGGAAAGAAAGGGGAATTTGACTTGAGAAACAAATCCCTAGTTTTAAAGCTGCCTCCACCTTTGCTTGGAATTGCATTTAGTTTTGTCATATTCAGGTAACAAAATTTCTCCAAGCTAGTAAATTAATTACTTTGAGAATCCTATTAATTTTAAAACTGTTGATGCAATACATGTAACAGGATGCTTGTGGCTTGAAGGAACAGAACAGAAACCAACTTAAAACCTGAACCTGAAAACTCAATTCACTGGACTAAATTTATTTCGTACACTCACACTCCAGATCAGACACTTAATGCTGTAATGGAGAACAATTACATTGCGTAATATATTTTCACTAATGAGAATGTGGGAAAGTACTTCTGCGACTGCAGTGCACATGGTTTGTAATATGGCAAAGTGGGACTGATGCCTGGTTTGCTGAAATCTAGTGTTAAAATTGTTGTATTTGAAGCCACATCCTAGAGAGACTCAGACGGAAGAATCGTCTACAATTAGAATGTCAAATCACACTTTTTCCTCTTCAAATTGCATTTCTAAAAATAAGATAATGAAAACATGTATTTGTGTGGGAGAGGACTTATTGTGGAAAGCTGCAAATAAGACACATGAAAACGTCTGTGCTCAGAAACCCCATTCAGGAGGAGACTTTCACTGCAGGGAGCTTCTCTGCCATAAAGAAGGCTGCACAATGTGTTCTGTGCACAAAAGGGTAGCAGCCCAGAAAGCAGCCCAGAAGGCTAGTTTTTCCTCTTCCCTGTCATTTAATCTCAGACATTCCTTGAAGGAGTTGGGGAAAGACTTTTAAAGATTACTAAACCATGCAGCAGCTTTAAACCTTTAAAATGGTTCACTACTGAGTACATTTGGTGGCCACTAGGTAATGGAAGGCATCTAAGGAGTCCTGAAGTAATTCCACAGGATTTCTCCCATACCTTCTTTTCCCCAGCTTCCCAAGTGCAGATAAAACTAGATATAGCAAAAAGGCTTAGGGTTGTCATTAGTGATGAGTGAAAGACTCAGCTATCTGTGAGGTTCCTTCCTTAAGGAGATTATTTCTCACTGATGTGGGTGACTTGAGGCCATCTATCTTTGGGAATAAAAGAAAATATCAAATAGAAGGAAAAGTTTGGAGAAAATCATCTCCTTAAGATTTTTTTTTTTTTTTTTTTTTTGGAGAAGTGGTATTTATAAACCCAGAAACAGGCATTTGGAGTGCCCCTTTCCTTCTTTTCTAAAGTTAATGGATATTTTAGGAATATAAGATTTCTCTTACTCAAGAGAAGATGAGAGTGAGGAAACTTCGTTTGAAGCAAGACAGAAGTAATGTTTTTATTTTAACAGTAAAGTACTTACTAGGAAGTAATTAGCATGCTAGGAACCGAACCGGCTATAAGTTGTTGAACTATTTATTGCTATAGAGATTACTGGCAGCATTTTGAAAATGTTTGCTTTTCATTGCTTCCTGCATTTCAGTGTTGCTGTTTGGGATCTCTTTCCTTCTCTCTGAAAAAAATCCTTTTAATTTATTTTTTAGTTTGGATCTGCTAGCAATGTATTCTTTCCATTTTGAGATTTTGAAATATCTTAATTTTTTCTTTATTTTCGAGTGTAGAAATCTTGGTTGTCAGTTACTTTCTTTCAGCACTTTATGATGTGATTCCATTGTCTTATGATTTTCATCATTTCGATGAGAAGTTAGTTTATAATCCTGCTGTTGCTCCTTTCATTTCTTTCTCCTTACCACCTCCCTTTACTTTTAAGATTTTTTTGTTGTTGTCTTTAGATTTCAATAATTTGATATAATGTGTCTAGATACAGTTTTTTTTATATTAACTTTGTGTAGGGTTCTCAAAATTGAAACTATCAGTTTTTGTCTTCACAAGTTTTAGAAGATTTTTAGTCATTATCTCTTCAAGCATTGCTTCTTTTTTCTCTCCTGTGATGTTAATTACATATATTTAAGACTTTTCTTTTGTCCCACATGTATCTATGCTCTTTTATGTATTTTTATTATTTTCTTCTTTATTCTTCAGTTTGGATATCTTTTATTGACTTGTCTTATATTTTAATAATTTTGTGTTCTGCTTGTCTTTTGATGTGTTCAATCCATTCAGTTAGTTCTCCATGTACATGTATACACATACATATACATCGTAAAAATCCATAAACATAGGATAGGTGATATCTTGTATGTAACTGGTTTGATATGCTTCACTATCTTAGTAAGTTTTAGTAATTGTATTATTTTAATTCCAAAATTTTTATTTGATTCTTTTTATATATTTTAGTTCCTTTTTAAAGTTATACTTTTATATCTATTTGAAAAATGTTCTCCTTATTTTTCTTAAACTTATAATTCATAGTTATCTTTAAGGATTTTTTGTCTGTTAACACTAATATCTGCATCAACTATGCACCTATTTCCATATTTAGTCTTTGGGGGTTTGGACATGTTATTCTCTTTATTGGCATACCTAGCAATTTTTTAAACAATTTGCTACACATTGTATATAAAAATCAATTGTAGTAGCTTTAGCTGAAGTTTGCCCTTTGTTCTGCTATGCAGATAGAGTTAAGGCTGTTTCTTAATCCAATAAAGGCTATGTTTCAATTTGGGTAAGTTTCAGTCTACTCCTGGTTCACCTCTATTCCCAAGCCCTAATCTTCCTGAGAGCTTGAGAATTTCATAGAGTCTCTCACCCTGGCAGGCCCCACATTCTTTTGAGATCCTCAAAACTCTGCTTTGCCTTTGAGTTTATCTACCTAGGTTCTAAGCCTGCTTGCCTAGTTTCGGGATTTGGCACATGTTATAAGAGAAAAATTGGTTGTATTATCAGGCTTAGTTCTCTATTTCATTCTTGTTACCAGTATCTTGGCTCATTAAGTCTCAAATCTTGTCTCACTGGACTTACAAAACAGTAAAAACCCCTATTCACTTATCTGTCTCTAGCAGTGGGCTTCTGCCTGGGCACAACCCAGATTTGCATGCTCTTGCTCTGAGCCCAGAATCATCAAAACACATGAACGATGTGATTGTGCCTTTTTCTAGTTCTTCTCTTGCCAGAATCGTGTCTCCTCCAGTTTTGATTATTTGATAAACTTTCCGATGCCTTTACACCTGCTATTATGAAAAAATCTGAATTTTAAGTTATTCTTGGTGGAAATGTTGGTCTGCATCATACTGGATTTCTTTTGCAGGCAAGAACTGTTCACATCAGCATCTAAGATGTATCAAGTACTGTTTAAGGCATAAGGAGTATAAAAGCAAATAGAGTTGATAAATTCTTAGGGCAGATTCTGCTTCTTCAAGAATGTATTTCTGTTCTAAGTTTAATTGTGTCCTCCTGAAAAAGATGGACTGAAATCCTAATCCCCAGTACCTCAGAATGTGATTTTATTTGGAAATAGGGTTATTGGTTAAGATGAGGTTATGCTGAAGTAGGGTGGGCTTCTAACCTATTATGAGTGCTATTACTCTAAGAAGACGGCCGCATGAAAACAGAGACACAGACAGAATACTCACAAGAAGATGGAGACAAATTAGAGTGATGCATCTACAAGCCTACAAATTCCAAGGATTGATGGCCACCACCAGAAGCTAGGAGGAGGCAAGGAAGGATGCTCCCCTACAGGTTTCAGCGGGACCTGCACTCACCTTGATTTTAGACTTCCAGCCTCCAAAACTGTGAGACAATAAATTCTGTTGTTCAAAGCCACCCCATTTGTTATCCTTTGTTACGGAAGCTGTAGGGAATGAATATAGGTTGTTTGCCTTTAGAAGTCAGAGAAGCTACTCTGAATAAGTGCAACAGAATAATTAGGAACTCCTGTGAGAAAATACAGAAAGAAGAGGACTTGGAGGAGAAGAGACAACAAGTTAGGAGCAGTAGCTTGACAAAATGCTTTGTGTTTTAATGTTTGCGGTATCCAATGTTTGTGGCACATCCTAGTAACATTACTTTATTGGTGTGATTAGGTTTTTCGAAGCAACCAGAAAATGACTTGAGAACATTGGCCAGACAATTGTAGGACAAAACGAAGTTAACCTACATAGGTGTCAGAGGGCACGAGATCTACAGAACGTCTAAGTCCTGGCATTCACAGAAATCTTAAGGATTTTCAGATTCCACTGGCTCTGAAAATTTTCTCCGGTGAGAATGAGGAGGGTTATTTTTAAGAAGTTGATCTTGAACCCAAGGATCATGACATATAAGTTAGTCAGATGTTCATTTACTTGATTTGTAGCATTTAGTTCAATATGAGCTATATTCTTAAGTCATGCTTTAGAAGGTTAGTTACTTTTCCTAGTTATTTTTTCAAACATAATGCCAACTCTATTAGTTATGGCGGGCTAGGTTAGGCTGCAATAATAAATTTGCCCTAAAATATCAGAAGTACAACAAAGGGCTATTTATTTTTCATGCAATATGTCTAATGTGGATAGTAATGGGAGATACTCTGCACCACATAGTCACTCAGGTACTCAAGATGATGGAGGCTCCACTCCTTGGATCATCAACATTCACAATAGCAAAGGACAGGAGAATATGGAGAATCATGTGCCAGTAAATTCTTTGGTGGCCCAGAAGTAATTACACATTACTTTTGCTCATAGCCCATTGATCAGAACTAGTCAGATGAGGGAAATGATTTTTTTTCATAATCCTGTAATGCCCATTGGTCTCTCTACCTAACACACACATGTGTTCACATACATATGCATACCTCTTTGTTATGGGCAATTGACGTATTCTCAATCTTACATATAGTGCTGGTCAAATATGGCTTTTAACTTCACCTATAAGGAAATCATGGTTCCTAAACTACTACTTCTACGTAGAAGTTCTGGTACTACTGTTTACACATTTGGGGTTTCACTCTTTATTTTGAAGTACATACACAGTTTCAAGTACATATTTTGTGCTTCTATATTGTGGGTGTGGCAGTACAAGATCCACATACTCTCTCTATGGAGTAAAGGCAGGACCAATAAATATACAAAGAAGTATATAATCACTCACTGTAACTTTCCCCTGGTTGATTCCCCTGACATAGTTGTAAATTTCTAGAAGGCATTAGGCATGTATTATGCTTATTGGGTCTTCCCACCATGCTTTGTTGCACCCTCAGTATCTCTTAGTTGATTATTAATTATTTGGCCATCTGGACAGGAGAAGACATTCTAGGTTTAAGGACTTCTTGGCAGAAGAAGTTCTCTGAAGCTGATACAGATTCCTCCTTGGTTCCAACTTTTTCTATTTTTCCACTTAGGAAGACATTTAAGTTTTTGGGGTTGGCTTATGATGTGGTCAGAGGTTGATTTGTTCTATTAGAGAATTTATGTTCACCCATGAAATTCAAAGTACTAAACCGAAGTCAGAGGTACTATTTTCTGTAGCCAACTAAAGTGAAGCAGGTGAGTAAAATAGTTTCTAATGCAGGTGATCATGCTGAGCTAGCACAATGCTGGCTCCATCTCAGAGGACCCTGAGCACTAACTTGTCTCAAATGAGCTAAAGGGCTCTTTTAAACACGTTAAGCTCCCTCTTACTTTCTGACCCCTGAACAGGGCAGATTTCATCTTCCAAAATGACACCACTTGTGTTATCACGCCTGGGACCTGGTTAAAGGAACTTTTATTGAACTACGGCCTCTCACACTGCCTGGAATTCTCTTGTCCTGTTACTTAATAAGGTTAAGAGCTGCATTGATGTTAAAGTGACCACATGACCTGAGCCCAGCAGCCTGCTGAAAATAGTGCTGAAGCCTTGGCAGAAAGAGCTGTGCCTTTTCAGTGACAGAATGGGCTTATGGTACACCCTAGGAAGGAGGATGCTGGCAGGAAGAAAATAAGGTGACAACCTTAACTCTTCTCCTTTCCATGCCAACCAACTATAGTTCAACAGCCTCTTCCATGAGCAAGGCATTTCCCCCTTCTGTTATGTTGCTGAGACAAAGAAATATTTCATCTGTGTTTGAATGGATCACGTTTTGGCTGCCTTTGCTTCTAAATTAGGGGTAAGTCTAGAGAAAAGGAAGTATGTGCCTCCCAGGATATAGAAAACACTATTGCCAGTGTTTTTTCAATGTGAGTAAAGACTAGAACATAACCCCCGTAGAAGTTTATATGTTTAATTTGTAGTTAGGACTGTCCCAGTTATCAAGAATGCAAATGGAAATCTATAATACACTCTTTGTTAGTGTTTTTTCTGTGTAGGCAAATGTCAGTCCATAGGTATGTTGCCAAAATAAAAATCTGAACTACCAGAGAAGTAATTTATTCCCTAACCTACTGGATTAATTTACTATGACAGCTGTAACAAATTACTACAAATTTAGGAGCTTAAAATAACAAAACTGCAAACTATCTAGTGGTTTGGACACCCAAAGTCCAAAATGGGTCTCTCTGGGCTAAAATTAAAGTGCTAGCAGGGTATGTTCCTTTCTGGAGACTCCTGGGGAGACCCTGTTTGGCAGCCTTTTCCAACTTTTAGAGACCACTTGCATTCCTTGGCTCATGGCCCTTCCTTTCCTCATCAGAGCTAATAACATTGGTCCATCTTTCTCACAATGCCATCTCTCTGTTCTCTTCTGCCTCTCTCTTCCCTTTTGAAGGGCCCTTGTGTTTACATCAGGCCCACTTAGATGAAATAAGGCAATCTTCCTAAGTTCAGCTGATAGCAACCTTAATTTCACCTGCAACTTTCATTCTCCTTTGCCAAAATAACCTAAAATATGCACAGGTTCTGGAGATTAGGTTTTGAGCATCTATTACGGACTGAATGTTGTGTCTCCCCAGAATTTATATATTGAAATCCTAAACCTGAAGGTGATGGTATTAAGGCAATGAAGTCATGACGGTAGAGCCATCGTGAACGAGATTAATACCCTTATAATAAAAGAGAGACCCCAGAGAGCTTTCTAGCCCCCTTTCCATCATGTGAGGATACAATGAAAAGATGGCTGTCCATGAACCGGATAAAGGCTCTCACCAGGCACTGAATCTGCCACTGCCTTGATCTCGGACTCCCAGGCTCAAAGAACTGTCAGAAATGAAAGGTTATTGTTTCAGCCACCCAGACTATGGCAATGTGTTGTGGCATCCTGAATTAAGACAACATCTTTAAGGAGCCATTTTTCTGCTTACCACAGGCTTTAGGAGGTCTTTTCAAGATTTTTAAAATTGGATTTTTTAAAATTCCAGGGCCAACACCCTGTCACGGGTTTTTATCTGTAAAATTTTTAAGAAGGAATCTTTGAAGGTAGCTCTCCACAGAGTCTTCACTGGTCTCAATTCAGTGTCATCACAGTGTTCTCAATTTCACAACTTAAGCAGTTAGATACAGGCATTGATTATCAACCAACTATTTCATGAGATGAGGAATTGCTGGTGAATTACTTATTGATTATTTATGGCTGTGACATGATTGTCTTTGCTGTACTGGGGGTCTTTGCACTGACTTTAAGATGTGATGAGATCTGAATTTGTTTCCAATGTGACTTATTCCCTCATTCGCAATAGGTTGCTACTCTGAATTTCTTATCTTTTCCCAGACAGATAGATTGGAAACTTTGGTGTCATCTCTGACATTCCACAGTGTCTGTTCCCAGAGCCCTGACTCCCAGGAGGTACCATTTCCCTGATTACTACAATAGCTTCTGATTGCTTGCTCTGATTCTGATCTTTTCATGCTTCTAGTCCATCCTGTATACTCGATCCAAAAGAATTTTTCTAAAATATGTTTTGGAAATTACTGATTGTTGTTTCATTATTTACTAGCTGTGTGCCCTTACAAAATTACTTAACCTGTCCATGAGACTGACAAAATAGAGCTAGTCACAATATCTGCCTCTAGGGATGTGATTAGGATAAAATGAAATGTAATACACGTAAGGTACTTAGGCATATATTAAGCACTCAACAAATGTTTGCACATATCATTGTCATGACCATTTGCATCATTGATGTATTTTTTTTTTTTTTTTTTGAGACGGAGTCTCGCTCTGTCGCCCAGGCTGGAGTGCAGTGGCCGGATCTCAGCTCACTGCAAGCTCCGCCTCCCGGGTTCGCGCCATTCTCCTGCCTCAGCCTCCCCAGTAGCTGGGACTACAGGCGCCCGCCACCTCGCCCGGCTAATTTTTTGTATTTTTTTTTAGTAGAGACGGGGTTTCACCGTGTTAGCCAGGATGGTCTCGATCTCCCGACCTCGTGATCCGCCCGTCTCGGCCTCCCAAAGTGCTGGGATTACAGGCTTGAGCCACCGCGCCCGGCCATCATTGATGTATTAACCAATGTGAATGCCACCTCTGTTCCTGACTCCCATCTCTCTGGCCCAGTCATTCCATGTGGATATATTGACCTCTTCCCTGCTTCCTTCCCCTTCATCTTCCTGCTACTCACTAACCGTCTACAGCCCTTAGACCCAGGACATATAATCTACTCTTGGGCAGGCAGAGGTGGAAAGCCTTCCTTGATCTCATCAAGCTTTCTTGCCTGCACATCCTCTGAGCCTGAGCTTCTGAAAACTAAAAGGCCAGACTTCAAACTTCAAAAAAAAGTTTCTTTCCATTTTTATTCTGTTGACCCTTCCTGAGTTTGAAGCTCCACTCTTTGCCTTGAGTCGAGGGAAGTGTCAGAATATAAATAAAAAAAAATACTTGTCCCTAAACACACACACACACACACACACACACACACACACACATACACAATCTAAATTACTGAATTATCTGGTCTAAGAAGTGTTTTTAATAACAATAACAACAACTAACACTTATTAAGCTCCTTTTACGTGCCGAGCACTGTCTTTGACCCACAACCCACCAATTCCATCTTATCTTTGGTCCCTTTTCCATGGAGCTTCTGCCTTGGGTATCTGGTTTACTCCCTGCTTCCGGATTGGCCTTCCCACCTCTGAGTCTTTGCTTCTGCTATTTCCTGTTTTCTTTGTCTGGACTGCCTTCTTTTTTCTTGTTCATTTATCCAAATCCTCCACATTATTTGTTGTTTTTGTTTGTTTGTTTTTTAAAGAGTCAGGGTCTTGCTCTGTCTCCCAGGCTGGACTGCAGTGACACAATCGTGGTTCACTGCAGCCTTGAACTCCTGGACACAAGAGATCCTCCCACCCCAGCCTCCCAAGTACCTGGGACTATAGGCATGTGCCACCACGTCCGGCTACCTCCTAATTTTTTTATAGCCCATCTCTAACACTTCCTCTGACCACTCTGAAAGCCATGGTTCCTCTTTTGACCAGGCACTGTGGAAAAATGAAACAAAAGAAAAGGACCTTGCCACTGAAAAGCTAACCAAGGACACAAGACCAATACAAGATACAGCAGAGAAAATTCCACATTACTGTTAAACTCTCAGGTTAAAAAATGATAATTGCTTTTCAAATGAACTCAAGGCATAGTCAAATGACCAATTATAATCCTTAATCAACACATGAATGGAATTGACAAAATCCTTTCAACCTCAAAGCAGAATTCTGTTATGAGTTTATGATCCTGTTTAGGTCCCTGTGTATAAATTTGTTCAGGAGCTTCCCATTTGCAGCAAAGCTGATATATACAAAACAGGATTTACTAAACATTTTAGGTCATGATTAGTTCCACCAAAAGATTCACCATAAAATTTCCTCTAAGAAGCAAAGCTTATTTGCTAAATAGATTAAAATGTGATTTGGTTCACAAAATCATTTTGTTTACACAGAATTTCAGGACAGATAGCCATTGCATAAAATTGAGGCAAAATTGTAATTACTTTACCAAATAGCCTGGAGTACCACAAGTTAATACAACTCCCTAATAAGCTTAATTCATACCCAGGAAGTAGCTTGAATTTAAGTTTTGGTAGAAGGTATTAACAGAGCATGTCCAAAAGATAATTAACTGCCCATAGTCATCAATTTGGTTACCCCTGGAGGAGTCTCACTGCCATCTCTACTCATCTGTGGATTTATTTATGAATAATGAGTCACTACAAACAGAATGATTAATTCAACAAAAAGGAGAAATCTTGGTATTTAGATTGGCTCTCTTTCCAGAGTAAGTGTTCTTAAATGAGATTTTCCAATCTTTAGGGAATTCTCAAACACTGGAAATTATAAGCTAAACTTTGTATGTGTGTATTGTTTTTTGTGTGGAGAAGATTCGTAACTCCAATTGGATTTTTCAGAGGGATCCATGAAAACTCACCCTTGGCTCCCCAAAAAAGTCATTGCTTATTTTCCCATGAATGACCTTCAGGAAGTTCTATGAGCCTCTTTGATTTGTATCACAATCTTGTATGTCACTTATACCCAGAACAAAGCCAACTAAGGTGCCCAAACTCTCAGTCGCCTTCATTGCCCCTCCTTCACTCTCCTCTCTTTGTCATTAACATTTACCCATTTTGGTTCTAAGAATTTGACTTTATACTGAATTTCATTAATGCATTTTATTTAGTATTTCACCCTTTGAGGCATTTCTGCCTATTTTTATGAAGACTAGTTTAGACTGTGCACCTTAGAGGCATCTAAGTGCCTTGAGAGAAATGGTCTCAAGGTCAGCTTGCAGTCATCTGCACCTTGTACAAATTCTTCCTTTCAGAGTCTTGGTGGTCATTTAGAGATATATTAGACAGATATGGAGTGTGACCTTCCTGATGTCTACTAATTCAGTGAGTGTGAGTTCACCTGTATTGTTCTCATTTGTTTAGTTTATCTTGGCTATATTTTATTTCTTTCTGTATTGAAGGTTGAATCACATAACAAAGAGTATCACTGGTCCTATATATCTTTTTATGAGCATTATCTTAATGCTAAAACAGAAAAGAGCTAAAAAAAAAAGAAAAAAAAAGAAACCTAAAATGAGCAGGCAAATAATCATTTAGTGGCCTAATTAATAAAGAGGAATCACTGTGTTGAATTATGTTATGATAATAAACGCTGACTGTTGAGAAAATTGAGCCCATTTTAATGGGATCTGATGTTGTTTTAACATAAATGCCTATCAGTTTGGAGGTTGGGAACACGAAACTTTTTCTCATTGAAATCGACTGTAATAATATTTTTGACAAATAGCCCTGCAGATTTATTTTCAGGAACAAATTACTCTCCAAAAGATGGTACAAGACGATTTTGTCCTTTTTCTGTCTAGAAGGACTTATTTACAATGTTTTCTGACCCACGACCATACCGACCCCTCTATTTTTAGGAAAAATTTAGTGTGCAGTGTATACAATGGCCTGTTTTTCCTAGTGACAGGCAAATGACTCTTTATTGTTGTTAATTATGTCTCTAAAAATCTCACACTCTAAACATGAATACTAAAGGGAAAAATGAGGATCAATGATTGTTTTATAGAACTTTAGGTAGATAAGTTCCCTGTTCCTCTAGAATGCCCTAATTTTCATCAGCATCAACTAAAAGTGCCAAAAATACAGGTGTAAATCTATTGGACATGTGTGTGCGTATGTGTACGCACAGGATTGAGAAGAAGCGGAAACATTGTTATTGGCTCCAAGGTGCTGCAGGAAGATTTTGACACATGCTGTTTACTGTCGTCAGGGATCTGACTCAAGCTTTCCAGAGAAAGGTCATTAGTGACATCCAACAAATCACTTTTATGTTGTGGCCAACGTGAAAGTCAAATGGAAATTTTTTCTAAAAGTCAATCAGAGCCAGGCTCACTCTAAGTCTGGTTAAAATAACTTTTCCCAAACTTATTAGTTTATGTGCTACAAAGCCATGACCAAGAGTGAAAGAAAGAGGAAAGCTCAGGCTTCAGTAAACACTGTGGAAACAAAGGGCCAGGAAGAGATATGTTTTTCAGAGCAAGGCAGCCTTTCCCCAGCCAGGCCAGTGCAGCACCGTTCATCTCCATCTCGGCAATGTGGACGCTTAGTACAGAAGGCTGCCTGCTCTGCTGGACACAGCCTGCTAGCCGCGGCTGCTAGCTCAAGCATAAAGACTGAAGAGAATTGAAGGCTGTGATTAGGAAATTGAAGACTGGCTGAAAACTTGAGATTTCCTGCACTTAGCTGGGGGGGGGACTCGTGAGAGATTTGATTAGAATGCACACAGAGAGGCCAACTCCTTTGTCTCTCCAGTTCCATATTGGACTGAAGTGGTAGGGTGCATTCCAGCGCCCTTATTGGATTTGTCTCTGAAGCTTTAAAGCATTCAAAAGTAAAATCCCATTGATCTGAAAGGTCAGGAGGGGCTGGAGAAAGATTACAGGTTTAATTTCCAGCTCTGGGTGACTTCCTATTCATAGTACTTTATCTCTGTGACAGTACCTCATCTCTAAAAATGGGAAAAATGAATGTTAAAAAAAAAAGAAAACAAAAGAAAAATTCCTCTGAATCAATACTAATGAAAAAAAAACATGCTAAGTATTTCCAAAAGAATTTAGTAAATATGGGACATTTTAAATATTGTTTCAACCTAAATCCTATAGAAGTTACTACCATAAAGAAAAAGGAAAAGTAAGACAAGAAATTGTGTGTGGTAGTACATTCTGATCAGTGTGGACTAACTGTTTTTTAATAAAGGGGAAGGGGAAGTCAGGGCTTCACCATAACTTTAGATCCATATAATGAAATTCACATATCTAAAAGGAAAAATAAAATTAAAATGTCTAATTTTTATCAAAAAGGGGAAAAGACCAGGACTAAACAGGACAGATTAAAGAAAATTGGACTAAATTATGTAAATGAAGACTAAATCAGAAACGCCAAGACAGAGTCTACTGTGACTCTGGGTGGCTGGTGACAGGGATGTGGCAAGATGTGAGTGAAATGTATTAAATGTGGTTTCCCAATCTCTGGGAGCCCCGATGACAGCGAGATGCTTTCCTCTTCACCTCAGTGAACTCCCTCAAAGTTAGTCCTTTGATTAATTCTGCCAATTTAGTGTCCTGCCAGAGTCATTTTGATTTAGTGACATTTTAAATCCATCTCCCGTGTTTTCTTCCTCCTTGAGTCTAAAGTTAGCATAGCCATAACACTTTGATGTAGAGTTGCCTGAGCTTCTGAGCCTCAGAGCCCCAGCAAAATCCCTAATGTGGCACATCTGATTTTCCTAATATAGAGGAAGGCAGAGCTGAAGCGCGTCTGTAATGGAAAACATTTTACATAGTAAATACGAATGGCCCCGTTCTCTCCTAGGTCACATTTCATATTTAACATCAATTTCATATGCTGGCCTTCCTTTCTTTTCTCTCCACTCGGTACTTTCACATCAGGATTCTTTCCAATCATTTCTAGCTAAATCAGTTTCCACATTGGTGATGGCACAGTACTGTTTATGTCCTAACAGCCTATTTATAACAGGGTGGTGCATTGCAAAATGCCAGGAAAAAATGAAAAAGCAAGAAAAGAAGGTGTATGCTATTCAAAATTATGCCCCCAGTGCCTAATGTTCCTGCCTACATTGCCTGTCACTGTGTCTGGCCCGCCTTAGATGCTGAATACATATTTGTTTCCAATTGAACAATTTCATCTAATGATAGAAGTACCAATGACTAAAATTAATAACAAAACAAAAGTTCCCAGAATCATTTTTTAAAATTAGATGTTTCTGAATTTGGGGTGGGGAGGAAGATATTTATAATCTGTCAGTAATAAGCACCTACACTGGGAAAAGCTATGCTCTCCAATTTGGGGACCATCTCTGTTCATTCCACGCTTCTTGGGGTAATTACAAGTGATGGGAAGAATTTCCTGCCTCCATTTGGTCAGTGACATTATCAGTTCTGTCTAATGTTACATTTCCCTTTCCTGGTATTCCTTTTCATATTTAACAATGCTTTCTGTCTTTCAGCTTCTTCTGCCAAAGCCGTTAAGTCAATCCTATGCTTATTATTTTTCACTCTCACCCCCATCCACTGCATCAACCCCTCCTATGTTTCTACCTTCAAACTGTCCAGAATGCAACTGGTCTCTCACCACCTCCACGGCTATGAACAGTGTTCACTCTCTCTAGTCTGGAAGATCACAGTGGCCTCCTAATGGGTCCCTGTTCTTCTTTTCTCAGCACAAATAGCCAGGGTCGTTCCTTAAGACCCTTTTAAGTCAGATCCTGAGACTCTTCTGCTCAAAACAATTTACAGCCCTCCATCTCACGCAGACTAAAAGCCAGTTTTTAGAGTGGACTTGGACCTGGTCCATGTTTCCTGTGGGACTTCATCTTGGACCTCCTCTACCTGGGTACCACACTTTCATTCTCCCTCGTCCCACTCTTCTCCAGCCATATTTGTCCTCGTTGGTCCATGACATGTTTTCCTATTCTGCACCAGTTACTCCTACCTGAACGCTATACCACACCATGGGGCTCCTTTGCCTCCTATAGGTATCTGCTCAGATATCACCTTCTCCATCCATCCTTCTCTGATTGCTGTATTTAAGATGGTTCCTTCCCGACATTCCTGTCTCTGCTTTTTTATTTTTAATATCACTTATCGCCATGTGACATACTTACATTGTACTTATCTATATGTTAACTGTAGGTCTTCCCCACTAGAAAGTGAACTTCATAAGAGCTGAGGGCTTCGTTTTGCCTGGTCTGTTCCCTGCTGTCTCTTGGGAACTGAGCAGAGAAGTGACTCATTAAATATCTGCAGAATGAATGAATGAATGAATACTTTCCCACTGTTTTGACCAAGCTGTAATGTTTATCTTCATTAATTTATCTTTTAACAAGACAATTGGACTGTTTCCTTCTATAAAGTAGCTTAACAGTATGATTTAATATGTGTTTAAAAGTATATGACAGAACTCTACCAGGTCTGTCCTCCTCAAATAAATGCAGTTCTCAGTGTAATTACTTTGAGCTTCATGGGAATCAGAACTATTGATCTAGAATTGCATGCTTCTTTATAAAATTGCCTTAAAAAATTATTGGTACTCTATTTTCTTTTTCTTTTTCTTCTTCTTTTTTTTTTTTTTGAGACGGAGTTTTGCTCTTGTTGCCTAGGCTGGAATACAATGGTACGATCTCGGCTCACTGCAACCTCTGCCTCCCAGCTTCAAGTGATTCTCTTGCCTCAGCCTCCCAAGTAGCTGGGATTACAGGCAACTGCCACCATGCCTGGCTAATTTTTGTATATTTAGTAGAAACTGGGTTTCACCATGCTGTCAGGCTGGTCTCAAATTCATGACCTCAGGTGATCTGCCCGCCTCAGCCTCCCAAAGTGCTGGATTACAGGCATGAGCCACCATGCCTGGCCTCTATTTTCTTTCTGAGCCAATGTACTCAGATTCTCATGCATGGAAGTATAGAGGAAAAGTCACATGACCTGGGTATCAGAGAGAAAAGGATGCAAGAGGTTATAAAAGTGGTTGAAAACATGATTACGGTAATACCTGTGCAGATGGAGTAAACTAGCTGTAGTTGATCTTTTATTATATCTAAGGTACATCCCAATTTAAAAAAATTATCACAGTGTATAAGCCCTGAAAGATATTAGTTAAATCGTTATGTCAAAGGTGGAATTATTATGCAAAGGACAAGCATAAAGTCTTTTCTGAACATTTGTAGGCATTACTGGCTGACCGGAAACAGTTGCAACAATATTTTTCATAAACAATAGTGATCAAAGAAAAGTAGACCCCTTCAAGAGCTGACGGCTCTTGAAAGCCCATTAAAGAACTTACCGCATACTAAAATCCACTAGTAAGCTAAATTCATAGCATCCTATTTCAGTATTAATGAGACAACTTTTTGGCATTGTCTTTGGCCTTGTGACAGTGGAAAATACAAAGAACAATGAGATGTAAAAATTAAAAATAAATAACGCTTACCCTTATTACTCAGCCCAAGAAACTTTGAAACCACCCAAGTTTTCTAGCTGAAAACAATTTAGTGCAATTAATTACTCATGTGAACAAATTGTCTTTTACCTTTAAGTTGGTGTAATAAACGTTTTCATATATTTATGCTTATATGGACATTGGAATATACTCAAAGATGATAAATCTAGTAAAATGCTTCATTTGGTATAGAAGTATTATTAGATGATCTCCTATAATCAGTTGAGTCAAGGGTATTTTTTATCTTATTTTACTTGTAAATTATTGTTTGGGTATACAGTATTTTTGGAATTCTATTTTAATTTCCTTTATAAAATACTAATTTATTGGGTTTATACCTTGGCAGGCTAGCATATTCCCTTTAATTTAGAATAATGTTAAATTTGCTGTTTTTAGAATGCTATGATTTAAAAAACTGTGGTAAGAAGGATTAATTAAAAACAAATATTAGAATAATACTTTTTTTCACTTTTCTAAGTTTTCCATTCAAATCACCACCAACCAATACAAGTCAGGGTTACACCTGCCCGTAATATTTAGAGCAGCTTAGGGTATGAAGGATGTTACAGATCTGGTACTCACACCTAAGTGATTAAATTTATATCGCAAAATATATGACCACAATGGAGCTCCGTGTAGAATAAACTGATACCCATTGTAAATCCTGAGAGATAGTGTGACATTTAGAATTTGGCAAGGAGAGAGGGAGGGTTGCTAATGGATAGATATAAAAATATGTAGCCATTTAAAGGCAGTCAAAATGGTTTTCTTCAGTCCATTCTCATTTCCGTATAACGCTTTTGATAAACATTGACATGTAGAGCCAATACCTTTGCAGAAGTGAGTTCTTCTCTTTGCAAAACAAAAATAATTTAAAAGAGGTTGCTGTTGAGTTAGAAACAAATGGAAGCCAAACAGCTGAGCTTCTAACCCCACCTTTGCCACTTACTAGTTATATAAGTTTGGGCAAGTAAATTAATTTTTTGGTGCCACGGTTATCTCTTCTGTAAAACTGGGTTATTAATTACATCTACCTTAAAGACTTGGTGTAAAGATCAAATGCACAAATGTTTGTAATATGCTCAGAGCAGTACCTGAAATATGATAATCTCTATTAAATGAATGAATGAGTGGGCTTTAAAGTCAAGCATATCAGGGCTTGAATCTTTATTCTATTTATTAGCAATATGATAAGTTATACAACCTTTCTCAGCCTTGGTTTTCTCATTGGAAAAATTACAGAAATATTTTCCATCTCCTAGAATTTTTGTACAGCATTAAATAACATATTTTTCACCATTAAAGTGTAAAACAATAATACATTTAATACTGTATACTTTGGAAAAAATAGGAAAATGATTCATATTCCATTAGTATAGGAGTATAAATTGATACAACAATTTTAAGAAAACAATTTGGCAATGTCTATTATCCTTTTACATGCATATATCTTTGACCATCAGTTTTACTTCTAGAAGTTTATCTCATTGATAATAAAAACATATGTGCCAGAATACTTATTTCAACATTGTTTTGGTAAATAACTAGGGACAACTTAGATGTCTTTCAATAGAGGACTAATTAGATAAATGATAATAAACCTATACAATGGAACTACATGTAGTAATAAAAGGAATGAGATGGATATACAGATAAGGAAGGATGCCCAAGGTATATTATGATATGAAATATCTAATTGAAGAATAGTATATGATAAATGTCACACACATGCAAGAATATATCTATGTGTATGTGTATACACATACATACAGTAAGCATATATAAACATAAAATATCTGGTATCTTGTATGTAAACAGTTTGCTTTGTTTCACTATTTTGGTACACACATAGTCCATTTCTCTGATTTTTTTTCCCACTAAGTACTCAAATGTCCACCGGTCCTAATGAATTATATAAGAGCCCCAGCATTTACCCTGTTCAAAGCTAGGGTGTCAGTCCAGCTCCCAGCACCAGGGGCAGCCATCATAGCAGAGGCTGCTCAGTCCTGTCCTGATACCGCTTCTCCCTTTCAGTCTATGTTGTACTGACTGTTCCTGGAACCAACAGCCAGGTGACTCTTGCCCACAGCTGCTGGTTTGCCTCATTCCTCCAGGATCCCAGGAAGCTGGGATGGCTCGTGTTTGTGCTGTAGAGGTATAGGAATTTTCAGTTTGCACCCACAGGCTCTGCCATTATTCCCTCAATCACAAGTCCAGTGTTAGCTGTGTTCCCTGTTAGAGTGCTTCCATGGAAACCCTTGGGTCCTGCTGATAAGTCAATGTCCTTTTTCTCTTCGATGGGGCCTCAGTATCCTTTCCTGATGGCCCTCCTGCCACCCAACCTGTTTCCCTAACTTAAGAGATGGGTTGAACTGTAGGTTCCTTTCTTTCCCAGAAGACAATGAGGACAAGGGTTCTTTTACACATTGATCTACCTCTTCTCCAAACTCTGCATACCAAGGATAGGGGTGGCTTTTGCTAAAGCACAAATGCATGAATTGGTCCTTTTACACACTCATCCTAGGACACCAAGTGTCTGCTTTCCTTATAACTATGAGCAGCTACTTTTTCTTTGCAGAATGAAGATGTTTCCTTCAAGGCGACTTTCTGGGTCTGCCTATTCAGACTAACAGGTGGCATACTGGGGGAAATGGATACTTATCCTCGCATTACTAAACACCCCCATTTATCTGAATATTCATATTTCTTATGCACAAAGTTTTATTTGTTTGTTTGCTGGTGATACATAAGTATGTAGAAACTTCCTGGAAGAACTCTCAAGAAGTTATTACTGTTTTTTATCTATGAGGAGTAAGCATGGTGATTAGGAAGAAGTCTCTTGTGTTTTTCTTTAAACTTTACTGTTTTGCTTGGGTTTAAAGAAAACTACTTTGTAATAAAATAAAAGTTAAGAAAAAGATAATTTTGAAACAGAGGGAAGATATGTATATTTACCAGCATATGACAAGTATTAAAATATGGTTGGTTCCTTTCTCTAGCTGGTATTGGCATTTTCGTGACCTGTTGTCAAAGAAAGAGAGGATGAGCAGATCTAACATGTCCAATATTGGTGAAAGCGTTTCTCTGTGGCAGAAATATGAGAGAAGGATCAGAAAAGATTTGAACTGTTTCAAAGTGGACTGGTGTCCACTATGCGCATATTTTTACCATAATCTTTGCCTACAGGGTTGCCACGTAGAGTTATGTAGAATGTGCACTGAATAAGAGTATCCCATCTAAGAGGTATGTTCATATTGCAGACACAGTCCATTGGCATATTTATCTATGCCTTTGTCTGAAAGTTACAAAAAGTACCCTGTTCAAATAAAATTATTATATTAGGACAATTTTATAACAGATGGAAATAAAGCACATTGGCACTGTAGGGAAGGCCACTGCCCACTGCCTGAAATAATCTCTGGCAATGATGGAGAAGGCCATTCATTGCTCTTTTCTGACTTCATTCACCATCAAATTTTCTCCCATGTGTCACTGAATCCCTCTCCTATGGAGGAAGGAGAAAAAAGTCCATACATTCTCTTCTTCCCCAAACCTTCTCCTTCTACTGCAGAGTCACCTCAGAATTAGTGTGTGGGTTTATTGTCATTTTCTGTGAACCATGATAGAAGTTCTCCTGTAGTCCTTGTTTATATCTGGGTGCTCTTAAGTAGGGTATAACTGAGCTTAAACTAGGTAAAATGTTTGTATCTTCATACAAAAATTCCTCAACCTTCAATTGCTGTAGAGGGAGAACTTAGGATTGAGACTCTTTGTTTGAGGTTTTAGTATATTGCTCAAAACATAAGAACTCTTGTTAAGACATTGCTTAGAACTTTCCAAAGCATTTTGAAAAATGCATTAGTGTGTATTAATGTATGTGTATGTTACTTAACTTTACAATTAATTTATTTGTAATATAAGCATTAATAGTTGTGCTTATGTATCCATTGTGCAAAAATTGGTCCTCAAGCTCTAAAAAGCAAAGTGTTACATAAATCTCTAAAGATTATGAAGTAAAAGGATTAGTTCCAAGAGTCTGCCTGTACAACCCTGTTTATCTTTTCCAAGTGTTACTGGAAAGGGATCCCAACCCAGACCTCAAGAGAGGGTTCTTGGATCTCACACAAGAAAGAATTCGAGGGGAGTCTAAACAGTAAAGTGAAAGCAAGTTTATTAAGGAAGTAAAGGAATAAAGAATGGCTACTCCACAGGCAGACCAGTGGCTTGAGCTGCTGGCCTCCTAAGGATACTTATAGTTATTTCTTGGTTATATGCTAAACAAGGGGTGAATTATTCATGAGTTTTCTGGGAAAGGGATGGGCAATTCCCAGAGCTGAGAGTTCCTCCCCTTTTCAGACCATGTAGGGTAACTTCTGGACATTGCCATGGCATCTGTAAAATGTCATGGTGTTAGTGGGAGTGTCTTTTAGCATGCTAATGAGCAGCGAGGATGACCATAGGTCACTCTGTGGCCATCTTGGTTTTGGTGGGATTTGGCCAGCCTCACTACTGCAACTTGTTTAATCATCAAGGTCTTTATGATCTTGTGCCAACCTCTTGTCTCATCCTGTGACTAAGAATGCCTAACCTCCTGGGAATGCAGCCCAGTAGGTCTCAGTCTCATTTTCGCAGCCCCTATTCAAGATGGAGTTGCTCTTTTTCAAATGCCTCTGACACAAGTACAATTAAATGAATCCTCTGGTAACAATGACCCTGAGTAGGGTATTACATAGACAAAAGGTTCTATCAGTTGAAACTCTTTCAATAATAAGGGATAAAAACTTATACTGGCATAACCACAAAAATAATTTATTGGCTCCTACAACAGTAGGGAAAGCTTTAGGACGGGCTTGACCCAGGGGCTCAAACAACATAAAGAGGGCATGATCTTTCTCCAGGCAAGTTTCATTCTTGGGTTTTATATGCCAGCAAAACAACTACAAAAAGCTGTTGACATGCACTTACCCAGGTTAAAGTCCAGCAGAAAAGAGCATGAGCTTTTTCATTCATCTTACTGTATCTCGTTAACTAAGACTAATCACCTGCCTATTCCTGAACCAATTCCTGTAGCCAAGGAATATGATCTTCTGATTGGCCAGCAGTGAGTCACATGCCTACTCTTAGAGGCTAGAGTTTACAATTACTCTATTGTAAACTCATTTTCTGGTTCTTAAAGGGATGTAGGACTAGTTCTTAAAGGGAAGTTGGGATATGGCTAACAGAAGAAAAGACACTTGGAGGCAAAAAGAAAAGGTGCTCACTCTAAAGGTAGAGTTATCTAATCAAAAGAGAGTGGGTAGTTGAGATGTGCAGATGAACAGTCCTCTTTAAGATGCTTAAGAACCAAAATAAAGAATAGAAGTTTGACATGTCTTGGGAATGTGCAGTGAAAATGGTGGTTATGCAAGTCATTCTGGTGCATTGGTTGCTTATTAGATTCACTGAAATCTTAGTGGCCTTTTAATCTAGAGCTAATAGAAACACTTACATTTTTATTTTTAAGATGCTTTTTAAAATTAACTTCTTAATTTTTTTATGTAGACTTTGCTTTCCTTTTATACCAAATCTCATATCTTTATAGAAAACTTGGAAAATGCCATAACATGAAGAAAAATGAATGAAAATCACTAAAACTCATCACCTAAAAATTTTCACTATTAGCATCTTGGCTTATTTCCTTTCTTCTATTGTTTTATTTTGCATCAAAAATTATAAGACAGATTTAGAAGGATTAATGAAATAGTGGCAATTCTAGGCTAGGTGCTCGGAATCTAGACATAAAGATTCAGATATAAAATGTTCTGAGGGCATTTAACGTATGAAAACAAACCTCGGAAGACAACTGCATTTTCTTACGTTGCATTCTGTCCTGCAGGCAAGACATTATTCTTTCTCAGGATCTGAAAGGTTATTTCAGTGATATTGGCTTAAATCAGAGTCAGGTCAATCTGTCATATGTCCCTGAGTTTTCCAATCAACAGGTTTTACAATATTATTAATCACATTTTTATGTCATTTTATCAGCTGTAGAAGTCCCAAATAGGGTGCCTATGAGAATATACAGTGTGTCATACATTTTTAATACACTTGATATTAGGCCTTCCACCTAGCTCTTTTCCATTCATATTGGTGTATACTTATATTAAATCATTTTTAGAATAACATGAAGGTAAAGCAAAGCAGAATGCTGCTTTTACTTCTCTCCCTCCTGTGCACGTATACACTGTATTTGATGAAATGTTGCCTAAGAGCAGGCCTCCCAGTTATGTTAGCCTTGGACACTCATGGCCCAGTTTCTCAGGGACATGGGAAGGCCCTGGCTCCCTGTATTTAATGAACAAGGTACAGCTCTCACGTTCTTTTCACACGATCTTATACTCATGGAGCTGGGCATGGTGGCATGCACCTGTAATCTCAGCTACTCAAGAGGCTGAGATGGGAGGATCACATGAGCCCAGGAGTTCAAGACCAGGTGGGCAACCTAGAGAGATCCCAACTCAAGGAAAAAAAAGAAAAACATAAAAATAAAAATAATTTTAAAAAATCAGTTCATACTAATGACCCATGGCTCCTTTCAGTTTTGAATCACAATTCTTAGGTTCAGTGACCACTTAAATAGAAGCTATATATCAGAAATATTCAAATTCAGCTGGGTGTGGTGGCTCATGCCTGTAGTCCCAGCACTTTGGGAGGCTGAGGCAGGAGGATCACTTGAGGTCAGGAGTTCAAGACCAGCCTGGCCAATATGGGGGAAACCCCGTTTCTACTAAAAATACAAAAATTAGCTGGGCATGGTGGTGTGCATCTGTAGTCCCAGCTACTGGGGAGGCTGAGGCACAGGAATTGCTTGAATCCTGAGGCAGAGGTTGCAGTGAACCGAGATTGTGCCACTGCACTCCAGCCTGGGTGACAGGGCAAGACGCTGTCTCAAAGAAATAAATAAATAAGTAAAAATAAAAAAAGTAAATATTCAAATTCAACTACAATAAATTTCTCAGGATGCTAGTGGTGCCCTGAATATCTCAACCTCATTTCTGCCACTTGATTTTATTGGTTGCCTACTCAAAAGCTATTCCACTCCTTTTTATTCTTTGAGGCTCCAATAATTTATCCCTAGTACTACAAAATGTTAAGTTGGAAGTATCCTCAAAGGGCATTGAATCAGAATTCTTAAGCTGTTAGCCTTTACTTTCTTTCTTCTGCAAATTTCTCAGTATATGGCTTCACCTTCATCCACTTGGCCAATCTATAAAGTTCAAAGCCACCTTAGACTTCTTTTCTTCTGTCAGCCCTCTAATGGTCCAGTTGGTGTAAAGTTCTGTCAATCCCATGGCTATAGTGTTTTTAAATCCCTACCCCCTTTTGTTTTTCAGTCTTACAGTTGGTAACAATACTTTCTGTTCTAGTGGGAACCAGACCACCCTCAGTCTACATCCATGTGGCTCAAAAGGGGAGGACCCACCTCACCTCCCACTTTTTAGGTCAAGTCATCCTCAGTCCATGGACTTTGCAGGACTCATGGTAAAGAGTCATTCCTCCTCCACTGAGGGTGCCAAACTGAAGCTGCTTTTGACCACTTTGCCAGCACCTGATTAGAGAATGCCTGAAAGCAGAGCTTAACATGGCAAGAGGGGATTTCTATAAACATGGTGGAGTGCCTAGATTCTGCTGTACCAGCCTCTAGCATGACTCAGCCATTCCAATTCCTTCAGTCCATTTGAATAAGATTTCTGTCATTGCAAGCCAGAGTCCTGACCAATACAGAGCCTACTGCATTAGATATGTGCAACTGTGGTAGAATTCCTTCCTTGATCCTGTCTCTCCTTCAGCTGCTGTCCTTTCTCTCCTGGCTCTCCTCCTATAGCTCTGGCCCATCATTTTTAGTCTCCTTTGTGCATTTGCAAAGTCTAGGATCCTCAGGACTCTCTCTCAGATTGACTTTTTTTTTTTTTTTCTCACTCTATACATTTTCCCTGAGTGATCTTATCTGCTTCTATGGCTTTAATCACCATCCAAATATGAACGGTCTTATATTAGTCAATACTCTTTGGGTTTCAACAGGCAGAAATACAACATAAAGAGTCTTAGGTTTAAAAAAAGATAATCTCTTGGTTTACAGACTGGAGAAGTACAGTGCTTTACTTCCATCAGGTCTCAGTGTGCATCCTTGTACCCAAACACCAGCATCTGAGGTCCACTTCTTCTTGTCATCTCTAGAGCAAAGTCTCTTCAAGTCCACTTAGCAATCCTAGTGAAGAATGAGAGTTTTTCCTCGCATTCCCTGGAAGAATTCTGATTGGTTAATTCCTGAACCAATCCCGGTGGCTAGAGTGGTTAAGTATTCTGATTGGCCAGGTCTAGGTCAGATGCTCATTCCTGTGGTAGCAGGAGAAAGGGGGTGATGTCAGCTCAGTTTGAACTGTATAAAATACATTCTCTTTAGGAAAGAGAGTTAGCTTTGTTATTCAAATAGAGACAAAGAAATACTGGGTTGGTAAAGCCTTCAGTGTTCAAAACAACTCCCAAGCTGATGATTTCAGCTTAGATCTCTTTTCCAGGCCAGATTCCTGCCTAATCAATGGCCTTCTTGATACCTCTTCTTGGATGTAACAGGCTCAGTTTAACTCACCCTTCTTCACAAATCTGCTCTTCCTCCCATGGCCCTTATCTCAGGAAATTTCTCCACTTCTATGAAGTTCTCCAGGTTAGAGATCTGTGCCATGCCTGCTTCTTGCTCTCCTTTCCCCATATCTAAAACCAATTCCTGTCCATCATGCATCATAAATACTTCACGTGACCACAAAAAAGAGGCCTAGAAAATCACAGAAACATCAGTCTTGTCATGCTGGAACCACTACATAAACACCAGAAGCTGCTGATGTCCTGATTTCTAATTCTATGAGAAAAATAACTATTCGTTTAAGCCATCATCAGACTTTCTCTTACTTGCAGCTAAAAACATTCCTAACTGATATGGTGCCTTTGCTATGTTCTCTCATTTTTACCTTAACCTCTCCTAATATATCATTTATATATTATTATAATTTATTATTTAATTATCTATCTCCTTAGCTTTTATTGTAAACATTAGTACATATCTATTTTGATTGCCACTATATCTCCCAAATCTAGCAGGATGCCAAGAACCCAGTAGTAAATGATCAACAAATATCAAACATGAAAGAATGTGTGACTTGTACCAGGCCACATCTTCTCAGTAACCACAGCTCCTTAGCATGCTAGAATCAACTTAAGTGAGGAAAACACAAGTTGACTCATAGAAATTTTGATGAATCTGGAGTTACTATATCAAGCAATGATAGAAACCTATATCAGTTCAAACGGCACCTTCTCAGGAAGGCCTACCCTAAACCTCTCCTTTCTTTGGTATTGGACATTTAATTGCAAAGCAGGTAACATAGATGAGCATGGTGAAATGATATAAGCAAATGAGTATCTTAAGCTATTCTTCCAACACAGACAATGTATTTGTACTAAAACCATGGGACAGTTAATCATTTCTACAATGAGCATGCTCTCTCCTATTTTTCTTGAAATGAGATGCTCTGTTATCTATCTCTTGCTTTCTCACTTTCTCTAGTTATATAGGTACAAAGTGTTCTCTACTGTAAAAATAAGCAGTGGAAGTACACTGACTGTGGTCATTTACACTTGACTTCAACATCAGGGACAAAGTAGAAATGATGGACACTATGAAAATTGTTACTAATGCCTCTCATTCAGGGGTTCACTTCAATACCCTACTTTGGCTGAAAATGTGGGACCAGTTTTGCCAGATCTAATTTTTCAGTGAAAGGAAACATTTAGGTTTTTATGGGAAATCTCTTCATTTTAAACTTTGGATCAAATTAAAACAAACAAACAAAATACAGCTATGCTAAACATAGCAGCAGTTTAGCTCTGTCCAAGGCTCATGAGTTTGCAGCCTCCGTCCTAAAGGAAGAAACACAAGCTGCCATCATTTAATCCTCCACAGAGTATATGGATGGGCATATGGAAGGATGAGATATAAGTCCTTCTGATTTCTTCTCCCTTTAATCTATCTTCTACATAGTTGCTGGAATGATCTTTATAAAATGCAAATTATATAATGTTGTTTCTAAAAACACCAGCACTTGATTTTTCATTCATTAACTTTAAGTACAAACCTGTTAGCATGTCCTAACCTGACTCTACATCGTCCATGTAACTCATGCTCCATGCACGTTTGCATAGTCACCACTCCCTTGGATAGATGAGTCTGTTTTAATTTTGTTCTTACAATTCCCTCAGGCTAGAATGCTTTTCTCCTCATCCCTGCCATATTAAATCATGTTTATCCAGCAAGTTCCGTATTAGTTGTAACTCCTCTATGAAGCCTTCACGGATGTGTGAGACAGAATTAATGGCTCCCTCCTCTGTTGCCCAGATCACTTTTTTATATCACTGGTATAGCATGGGCTCTGTTCTAATATAGATCTGTTTTCAACTGTCTTGTTTCTCTAACTATGTTATGAGACACTTCAATGTAGGGCCTGGGTTTGATTCTCTTCTTGAGTAATTTCCTGTGTCTTATTGCTATTTTGCTTTTTTAAACTTAATTTTTCATGGACCTGTAAATGCCTTAGCCTCTCAATTAAATTAGAAACTCATTAAGGTAGAGACTGTATGGCTCATAAGACATCATACTCTGCTGTACCAAGATTAATAAATATCTTTTTAAAATGTCTAAATGATTGCATCAAAGTCAACACCTTTTGGCAAAGAAAATAAAGATATTATGTAAGACCAGCGATGTGCTCTATATTCTCTTCAAATTAATTCTAAGGATCATTAAACTGGGCTTATTTTTCTCAATCGAGGGAAGTCTAGTCGCATTTTTTTAAGCATAAAATCAGAATTATAGGCTTTGTAACGAAATTCTATGTCACATTCAAGTACATGAAGTGAAAGTGCTTTTTGAATCAGTCCATCCACCCTACACAGAATTGTTTTATGAGTATATGAAAGTTTGCTGGCCTTCATGCTAAAGCAGACCAAATTTTACCTTTGTTTGCATTATTCATTTGCTTAACAATGAATACTTTGTCCTGTCTTCTGAGACAAATATCACTGGGGTATGATTACTTTACTGCAATGATTACAATTACCCTGGAGACTTTTAGAAATATCTGTGGAACCCCTGTTAAACCATTCTATGACAGATTGTTGTGTGGATTCATCTTTTTAAAAAGTTGTATATCACGCCTGTAATCCCAGCACTTTGGGAGGCCGAGGCAGGCAGATCATGAGGTAAGGAGATCGAGACCATCATGGCCAACATGGTGAAACCTCATCTCTACTAAAAAAAAAAAAAAAAAATTAGCTGGGCATGGTGGCCCGTGCCTGTAGTCCCAGCTACTCAGGAGGCTACGCAGGAGAATCACTTGAACCAGGGAGTCAGAGGTTGCAGTAAGCCGAGGTCACGCCATTGCACTCCAACCTGGTGACAGAGTAAGACTTCATCTCAAAAAAAAAAAAAAAAGTTGTATAGAGTGCCTATTCTTTTTGTTTCTTTAGTTGCAAGTGACAGAAATGAACTCTGCTCAATTTTTAATAGGTTTCCAGGCAATTCGGAACCACTAGACTTAGCAGGGAGTGGATGCCTTTAGTGTCCCAACTACCTGGAAGACTGAGGTGGAAACATTACTTGAGCCCAGGAGACCGAGGCTGCCGTGAGTTGTGATTGTGCCACTTTACTCCAGTGTGGGTGACAGAGCAAGACCCCGTAGGCTTGATTTTTCCTAATTCTGGCAAGTTCTGATTATAGGTTATTTTTATGTTTCTTTTTTTCTCTCTAAAGAAGTGATTTCATGAGATAGTTTTGCCTTAATTTCCAGCCTAGCAGGATATCTCATAGTTTCCTTATTTTGAACACTGTAACCCTGTCTACTTCAGCCCTAACTTTATTCCTTTCTACTTTGTTCTCTATGAGAAAAATAAAGTAATATCAGGAAAGAAGACATCTCTACTTTTTTAATAGGTACAGTTGCATTCCAGGCTGTAACTGAACTTCCATTCAAGATGAATGGAAGGTCAAATTTGGGGTATTAATGAGAACCATATTTTTTCTTCCTTGGTGACTGTTAAAATGACAGATGCCAATGAAGTGAGCTAGTGGAAACCCACGCAAGACCTTGAATGTTATCATCCATCATTAAATCTCACACATACACGTGACATCATACATGAGCATCAAATTCCAAGCAAACAAAGAAGGTTATCTTATTATTGATTCAGTGTGGAACAGCAAGGGAAAGGTGGAGCCAGATCTTGGTGGATACATTCCTGAGTTGGGTTCAAACCAGGTCAAAGGACAGGATCAGGCAGCAAAACAAATTATCCTATGCAGAACACTGGCCTGAAAGGAGATCTGCAGAGGCAGAGCCCTGTTTACCCAAATGGTCTTGATCTCTAAATCTTACCTTTCTGTCAACCATTCTTATGTTTTGTGACAGTTTTAAAGGCTGCTGTTTTATGAGACAGCAGTCAGATCTAGTATTTGAAATTAGAGTGGGAGAAGAAAGGAAATGTGGATTGGGAGAGACCAAATGAAAGAGTGGAAAGAAGAGAAGAATTTGGATGGCTGGTTAACATGCCATCGATTCCTTGTCTCAGTTCATTTGTTCATTCATTTACTCACCCAATTGACCTTTATTATACACTTGTGTGCCAGATACCATGCTAAATGCTGGGTGGGTTGGTGGTCCCCAGGGCTTCCCTCAGATTGGATGATTCACTAGAAAGACTCTAATTCAGAATTCAGCAAAGCTGTTACATGCATGTTTCTGGCTTACTATAGCAGAAGAATACAGATGAAAATCAGCAAATGAAAAAGGCACATAGGACAGAGTCCAGGAGAGACCAGCTCAAGCTTCCAGTTGTCCTTTCTCAATAAAATCACACAGATAGGGCTTAATTCTCCCAGCAGTGATGTGTGACAACATGTGTGAAGTATTACCAAGGGAGGCTCACCCAAGCCTTGGTGTCCAGGGTTTTGATCAGGGATCAGTTCTGTAGGTGTGGAGAGCCCATATAGCTGACCTTAGATACTCAGTCTCTATCCCTTACATCCTCAGAGGACAAATTAGTACAGGGTGGCCTGGAGCTCAGGACAGCAAAAACAGGCATTCACAAATAGCATTATTAGCATACACTGTCTGGTAGGATCTGAGGCCTCAAGTACAAAAAGACACACTTATCAAGCAGTAACATGATCCAGATTATGTTTTCAAAGGATTTCTCTGGTTTCTGTGAGGAAAATCGACTTTATAGCGCAAGGAGATGAGATGGGAGGCTATTGTAATAATTCTACTCAACTATGTTAGTGGCTCAGACTGGGATTCTGGTGACAGCCATGGACTGGTAGAAGGGGTCACAATCTGTATCAATCTCAAAGGTAGAACTGCAGGATTTCCAGATGAAAGGGATATGGAATGTGAAGGGAAGAAGAAAGGAGTGCTAAAGCAAACTAAATATGGCCTGAGAAGGACTCCTTGTGGATGAACCATAACCTAGTTTAATAGACAGACAAGATTGAAAACCTAACTTAGGAGTATGTGCCTGAAACAGTAGCTGAGTCTTGGCCAATCCCAGCAGCCATACTTCAATCACTCATAGACTGCTGAGTGTTCAAACTGTGTTCAATTAAGGAAAACGCCAACCTGTAACTAATCCAGCTGTTTCTGTACCTCACTTCTGATTTCTGTACATCACTTCCCTTTTTTTGTCTATAAATTTGTTCTGACCATGAAGCATCCCTGGAATCTCTCTGAATCTGCTGTGATTCTGGGGACTTGCTGATTCATGAATCGTTTACTGTACAATTAAACTCCCTTTCATTTAATTTGGCTGAAGTTTTTCTTTTAACAAGAGTAATTGATGACTTCAGTAAGATAAACCATAGCTTCTCAGTCTCAGTTGCCACACCAGATAGTGTATGCTAACCATGTGATTTATGGTGAAGGCCTATTTTTGCTGACTTGAGCCCTGAGTCATATTTCATCAATTTGTCCTCTAAGGATGTAGGGGCTGGAGACTGAGTATCTAAGGCTAGTCACATGAGTGCTCCACACATACAGAACTGACCCCCAGAAAAAACCCTGGACACCAAAGCTTGGGTGAGCCTCTCTGATTAGTAATACTTCACACATGTTGTCATATATCATTGCTGGGATATTAAATTAAATATTTTAATTTCTAAGATATTTACCTGGTGCTTCAGGATAAAGTGCTCAAGGATAAAATGTAGTGGATGAACAGATATGTGGTGTTTTATGATTAATAGAATTTCATTTAATTGTTAAAATACTACATGGTATATGAATTAAAATTCCCATGTTATAGATGTCAAATCATGCAGGAGTCGAAGTCTAAGTGAAATTTAGCAGGCATGATTGGTTCAACTCTATGTCTTACTTTTCATGTGTGACATCTTTGTTCTATCAACCCCTATATCTTTACAATGCTTTTGGGTGCAAGTAAGAGAAACCTGACTCAAACTAGCATAAGCATTACAGACATTTCTTACATTATAGAACTACTACTCCACAGATGGGACTATGCTATGGTCTGGAAGTTTTTTTCCCACAAAATTAATACATTGAAATCCTCACCCCTAAGGGTGATGACTTTAGGAGTTGGGACCTTTGTGAGGTGATTAGGTCATGGGGCAGAGCCCTCATGAATGGTGTTAGTGTCCTTAAAAAGGAGGATCAGCTGGGGTGGCCCATGCCTATAATCCCAGCACTTTGGGAGGCTCAGGCGGGTGGATCACGAGGTCAGAAGGTCGAGACCATCTTGGCCAACATGGTGAAACGCTGTCTCTACTAAAATACAAAAAATTAGCCAGGCATGTTGCTGCATGCCTGTAGTCCCAGCTACTCAGGAGGCTGAGACAAAGGAATAGCTTGAACCCAGGAGTGTGAGATTGCAATGAGCCGAGATGATGTCACTGCACTCCAGCCTGGTGAGAGTCTGTCTCAAAAAAAGAAAAAAAAAAAAGGAGGATCGGGAGAGACCTCTTTCCCCTTTCACCATATGAGGGTACAGCTAAAAGGTGCCATCTATGAACAGGAAGCAGGCACTTACCTGACAAATTTTCCAGGAACTTGATCTTGGATTCCCCAGCCTCCAGGACTTAAAATACATGTCTGATGTTTATAAGCTACTCCATATATGGGATTTTGTTATAGCAGCCTAGATGAACTAAGACAGGCTTGTTCTAGTCATAGTATGATCAGGGCTCAAAAACAATATTGAAAACCTGGTTCCGTCTCTCTAATCTGGGGTCCTTGCTATTGGCTTCCTAGGAAGGAACTGGCTTCCTCTTTGTGGTTGCAAGGTCGCTGCCAGTGGCAATCTGAGCTTAATTGTTCAAGTAAGAGAGAAACCCATCCTTGAAGTGTGGAACAAAAATCCTTCCCTTCAGTCTGACTGGAGCAGCTTACCTCGCTAGGACCAATAACTGTCACCAGGTAAAATAGCATTATCTGATTGGTTTATATTAGTCAGGATCTACCCCTGCATTTGAGGATAAAGTCATCGTCCTCTGATTCATGTATGGGACAGAGAGTGGGAATAGTTAAAGTGGGGGGTCTCAAAAAACATGCCTGGAACTTTCTAGAAATGACAAGGAAACCAGTGAGGCTGGCGGGAAATAAATTTGGAGGTGAATAGTAGGAGGTGAGGTTAGAGAGTAGCAGGGGTTAGATTGTATAGGATCCTACCATTTGAACAAAATGGGGAACTTTTGCAGGGCTTTGAGCAGAAGAATGCCGTGATCTGCCTTATATTTGAAAAAGATCCCTCTGTTGTGGTGCAAACTGTAGGGGAGTAAGGGGGCTATTAGGAGGCTAACACAGTTATCCAAGTGAGAGGTACTGGGGCATTCATAAGGGTGCTAGCAGTGGAGATTGTGAGAAGTGGTTTGATTCTGGATGTATTTTCAATGTAGAGACTACAGAATTTCTGAAAAGATTGGATGTGGAGTGTGAAAGAAAAGCAGGGTTAAGGGTGTCTCTAATATAAGGATGAAATTGGCATGAACTGTGATGGACAAGACTAGAACAAGTTTTGTGGGCCTTGGAGAAGTTCAGTTTTGTTTAGATATGTTGAGTTTGAGATGTGTTTTAGATGCCAAGGTGGAAGCATTGAATGGGCAGTCTTGTTCAGGGGAGTTAAGGCTAGAGATATCAATGGGAGAGGTATCAGCATATACATGATTTTTTAATTTTTATTACTTTTAAAGATGGAGTCTTGCTCCATTGACCAGGCTGAAGTGCAGTGGTGCAATCACAGCTCACTGCAGCCTTAAACTCCTGGGCTCAAGGGATCCTCTTGCCTCAGCCTCCCAAGCAGAGTAGGTGGAACTATGGGTGCACACCACCATGCCCAGCTAATTTTTAAATTTTTCTTTTTTTTTTTTTTGGTAGAGATGGGGTTTTGCCATGTTGCCCAACCTGATCTCAAACTCCTGGGCTCAAGCGATCCTCCTGTCTCAGCCTGCTGAAGTGCTGGGATTATAGGCGTGAGCCACTGCATGCAGCCATACATGATATTTAAATCCATGAGACTGGATGAGATTCTTGGGGAAGTGAGATAGATGAAGAAGAGGACCAAGGATTGAGCCCTGTGACACTTTAAATTTTTAAAGACAGGGAAGAGATGAGAAACCAACTAAGATGTGGCCACTGACATAAGAGGGAAGTGAGCAGGATATGGTATGCTGGAGCCAAGAGCAGAAAGAGCAGTATGGAGTGGGGCATGGTGAATGTGCCACATGCTGCCATGTGGTGGGCTCTGGTCATCTTGAATTGACAAGGTGGAGGAGAGGGGCAAAGGCCTGGTTAGAGTGGTTTACTTTTATTATTGGTGTTTTGCTCATATAAACAACCTTTCTTAATTTCAGTACACTTTAGATAGTTAGGTCTCTGAATGTTGCTAACTGCTTATAGCTCTCAACCACGAAATAATCAGAAAGGGTAATTCTACATATCGTGTTTCCCTTTTGTTGGAGGATTTTTCTTTTGGTGACAAAGCCTGTATATATATATTTTGTGGTCAATACAGTATTTGTTATTCAAAATAGGAACAAAATGATAAATAAATAAAAGGTTGCTAATATTGAGGGCTAAAATATATTGAGAAGTTTGATAAACACAGGAACTGTATTCTGTTAATAGTTATAACCTATGAAGTAGATACAACTATCGTCACCATTTTTGAGACGATGTAACTGGGATTAGAGAGGTCATGTTTCCTACTGAAGTTTTCACAGCTGTAGATGGTAAGTTGGCAGAGCGATGATTTTCATCAGCTCTGTCTTATTTATATAATTAGTTCTCCTAATATTACAAACTATGGCTTCAATTCCAACATTCAGTTTGTATAAAATGCATGGTGCCTTATACAATTGTAAGCTCTTCAAAAATCCTGGTTGAATTTTATCGAATTGAGTTACATTATTGAGCATATTGAGATACCCAAGCCATGGCTGGCTTGCGGTCCTTCGGCCAGCTACTAATTTTTTCAGTTGATATTCCTCCCACCCCACCCCATCCTTTTTCCCTGCTACACCAGGCAGACACGATTTCAGGTTGCCTGGTTTAAAAGCAATTATACCTCTAGAGAATCTTGTTGCCTCTGATTTCTGAGTGCTGGTTGTTTATAGAATTACTGCTCAGATCCCTTTAGTTCAAAATGAACATGCCAATGAAACTGAAATGAGAATCTGCACTTCTAAATTGGATTATCTGCTTCCCTGGTGTACCAGTTTGTACCATTCTTCCCTCAGCAAAGTTGCCAATGATTCTCAGCAGTTTAGTTTTACGGCTTATGCTGGATGGTTGGGACTAGGTGCATCTAGTTAACTTATTAGTTATGCTGCGTCTTGGGGATGACTGTTGCCACAGTAACAGACCAACAGACTTTCCCTACCTGTTTAAATTGGTTCTACATCTTTTTTTTTAAAGCTGTATTGAGAGCAGGGTAAGAGCCAACCATCAGTTCTAAACTGGCATGCTCCAAGGCAAAAATTAAAAAAAAACAAACCCAAAACTGGGATTGAATCCCTTGCTTCTTTCTCTCTCGCTTTCTTCTTGGGAAACCCTTTTCTGCTTTTCTTAGTAAAATGGAGCTGAAATCAATATGGCTATTTTGATATAATAGCAATTCATAAAACATGTTTCCACTGCTAACTATGTTTGTTTGGCACTAGCATAATTGACTAATGTCAACAGCACTGGCAGATGGATTAGTGTTTATCAGTTAACCGCTACTGCAGAGCTGTGCAGAGGAGGTAACAAAATGCAGTATTTACTTTTTTATTTCTTTTCTTTCCTTTTTGTTTTGTTTTTTTTTTAGACATAGTCTCACTCTTGTTGCCCAGGCTGGAGTGCAATGGCACGATCTTGGCTCACTGCAACCTCCACCTCCTGAGTTCCAGCGTTTCTCTAACCTCAGGCTCCCGAGTAGCTGGGACTACAGGTGTGCACCACCACGCCCAGCTAATTTTTTGTATTTTTTTTTTTTTTTTAGTAGAGACAGGGTTTCGCCATGTTGGCCGGGTTGGTCTCAAACTCCTGACCTCAGGTGATCCACCTGCCTTGGCCTGCCAAAGTGCTGGGATTATAGGCGTGAGCCACCGTGCCTGGCCAATGCAGTGTTTTCATGAACTTGATGAAAAGAATGGGTGGGTGACTTAATTTGCCCCTACATGGAGGGTTGGAAGAGTTAACAGACTTTCTGGAACACAGGTAACTTTCACGTAAGTCAGTGAAAACAGGTTTGAGTCTAAATTTAGTCAAGTCAGCTTTTAATTTCTAGAAAAATATTTGACTAAAACATTTGTTGAAGAAGCATTTAAAAAGTACAGTTCCAATGAAGAACTACACATTTGTCATTATATAGTATGAAAAAACACTTTGTGTTCCCAGGATTTTGGGAAAAAAAAAATTATTTGTGAAAAGACAGGGCAGCCTGATGTCAAAGTTGAAGAAACCAAATGTGGGGATAGATACGTGAGCCAGGAGCAGAACTGCTGGACCCTCGGGTGACAAAAAGGACTCTGGCCCACGTGCTGTCTTTGTCATCCTCTTGATTGGCACATCCTCTTTAGGGAACAATTTGCCTTCTCTGACAAGGGAAATAAAAATATGGCAACACGTTGGCAGCTGTTAATGAGAATGAAGGGGCCAAATGGGAAAAATGAAATGCATTATATTTATTTAGCTGGTTTTGGACATTTAAAAAAGACACCATGTACCAAATGCCACTCATCCTCCCAGACAGAGTAGAAAATGTTTTCATTCCTTAAGAGATTCTTTAAAAATAGGAATTAAGGCTTTCTGCCCACCAGAAAGCTTAGTCTCAACCGTGACTCACCCACCTCTGCTTGCTAGCCTGTTTCCACCTACTCACATGATGAAGCCCTGGGCTCAACCTCAACTGCACATTAGAATCGCCTAGGTAGCTTTTGAAAATCTTGAAGCCCAGTCTGTACAACAGATCAATTAAGCAGAGGCTCCTGCCTTATTTGTTGTTAAATGCCCCAGGTGATTTGTATCAAGGTTTGGCATCTCCACAGTGTGGAGACTGTGAACAACTGGCTGCCCAGAAGAAGTGGAGGTCTCTGAAAGCATATTTTATGACGAAACAAGAAGACAATATTTCCCGTGATGGTTATGTACAACTTTTATAATCAGGAAAAATAATTTTAACTGAAATAAATGCTGAGTAGAAGAGGTAATCCTGACAAGTTCCAGTTATTAGCACTAACATTGTGCAAGAGATGTGGTCGATACTTTTATATGATATTTATTTAATCTTCATAGCAATTCTATGAGGTAGCTGGATTTATCCACTTGACATATGAAGAAACAGAGGTTCTGGGATAAATAAATGAGATCACACAGCTGGTGGAGCTAGAGCTACCCTTGGAGTTGAGAGGTTCCAAAGCTGTTTCTGTTGTATTCACTGCTGTTCCCCAAGTCGAACTTAAAGAGAAGCTTCCGGGCTCTAGGCTTCCTCTATGCATAGTCATCTGTCCGAGTTGTAAACAAGAGTGCTATTCCATATTCTTTATATTATTTGAAATTGCCTCCATTTCCCTTCTTGTTAGTCCCTCTTCCCTTCTATTTTAGTTTCCTCTCTTATTACCTTCTCACTCTTCACTTTCCATGCTAAGGCCAGTGTCAGAATGTTTAAGTTGTTCATTGCAATGGCTATTTTCTGGTATAATGAATACTTTTTTCAGTCATCGTTTGCATACATTAACTCATAACACACATTTTACTAAACAGATGGGGAAACTAAGGGAAAGCAACCTTATTGTTTCTCTAAAACTTGAAATATTTTCTCCAAGGTAAGATTTTGACCACACATCTCCCCTACTGTAAAACTGACCACACATCTGCCCTACTGTAAAACTACCCTTACCAAAAGGTGCCTCACTATCAAGGAAAGTGAAAAAGTGAAAGAAAAAAGTGCTAAACTAAATACATACTGTTGGTTTCTATCGTTGGCAATTTGTGGGTTCTGGGTAAATGCCTGTTATTTGCATGTGTTTGGGGAAGCACCGTAGGATACTAAGGTAAGGCCTAAAGTGGCGATTTGAAGAATAGTGTGAAATTGAGGTGGGTGCTTGTGTAAGTCATGATGAATAATGTCTTTGTCTGCAAATGGATGATTAGCTGCAACTGAGATTCCTATTTTCAATATAGCTCATGAGAAGACCTATTAAAATATCAATAGACTGCATCCATTTATATAGCATTGTGGCAAATATAATTGGTGAGTTTCTCATGTTGCCACGTTCCTCCTCCCTCTGACTTATTTATGAGTGTTACATAGTAATGAAAAAGATAGGCTGTAATGAACTACTGCTAGGCAGAACATTTTCCAATGTTGCTAAGAGTTTCTTTTCTTTCCGACAAAATTGTTTCTTTCTCTCTCCCCATAATCATTAGTCTGTGTATTGATGATAAAACAGAATTAGAAAGTTGGCTATTCATAATTAATATCTGTTTACTGTGCCAAATAGGTTTTTGCTAGAGAAAATAATGGTAGGAAACAGCACAAGGAGTGCTTCGGTTCTGTGACTCTCAATTAGCAAAGCCACATTAGTTACCTGCGGTAGGAGTGTGGTATCTTAAATAGCTGTGATGTGATATGGGACACCATGACAGAGTGTATCTGAAAGGCATTTCCCAAGATATGCCGAACATTGACTGTTTTTCTTGTTTTTTACTTTTTGAAATAAATAAAAGATGGAAACAAAATTGCAATAAAATGTCTGAAACAATAATTATACTAGCTGCAAACTTGTAAAGCCAAACCCAACAAACAGTACAGTTGTCCAATTTGGCAATCCCCAATCCAAAAAAAGGACTGACGTTATCATTTTGGAACATTGGCTATTCATAGTGTCTACCCTGAAAGGAGTCCAAATATTTTTGATGAAAATCAGAGATAATATATGGATTGTCTCAAGAATGATAGGTTTGTATCTGTTTCTAGAAATCATTAAGCCTCATCTTCTCTGTGCTATATAACCCCATGTTGTGCTGGAGCCATAGAATTTTCTTCCTGCTACTTTTTATTTGTGGTATTTATGTGTTTTATTGATTATGTGACATAATAAAACATAGCAAGTTGGAGCCGTATGTGCTATATATTTTGTTCAACAGCGATGCAGAATGTTAGGGCTCCACTCTCCACTTGAAACATCTTGCTGGGATATAAATAGATTTATAATGACTACTAGGCTCTGTGCCTGCAAAATACCCTGGTAGGTAGCTCATTACAGAGCTAACATCATTAATAAAATAGCTGAAAAATTTCACAAGTACAGGAATATCTTTTACATCAGTAGCTGTAAGGAAAATACCTAGCGTATGCATAATTTGAGACTCATTTTAAAGCTATCATTTATCATCATTATCTACATATTATAATGGCAAAACAGGTTTAATTGCTTTTGACTGGACTGGCATCATGATGAGGAGAAAAGTTACTAGCAGATGGCCCCACTGTCAAAACTGCAGTCTCTTAGCCCAAAATAAAGTAACAGACTGAAGAGAATGTTTCTGGTTTCTAGCTCTATCTTATCTTGATAAGTATGAATTAGCATTTTCTGGTATTATAATTGTCTAGAGAAAAGTGGAAATAGTAATTATTTACAGAAGACTAAAATAGCTGTGAAATTCAACTTTAGCAGGTTTAAATTGTCTAACATTTTTGGATTAACAGAAATATTTACTTTTGGTATGACTTAGTGAGTTAAGAAATATTTCCATTTTAGCTTTACAGTATTAAATGGCTGGCCTGTGAACACTTTGAATACATCTGTTGTAGGGTTGCATAATATTTGTTTGCTCCTCCTACAAAGTTTTCTACTCTTTTAGTAATGTCTAAGACCGAAATTATTTTATTTGGAATAACCTGCCTGTATATGAACAAATAATTTATCCAGAGCTCTTAAAGACACACAACACTTATATCTCACTGTGTTTGAAATTTCAGTATCGCTGCCTCAGTTACAACATGGTCTGACCTGCTGTATTAAACACAACACAGATGGATAATGTGATGTGCTTTTTAAAAAAAAATTACACCCCATTCAGTCACAGAGTTCCTCAGCAAATCAGAGAATTTAAGATCAAATAATATAATAAGAATTCAAACTATAAAACTGCAAAAATTAAGTCTTCTTCTTCTTTTAAGTATTTGGTGGCCCAAGAAGAACACAATTATCAGGTGGTAGATTACACTGTTGACTGGTCAATGCAAGTAAATTAACTGCTTCAGCTGATAGAGAAGAAATGCCAGCTATAGCAACTTAAATGAAGGTGACATGCTATCTGCAAAATAACGTGAATTTGAAAGTGCAGTTTAACCCCAAAGTAAAGGAAAGAAAAAAAGAAGAATGAAGCAATCTGCCAGACTAAAATAATGTGCGACAGAGAAATTATTCGGAAATGGAACTGGTTATAGAGATACAGATTTATTATTTGGTTGCTGTCATGATAAATTTGCCTCAGCTATGCCCATACATGTTACAGTATTCATGTCTGAGATGAGTGGAGATGTTGCAAAAGGCTTTACACGATTGAAAATTCTTTCTGAAAATATAAATGGGTAAATATTCTTTCCTAAGAGTATGTGTGTGTGTGTGTGTATGTATATATATATAATCTTTAAATATATATAAATACAGAGAATTTTAAAATCTGCATATATATCACACACATACAAATACACATATATTCATATTTTAAAAGAAAACGATCTGTTAGTGAATTGAGATATCCACATACCATAAGGGATTTCAGACTACAAAATAAATTTCTTCTTATCACCTATTGATATAAATAGTTGAGAAAGTCATTTCAATGACTATAAAATAGATATTCTGATCTAATACAAAATAGTGACTTTAAGGGCTAGACACTGTGTAGATTGATGTTATTGACAAGTATTGTTCATTGAATTTTATAACACATTTAAGCTAAATAATTCAGTTTAATCTCACCAATTTTTTTTTATCTTCACATATAGCAATTTTTGCAATCATATGAGATATTCATCATAAAGTAGGACTTAGCCAAATGTTATGAGAAGCAGAAGATCTAGAGGACATGCGAATACTTTTGGTATAGGAGAGGAATATAATTTCTCACTTGGGATTCATGAAGCCTCTGAAAGCTTGGAAAGCTATATATTTTTTTTTGGCATGTTTGGTATGAAGATTCACAGTTTGTTTGGTAGACTTCCATTAACAAATTAAACTACAATCCTTCTTTCTACCAGTCGTTTTTCTCCAAGAAATATTAATGCAGATGGCTCTAGTTTGGACAGCTCCAATGATAGAAGGCCAGTCACTCCTCTGAAATTGTCTGTTGAATGATTATTGTCATTCAATAGTGAAGTTCTGCTTCTAGTCATTTTTAATATTAGAAATTTTTCTGGGGTTGTCTGAGACATCTTAGGCTGCACCATTGTCTCATCTCCTCATCTCTTCCTTCCAATTAGAAAAGTCTCCTAACGCCACTTTCCACAGCTGACTTCCGTCTCTAACACATGCATTTTATATTCCTCCCACCGAAAACACTATATGTTTTCAGCAAGCGATATAATGACAAAATATATTTTACATGTGCATATGCTCTGGCTTCTAGTCACTGGTAGATTCAAACATAGTATTTTTGTGGTGCGAAATACTTGGTGTCTATGTCATTATTATTACCTTCTTCATCACTTCATCCTTACCACGTAAGTTTACTGACAGCTTAATGTGCAGGCACTCTGTCAATGCGCATAATGGTATTTGACAGAACAGCTCAGTGAGGTAGAACTTTTATGATTCCCCACTTTACACATAAGGAAACCAAAGTTAAGGCCATACAATTAATGAAAGTGACTTGAGATTGCAACCCAGATCTCTTACATTTCAGAATTTATGCTTTTAATCACTAAATTTGTTGTTGTCTCGAAATTTCAGAATTTGTATTTTTTAAAATATAATTGTGTATTGTTGGTCCATAAATGGTTTTCAGTGTCGTCACCCTGGAGCAATGCTTTTATTTTCTTCCTTTTATTTGCCAAACATATGCACATAAAGAATCAGTTCATTTTTACGTAGATTCGGTATTTACAAAATTTTAAATGACAGATTTTTTCTCCCAAATAGTATCTTTTGTATTTAAACTTATCTTTAAAAGAATTGTTTAGAGTCCTTGAAATGGCTGGTGTTTGAAAGATTACTGAAAAAGACAGAAATGTGAAATAAGGCCAATGAAAATTAAGAATAGTAAGTAACATCCTTTTGTTTTATCAAAGTGGGATTGTTTAATGTTTTGAACAAATTAGAAACAACCATAAAATTAGTGTAAAGTAGAAGCTATTGGGGCAAGGGGAGAAAGTTTTACTATAATACAATCTGTATCATCTAATTCCTGTGTGATGATTTATAATATTCTCTTCCAGAAAAGTAAAAAAAAAAACACACACACACACTTGGAACTATGCCATTGGAAATGCACATTTCACTACTGTAATGTATAATTATAGCCTACCATAACAGCTTACATTATCCTTTAAATATTTATTCTCTTGAATAATTAGATTTAGGATATTTGAATTCATTTGGTGAATATGCTATTAATTTCTTATATATTTTGATAGTATACCAATTGTTCACTTGTCTAGCATCAAGTAAATGAAATTAAATAGTGTAGAAGTTTACAGGAAAATTATTCATCTTTCTGGATCCTGTTGAATATTTACATCTAAAACTGAATACCCATTACAAACTGGGAAAGTACAGTTACTGACTTACTTCTAGTGGCTAAATATTAATTCGATTGTAGCCTTCTATTTTACTTCTCTTTGTAGTTGAAAGTAATGGTTAAAAATAAATGAAGACAATATTACATCAAAACCATTCCAGAGCTCAAAGAGGCTTGGAGGCTGTTACCATGGTGCCCACTGTGGCAGCTCACCAGCCGGGTTTGGCATAGCTGCCTTAACAAAATGGGCCTAACTTTTGTTTTCTACAGAAACAGTTAGACTCCAAAGGCCCGTGTTGACAGGTAATGAGATTTAATTCATAAGAGAAGGGAAAAAAAGGAGAGAAAATATCCATATTCATTGCTTAATCAAATAAAATTCTTTCAGAGGATTCTGGGAATTCTCCCCAGTTGCTTCCAAAGCTTCCCTTTGATAGCTGTAAACAAATTACCTTACGAATAACTTCTTAATCAGGGAAGAGAAGCGCTGTTCAATACTTGATCTCTCCCTTTGGGTGGTCCCAGCCAGAGAGCAGCAGTCTTCCTCCTGATAGCCTGGCTTCTGAAAAGCCATATAGCATTACGCTGACAGCTGTAGACCCCCTTTTTTGTTAGGATAACAAACACCCTGTGTTGAGGACAGCATCAAGCCAGCTTGCAGTATGCCCAATTAGAGAAGCTAAAATCTCATTTGTTTCGCCGTGGGAGCCCCCTGAAAGCACACCGTTTTGGCCTCATTACAGTATTTTTAACTTTACAAAAACAATTTCATTATGGAAATTAAAGAAGCTCATTTGGCCCTAGCGTGTATGCTGAAGTTAATAAATTCCAGAAGTATTTCAACTACCGCAGCATGTAGTTTTGTCTTCACTTAATCACAGCCAATGTGTAGTTGCTTTTTTAAAAATATAGTGGGTCCATAGAAAATTATCATTTTCATTTGCTGTTTGCTGTGTTTTGATTAAAAAGCAAACAAACCTGCAAGAAAAATATTAACTTCGACTGTGTTGGGAGAGAATAAATTCCTGAAATTGGTGTCTTTGTGTGTATGCTGATCGCCTGAATGCATAAGCTCTGCATGCTCTGTTTATGTGTAACTCTTTGGAAGGTAACGACAACCCAAAGAATAAAATTGAAATAACATCCTCTATGCACTCAATGCCCATGGAATTGATGTTCAATGTTAAAGACAGTGCTAAAAATTTCCATATTTACTGTTATTTGAAAAGAGAGGAATTTTCCTGTTTTGAAGTATAGTCTATGCATTGCTTAACAATGGCAATACATTATGAGATATGTGTTGTTAGGTGATTTTGTCATGGTGCAGACACCATAGAGTATCCTTACACAAACCTAGATGGTATAGCCTACTATGCACCTGGGCTGTATGATATAGCCTATTGGTCCCAGGCTACAAACTGTACACGATGTTAGTCTACTGAATACCATAGGCAATTTAACACAGTGGTAAGTATTTGTGTGTGTAAACATATGCAAACATAGAAAAGGTACAGTAAAAATATGGTACTATAATATTCTGGGGCCACCATTGTATATGTGGTCTGTTAACTGAAATGTCATTATGCAGCACATGCCTGTAGTTGGCTTTTGTCATACCAACAACAAGGGAAAATAATACAACAGGTAATTAAATGGTGATGGGACTGTTGGATTGGAAACTCCACACAGCTCTATGTGAGCTAATATCCCTATAACTGCCTGAGTGGTGAGTATGCTGTGCTGGTCCCCAGCTGCCATCACTGGGGATCCTGAGCTGGGCTATGTGGAACTCAGTTGCTTTCTAAGAGAAGCTATAGGCCACAGCACAGCACATCTGTTTTTCCTTTTCTTCTTCAAACGTCAACATTCGAAAGCAATCTCATCCAGATCAAGTTATAATTAACAAATTGATGACGTTAAAGAGATGATCTCCAAAGTTACAATATTGAAACTCAGCAAATGATTAACTAAGATGTGAATACATACTTTTCTTTTCTCCATCCCAAATGAATGATGCATTAAGTTTTAAAAAATTTGGGGTGAGTAGAGGGAGAAAACAAGGATCTATTTATAAGCTAGAGAAAACAATTGTCAGAAAACATTGCAATAGTTTGGTTTGGCAAAGAGAACATAATGAGCCGTAATTCCACCTTTCTGGCACATGGAAGTTAATGTATTTGTGTGTGTTTTCTTTTAGTGTTTCTCTCTATAGTTGTTCCAACTCCCTTCCCTCACTCCCTTCCCTTTTTCTTGTTTCCTTCTTCCCTCTCATCTCTCTCTCTCTGTCTGTCTTCTATCTATCCATATCTGTCTCCTATCTATCCATCTACCTCTTCTGTTGGTCTATCACTTATCTATCTTCTATATTTATCTTTATCTATTTGTTTGTCTTTATCTATTTGTCTATGTGTAACTTAGCACTTGTTAGGACTTCTTTTATATCTATCTGTCTGTCTATCTCCATCTCTATCTATCTATCATCTTCTCTATCTGGAGAGTAGTTGAGCAGTTATAGATAATGCTCTTTGTAACATAACATCAATCTTGCTGTATTTTATCAGTGAGTGCTGTTCATTTAATGCTTCTTCCACAGGGATGTAGAAGAACTGATAGAAGCAACTGTGAATCTAGGTAGGATTAGTTTTACTGTTGGATGGTATCCATCTTCCATGAAGATAACTTTGTTGCCTCATAGTGGAAAGTTCTATCTGTGTCTCCAAAAACATTATCAGCAGTTTAAGGTAAATATTCAGGACCATTCTCTCATCCTGAAAAATACTGAGCAGTAATGTGATATTGTAGAACAATGACTGAACTTGGAACAAGAAGGCCAGAGTTCTGGTCTAGCTATATTGGTTAACTGTTGCTGTATAATATATTGACATATCATACCAAAACTTAGTGGCTTAAAACAACAATAAACATCTATTATCTTACACAGTCTCTGTGGTCAGGAATTCAGGAGTGGTTTATCTGGATGGCTTGGCCTTGAATTAGTTTGCTAGGGCTGCTATAAGAAAGCATAGTACACAGCGTGGCTAAAATGACAAAAGTTTATTGTCTCATAGTTCTTGAAGCTAGATGTTCAAATTTAAGGTGTTAGTAGGGCCGAGATCCTCTAAAACCTATAGGGGAGAGCTTTCTTGCCTCTTTGAACTTCTAGTGGTTGCTGAAAATTTATGGCATTCCAAAGATGCATCACTAATCTCTGCCTCCTTTGTCACATGGCCTCTTCTCCCTGTGCTCTCTTCCATATCTTCCCTATGGATGTCTGCTTCTGTGTCCAAATTTCCCCACTTTATAAAGATAACAGTCATTTTGGATTGGGGCCCACCCTAATGACCTCATCTTAACCTAATAACATCTGTAAAGATGCTGTTTTTTCTTTTTTCTTTGAGAAAGAGTCTCACTCTGTCATCCAGGCTGGAGTGCAGTGGTGCAATCTTGGCTCACGGCAAGCTTCGCCTCCCGAGTTCATGCCATTCTCCTGCCTCAGCCTCCTGAGTACCTGGGACTACAGGTGCCTGCCACCACTCCTGGCTAATTTTTTGTATTTTTAGTAGAGATGGGGTTTCACCATGTTAGCCAGGATGGTCTTGATCTTCTGACCTCGTGATCTGCCTGCCTTGGCCTCCCAAAGTGCTGGGATTACAGGCTTGAGCCACCACGCGTGGCTGAAGATGCTATTTCTAAATGAAGTCACATTCACAGGTACCAAGTGTTAGGACTTCAGTATATCTTTCAGGGGGTGGGACACAACTCGACCTGTAACAGGATTCTTTCATGAAGTTGCAGTCAAGACATTGGCTTGACTTCAGTCACCTGAAGCCTTGACTAGAACTAGAAAATCTGCTTTCTAGGTGGCTGATTCACATGACTGGTATGCTGATGCAGGCTGTGGCAGGAGGCCTGTTATTCCCCATGTGAACCTCCCTACTGTGACACATACCATAACTATTATTTATAGCAATGACCTCTGGTGCTTTGCTTCTGTACAAGAAGAAAGGTTTCTTTTTTCACCCATCACTAGGTTCATCTCTGAGTCCACAACAAAGGACAGATCAACAAGAGAAAAGCATATAAGTATATTTAATATAGATTTTCTATGACACAGGATCCTTCAGAAAGATCCAAAGAAGCAGGGAATCTTGTGTATTTTTTATGCAAAGTTTGAAGAAGAAGTGGGTAGTTGTGGAGAAGTGTGTTTGGAAAAGGGGATGTGATCTAATGGTAGTAAACTGGGGGGAACTTAGCAAGACTTATTTGTTTAGATTCTTCTCTGTGTTCTTGTGTCTTCAGAGATAATATGGTTTGGCTCTGTGTCCTCACCCAAATCTCATCTCAAATTGTAATTTCCACGTGTTGAGGGAGGGAAGTGATTGGATTATGTGAGCAGTTTCCCTCATGCTGCTGTCTTGATGGTGAGTAATTCTCATGAGATCTGATGGTTTTGTAAATGGTAGTTTTTCCTGTGCTATCACACACTCTCACCTGCTGCCATGTAAGACGTGCCTGCTTCCCCTTCCACCATGACTGTAAGTTACCTGAGCCTGCCAGAGCCATGGGGAACTGTGAATCAATTAAACCTCTGGTCTTTATAAATTAGCCAGTCTCAGGCAGTTCTTTGTAGCAGTGTGAGAACAGACTAATACAAGAGATAAGAATGTTCCTGGCCGGGCGCGGTGGCTCAAGCCTGTAATTCCAGCACTTTGGGAGGCCGAGATGGGTGGATCACGAGGTCAGGAGATCGAGATCATCCTGGCGAACACGGTGAAACCCCATCTCTACTAAAAATACAAAAACTAGCCGGGCGAGGTGGCGGGCGCCTGTGGTCCCACCTACTTGGGAGGCTGAGGCAGGAGAATGGCGGGAACTCGGAAGGCGGAGCTTGCAGTGAGCTGAGATCCGGCCACTGCACTCCAGTCCGGGCGACAGAGCGAGACTCCGCCTCAAAAAAAAAAAAAAAAGAATGTTCCTTTCCTCTGGATGTAGAGAGGGCACCTTTCGAATGAGGTTTTAATGATCTGCTTCAGGGGAGAAGGGCGAAAAGAAGGTGAGAGAGACTTTTCTGCTTCTGCTTCTGCAGTGTTTTCAAATGCCACGGTGCCATTTTGGGGATTAGCTTCCTCTGAACCCCATCACTTCCACTCTTATGCCCCCAATTCCTTCTGGAGGGTGTTTACATCCTTTTGGTGGTTGTTAGTGATTATGGGCCCCGCTTTCCCACTCACTAACTAGGCTGCAAAATCTTTGAAGGCAAAAACTCTGATATTGTCACCACAGCTCCTCCAGTTCTAACTGAGCATTCTACTTATTAGAAAGTTTAATATACATTTGATGAATAAATGTAGGATTGAGAGTTGCTAGTGACTTTCCAGGCACTTCAATGTCTTCTTGTTGGTAAGGACAGGGGCTACAAAGCATTTCTGAGGAATAGAGCTTTCCTCACTAGCAGGACCAATGCAGACATAATTCTGAAGAGTAGTCCTGGGGAGGGCTGTGCAATGAAGAAACCAATTTTCAGCTCTGTCTTCTCAGAATTGCGTGACAATCAACTATCTGGGTCAATTTGGTCGAAGAGTTCTCTTATTGAGTGCCATTATCCCATACTTAGAAATTTCACATGGCCCTGGATTGGTTTTTAAATGGCTCTTGATATCTTTTTTAATGGCATAACCTATTTACCGTTTTTTTGTTCTTTGTTTTTTGTTTTTTAACATATGCATCCTTTTCACAGTCTTTCTATGTATCCAAAGATCCTTTGAAGGAGACGAGGACACATCCAACTTTGTGACCCAGTGTTTCACTGTGAACATCGTTAATTACAATAATGTTATAAAAGTAACCTTTCTGCAAATAAATTCTCCCCAGGAGTATGTGCTTGAAGTGGTCAACAACTTAATTAATGATATTCCCATTTTTACTTCAAGTAAAGACCTTTTTCATCCTTGCTTTACTTCTAGACCTTGTGCCATTTTACATTTGTGACTTTAGCAACCCAAAGAAAATGTGTTTCTGACTTCATATGTGCCTGTTTTCTTGCTTCTCCCTTATTTAATGTATGCTGTTGTTGAAAGGGCAAAAGAAGAATTCTAAAATTAATTCTGAAATGCACGTGATTTACACTTTAGATCATATCAAAATAATTTTTCCCATTTATGCCACATGAGTCAGATCTGTTTTATTTTTCTCTCCTACTTACTTCAAGCTTAGGTATTTGTACTGGTGGAGTTGAGGAGTAGCAGTCTGGCCTGTGTTTTTGTGGCTGTATGTGTATGAGGGTGTGGGGGAATGTGTGTACCCACATAGAGGGAACTGCCCAAGAGTCATTTCTTATAAGCTGCATTTAAGTAGTAAGCATACTCCTTTAATTTAGACCGTCTCTTCTGTTTCTGGATTTCTAAGGACAGCTGGTGGAGATTTTGGAAGAAGTTATTCAATGCTCCTCCAAGCCACGTCATAGTTTTTCCATTATGAATTAGACTTCCCACCCCCAGAAAAGTCATGCTCTTGGCGGGAAGAACTGGGCTTTGCAACTCTCATATTGATAACAATGTAAATATTAGCATCTTAGGGTATTAGAGGTACACTAGACTTCAAGAGAATTTCCAGTTTTATCGTTTCATTTTATAAATGAGAAAACTGAGGCCCAAAGATGTTAAGGGATTTTTGATAGAAAAATAAAAAATACAGTTGGAAGAGTTGACCTATATTTTGGACACTGAGGCTAGGCCAGTGTACTTTCTATTATAGCTCTATTTACTTCAATGTTAAAAGACAAAGTCTTTTATTGTCTTTTATTGCAACTCAGCAGTGGAAAAATTAACTCAAAAGGCCCAAGATATACTAAACATCAATAGTCTTGGCCCTATGAGTAGTTATATTAACTCATTTAGGAGAGGCAGGCTATTGATAAATAGATTTGGCTTCTGTAGCAAGTGTAAATAGCTCCTTCATTGTCTTAGAAGTCGTTTCTTTTTAAACATTAGATGTGCCTCCTGAGAGATACAATTATCACTCCTAGATGTTACTGAAGAATTTGAAGCTTTGAAGTAAGTTTAAATAAAAATCAAAAGGAGGAACTAATATTGTGCAGTAGACAGTCCACCCTGTATGCCATCTGATTCCCAATAGGAGCATTGTTTTATAGATCAAGGGTTTCGTGTTCATTCCATATACACCAATAATCTGAAAAGTGAAGGTTTTTTTTCCCTTTAAACTGAGACTGATTTTTCCTTTTTCTTTTGAGACAGAGTTTTGCTCTTGTTGCCCAGGCTGGAGGGCAATGGTGCTATCTCAGCTCACTGCAACCTCCGCCTCCCAGGTTCAAGCGATTCTCCCGCCTCAGCCTCCCAAGTAGCTGGGATTACAGGCACCCGCCACTATGCCCAGCTAATTTTTGTATTTTAGTAGAGACAGGGTTTCACCATGTTGGCAAGGCTGGTCTCGAACTCCTGACCACAGGTGATCCACCTTTCAGCCTCCCAAAGTGCTGGGATTACAGGCGAGAGCCACTGTGCCCAGCCAAGACTGATTCGTAAATAGGGACATTCTCATGATTCTAGATATTTTGAACAAAGTTGTACAAAATATTATACAAAGCGATCATCAGCCAAATGTGGGATTTTGACAAGTCATTTCACTTCCCTAATCTTCCATTTCCACATTTGTAAAACTAAAGAGTTCTTATCACCTCTAAAGGGGGGGGGGAATAAATGTGACTTATTCATTCAGTCATTCCATCAATAAATAATTGAGGCTCTAGGATGCCTTTTATTTCTTCTATATCTCACAAAATTCTCAATGTGTAGTAATTGTCTGTTTTCTGCCTGAAACTTACCAACTACCACCAGACCATAAATTCCCTGAGGGCAGGTTCTTTGTCATTCTTATTCACTGATGAATTCTGAGTGCCCAAGAGGCTTCCTGTTACATAGTAGAGACTTAATGAATAGCAACCATGCATGGAAACATGTCTCTAATGAACCTTCAGTGACCCAACAGAGACAGAAAATCATACAGATGGCATTAATGGTTTTTGGTATGGGTTGTAAAAGGAATGTACATACAGTTTGAGGAGGCATAAAGGGGAGGCGTTGACTCTAGCTTGGTGGAATTAGGGAAAGGTTCATGGAGAAAGTATTAAGTCTTCACAAACACTGGGATAAGTGCTACTCTATTCATTTTTATAATGAGAAAAATGAAGCTCCAGATACTTTTAAGACTCAAAGATCTTGGTCAGAAAGTACAGTGGTCCGTTGGTACGCAGGGGTATTGGTATGCACAGCGTATTGGTTCCAGGACCCACTGCAGACACTAAATTCCACAGATGCTCAAGTTCTGAAGTTGGGCTTGCGGAACCCACAGATACATTAAATGAGTTCCTCTGGTGTCCACAGGTTCTGCTTCCTACAAATAATGAATTTTCAATCTGTGTTTGGTTGAATCTGTGGATGTGGAAACTGTGGATATGGAGGGTCAACTGAACTGAATCTGGGCCTTGTATCCAGGAATCTGCATCCAAACCTTTTCCCCCACAGCCCCTGACTTGGCTCTGTCTCTTCTCTAGAAAGTTCACAGTCAGTCTTTCTTAAGGAAGTGGCCGTGAGTTCTGTAAGCATATGAATCATCTAGATGGAAGAGATTTTACCATGTGGTGTCTCAGCTGCTAGAATAGTTCCAAGCTTATTCTCCTTTGTTCTCAGATGGTTTTCCCGAAGGCAGAATCTGTTCTTGTATTTCTGTTCCAAATTGTCCACTTAATGGCCAATACTAGTTCAATTTTTTTTTCTAAGACAGGGTCTCACTCTGTAACCCAAGCTGGAGTGCAGGGACATGATCACAGCCCACTGCAGCCTCAACCTCCTGAATTCAAGTGATCCTCCCATGTTAGCCTCCCAAGTAGCTGGGACTACAAGAGCATGCCACCATACCCAGATAATTTTCATACTTTTTGTAGAAATGGGGGTCTCATTATGTTGCCCAGGCTGATTTTGTACTCCTGGACTCAAGCAATCCTCCTATCTAGGCCTCCCAAAGTGCTGGGATTATAGGTGTGAGCCACTGCACCCAGCCTTACTATTTCAGTTTTTTACCTTCAGGTGTATATTGATTGATGGATCCATAAAGTACTATGTACTTTTTGTCCCCATTCTTTGATTATAAAATAGAAGTGTTTAAATTCCAAAAGCAAGACCAGTGTTCTCACCCTCCTTCTTTTCAGTTGTACCTTCTGTTTTGATCCTTCATGCTCCAAACATCCTAACAGTGGTTTCAAAAGGTTGCTTCAATACCATTGGTTACCAATTTAGTGATGGCTTTGCAGTTTTCTACCCACTGGATCAAAATGTTAACCGACCTTTGTCTCTGCCATAAATCCCATCAAAGTGTTTACATCTACCCCAAAATCTCTTTTAAATGCAAATAAACGAGTTCAGCAGAGACACAAACACCACGTGGATCGTTAACTGCAGCCTGCAGACTGTTCTAATCATTAACTGCAGCTTGCAGAGATTCTTGACAAAAGAGAAAAAAAAAGAAAGAAAAAAAAGAAGGAGAAGAAGAAAAGAAATGAGAAAAAAAGGGTGGAGGGTCTCTGTAATGAGGCTTTCCTTCTCATTTATCAAAGATGGTGTAGCTTTGCCCAGCTGGCCTGGTTTGAACATTGGAAAACAGCTAAATCTGAATCACATACAAGCCCTCTCTAGCAGGTGAAGTACATGCATTAAGGTATATGTTTCTTTAATTTATTTATTTTTAAACCATGCTCTTTGGCATCAGCTTAGGGTCTATGACAGAGATGATTAAAGAACACAGACAAATCTGAGCATTTGAGTAATTACTGAGCAGGCAATATTTTTCTTTCTGATCATTTCTTAAATATTCTCCCAGTCAAGGTTGTTGGGCAGGTATTAGACTGGATTTAAAGAGCTGGAAGACCCTTAGAAATCCTCCAATTCAGACCCCTTATTTCATAGGTGGGAATCCTCAGGTACCCATACTGACCAGTGACTTGACCACTTTCTCACAGATTGTTAAGGGCACTTGTGCAGTCAAAAGCAGGCCTTCCCATTCCCGATCAGAGCCTTTCTCTACTACTTTTCAATAGTACGTTAGGCATGGGAAGAATTATGGTATGCTACAGATTGAGTGATTGTGTTACCCCAACACTCATATGCTGAAACCCTAACCCACAATGTGATGGTATCAAGAGATGATTATGTTATAAGGGCAGAGTCCTCATGAATGGGGTTAGTATCTTTGTAAAAGAGAACTGAAAGGCCCCTTAACCCTTTTACCATGTAAGGACATAACTAGAAGGTGCTGTTTATGAGAAAGTGGGCCCTAACCAGATACTTTTTACCAGTGCCTTGATCTTGGACTTCCCAGCCTCTAGAACTATCAGAAATAATTTTGTTGCTTAAAAACTACCCAGTCAGTGGTATTTTGTTATGGTAGCCTGAACACAGACTAAGACATGGTATTTCCTTCTTTGGAAAGTGAAATATACAATACAGTTTTGAATCTCTTTGGGACAGTCTATTCAGGTAGGGATGCACAAAAAGCCCATTCAAATGGATGTAAGTGAGAAAATAGAATTCAGTTGCTCATGTAACTGCAAAATCTAGGGCTTAATGTAGACCTGGTTCTCTCTTAATTTTCAGACTCTGATTTTCTCCATTGTGGTTTCATTGATGGCTATATACAACACCAGGACAAAATCTTTCTACATTCAAATTCAAGGCTCTTTTCCGGAGCAATTCGAATTAGCACTTATTGGCTCAGTTGGGTCACATGTTCATTTGCAAACTTATCGTCATAGCTCAGGGAAATGCGATGCTTTCCTTGGTTGGGTCCAAATAACATGCCCTCCCTTGGCGCCAAGAACATGATCAGTTCTAACAAAGGCACTGAGAGTGGGGTAGAAAGTGGTTCTCTAGAGGAAGACTGGGGCATATTTACCTGACAAAAGTTGAGTGGATGTGGACAGTACAAGCAACAAATAAAAATTACAAATGGCATTTTATGACAGCCTTCTCAGAAGTCAACATCTTCCTTTCCTTTGTTCATTTGTAAATTTCTTTCAGCTTTAGCCCAGCAGAATCATAAATATGCAAAGAATGATTAAAGTCCTGTGGGAAAGAATATGCTTGAATATGATAATGATCCTTTCATTAAAATGTAAGTTCTTATTATTTTAGAAAAAAAAAAAAGAGTGAAATTTAAAGCAATAACCCAAGTTGACTATCGATAGGCTAGAGAACTTGGGGCACCTTACCTAGGCAGAGGCCTCTGGAGGACAGGGATTTCTCCAAGCTTGACTGAGTCTCTTTCCTACATCTCACCCACTGTGTTCCTCAATGAATATTGCCTCAGTGTGGTGGGCTGCTTAGCATTCAATTGCTGCAGAATTTCCTCCTCATTATTCTGATATTCCTACTGCACATAAAAAACAAGTCACCACTTACTGATTGAGAAATTTTCAGTCTCTCCTTTCTTTTCTCTTTGGTTGGATAGTTAAAAAGAATTTAAATTTAGTTTGACCTCAGAGAAATTGAGCGGGCTTGATGGAAGTCTTCTTAAGTTTCCAAAGCCCTCTTTTGTAGTGTCTTCCAGATTTCCAAGTTTGTTCTGGTGTGCTGAGGTATATTTCAATGTCTTCTCTCCACTGAGGATGACAGAGAGGACTCACGTAGCCATATTGACAATGTTCTCTCTGAAGCCCTATTTGGGAACCCCAGAGCCTCTGGAAAATGAACACCATACCATCCATAACGTCAGGATGAAAGTAGCTTCACTTCTCTGGGGTTCATGCCACTGTCCACGGTATCACCTTCAGATGCAAGGCTGAGCATGATTCATTTAAATTTCACCTGGAACTATTCAAACAGGTGGGTGTCTATGCTGATTAGTTCTCATTGCCACACTTAGAGAGCCCTCTAGAATTGGAATGGATATAATAGTGGTATTCAGTCCATTCAAATATCAATTAGCAGGTATTCTGTGCACTTATACTACCACATTCTCATGTGTTAAGAAAGCTTGTACACAGATAATAACCTCCAGCAAAGTTGACCTGTGAAGGAGAGGTTGGTTAGAAACTGAATTCCACAGTAGCAACGTGTGCCCAAAGTATCCCTTTTTCTGTAAAATCCCTCATTTGGGCACAGCATGAATATATACTTTTACTATTCAGCCAAAAGTGGGAGATTTGCTTGAAGCCTTTGATTAATGCAAATAATTGCTACACTAAAGCAGCTCTGATGCTTGGGAGGCCATTAGCGGTGCACAGCTGCCATAAGCTAGGAACAACCTGCGCATACAAAGATGATTCATGGACCATTTCGGTAGCTTGAGCATACTCAGTGTCCTTCAATTTAGTCCATATAACTCTTAGAGTTGAACAGTGTGTATGTGGGGGAAGGGGAATACAGGTGTCTGGGAGAGATTGCCAGCAGAGGTGGTAGAGTAGAATGGGTAAATAAAAGAAGGTATCCTCTACAGGGGTGGAAAGGTGTGATACCTTTCTTCACCCACCATAATGGTTACAACTGACACTCCTGTAAAAAAATACGACAGGCAATAACAGAAAAGCATAACCACTTTATTTAAACACAGTTTTACATGACATAAAAGGCTTCAGAAATGAAGACCCAAATACCCAGGAAAACTGGGCATTTTTATGCTTAGTTTCAATGTGGAATGCAGCTATGTAGAAATGTGAATGGACAAAAAGAGTATGACCTAATGATAATAGACTGGCCAGGACACCAAGCAAAGTCTGCCTGTTCAGATTCTTCCTGGTCTCTCTGTGGCATCCCTTCCTCCCATGCATAGGGCAGGGCCCCTTCTGAAATGAAGGTCATATGCCCTACTACCAGACAATATAGGTCACAGAATGTCTTTGTGGCCAGCTCCTATACAGAAAGGTAGGGGAATGTTAGAATAATGTCTCTAGGGTTTATGTCTGGGTTTTGGGGAGAGGGGTTCTAGCTTCTATGGCCGATACTGGGGAAAAGGAACTCTGGTTTCTATGACCTGCCTTCATGGAGAAAGAGGAGCAGGAGAAAGGAGAGCAGGAGAAAGGAGAGCAGGAGAAAGGAGGACAGAAGGTCAGAAAGAGACTTTCCTTTTGAGGCCTTTTTAATGTCCTTCGATTCAAAGTACTCAGCATGCCCAAACACCACACTTACATACTGTTTTCTGAGCCCCAACACCTCAATAACAGTTTCTGCTATTTCTCTGGCACTGGGAATTTACTGGGATAGCAAAGGACAACCCAGACCCCTGAGAGGAGAAGGTGATCAAGCAGCCCTGGTGACAGCATTCAGCTGACAAATATGAGTAAAGTCCCAGTACATGAGAGGCAGTCTCCTTCTGGGTCTCATCTTTTTACTAGGGATTTCTGTACTCCAGAACAAGGGCAAGCACTCTATTTCAAGCCCTACAGCTAACTTGGGAGAAACTGAAAGATGGAGAGAGGGAAAGACCCTGGAAAAAGCTGCAGGCACTTTTCCCAGCCCTGGTGCTGAGAGGAGAACATCATTTTAAATCTGGGTTCATGCAAAGTCAGATATTGTTTGGTGACCTGGCAGCCACTGCCACAGCAGGCATTTTAGTCTCAGGTCAGAGATTAAAGTGCTTGCTCTGGAAGGGGGAAAGGGTTCCCACAGCCAGAATGAAGTATTGAGTGTGGAGAGTGCCCCAGCAGTTGGTGCTAGAATTAGGCTCTCTCCCATCACAGGATTGGTATTCCTAAGAGAGGAGAAGAGAAAGTAAGCAAGTTGTACGACATATTTGAGGATATAATTTAGGAAGATTTCCTTAATCTTGCTAGAGAGGTCAACATACAGGTAAAAGAAATCCAGAGAACTCCTATAAGATGCTATATAAGATGACCATTCCCAACACTATCCAAGGTTGACTTGAATAAAAAAATCCTAAAGGTAGCTAGGAATACATCCAACCAGGGAAGTGAAAGGGCTCTAGAAGGAGAAGAACAAAACACTGCTGAAAGAAATCATAGACAATGCAAACAAATGGAAAATCATTCTCTGCTCATGGATTGGAATGTCCATACTGCCTACAGAAATCTGTAGATTCAATGCTATTCCTATCAAATTATCAACATCATTTTTTCACAGAATTAGAAAAAACTATTTTAACATTCATGTGGAACTGAAAAAAGAGCCTGAAGAGCCACAGCAATCTTAAGCAAAAAGAACAAAGCCAGAGGCATCACATTACCTGACTTCCAACTATACTACAAGCCTATAGTAACCAAAACAGCATGGTGCCATTTCAAAAATAGATACATAGACCAATGGAACAGAATAGCGACTACTGAAATAAAGCCACACACCTGCAATCAACTGATCTTTAATAAAGTTAACAAAAATAAACAATGGAGGAAAGACCCTATTAAATAAATGGTGCTGGGAAAACTGGCTAGCCATATGCAGAAGAATGAAGATGGACCCCTATCACTGATGATATACAAAAATTAACTCAAGATGGATTAAAGACTTAAATGTAAGACCTCAAACTATAAAAATCCTGGAACAAAACTTGGGAAATACTCTTCTAGACATAACTTTTTTGTCTAGGCCAATGTCTAGAAGAGTTCAAAAGCAAATGTACACCAAAACAAAAATTGACAATTGGGACCTGATTAAACTAGAGAGCTTCTATGCAGCAAAAGAAACTATCAACAGAATAAACACACAGCCTACAGAATGGGAGAAAATGTTTGCAAACTCTGCATCTGACAAAAGACTCACATCTGAAAGCTGTAAGGAACTTAAATAAATAAACCAGAAGAAAACAAATAACCCTTTTAAAAAGTGGGCAAAGGATATGAACAGACATGTCTCAAAAGAAGACATACAAGTAGCCAACACACGTGTGAAAAAATGCTCAACATTCTAATCACTAGACAGATGCATATCAAGACCACCATGAAATACTATCTCACACCACTCAGAATGGCTATTACTAAAAATATAACAGATGTTGGTGAGGTTGCAGAGAAAAGGGAATGCTTATATGCTGTTGGTGGAAATGCAAATTAGTTCAGCCCCTATGAAAAGCAGGTTGGAGACTTCTCAAAGAACTAAAAATAGAATTACTGTTGGACCCAGAAATCCTATTACTTGGTAAATACCCAAAGGAAAATAAATCGTTCTACCAAAAACACACCTGTACTTTTCTGTTTATTGCAGCAGTATTCACAATAGTAAAGACACAGAATCAACCCAGGCACCCATCAATGGTAGATTCAATAAATAAAATGTACATGTAACCACGGAATACTACACAGCCCTAAAATAGAATGATATATATCCTTTGCAGCAACACGATGCAGCTGGAGGCCATTATCCTAACTGAATTAATGCAGAAACAGTAAATGAAGCACCACATGTTCTCACTTTTAAGTGGGAGCTAAACATTGGGTATGCATGAACACAAAGATAGAAACAATAGCCACTGGGAATTTCAAAAGTGGGGAGGTAGGGGGTCAGAGGTTGAAAAACTGCCCACTGGGTACCATGTTGACTATTTGGGCAATGGGGTCATTAAAAGTCCAAACCTCAGCATCATGCAATATGCTCCTATAGCAAATCTGTATGTATACCTCCTGCATATAAAATAAGTAAATAAAAATAAATAAAAATTTGAAAATGTGGTGACTAAAAATAAAACAAAATAAAGGATTTACTCTGTTTTTACAACTATAGTTCATCCCTTACAGTTGAGAAAAACCTCTTGTTTACCAAAACATCAACAACCAAAACAAACACTGTCACTATACCACACACAGACAAATAAATGTAGAAAAATGATGGCATTAGAAAATCACCATTCTGCAGCCTCCAATGAAATCCTTGATTTAAACAAGGATCATAAATGGATATGAAGACCATTGAGTGAGAAGTTGTTGGTGTGTGGGATATTCAAATGTTCCCAAAGGATCAAGCCACAGGTCAATTGCTAATTGCAAAGGGAGGACATACTTTTATAATCAGGAGCTGTGGCAAGGGTAATAAACACATATCCTGACTACTGGGACAGCCTAACCTTATGTGTCTTCATGGTGATGCACTATGAAGATCCAACATACCGTATAAGTATTTTTGACCCAAATATTTAACTTTAACCTAATCAAGCATTTAGAACTAACTTCCAGTTTACAGTAAGTAAAGGATTTGGAGAAATCAGTTAAAATTATGAACCAATAGTAAGTCAAGTCTAGAATGTAAAACATTGTACCAAAAAGATGATCAGATCTTTCGAAAGGTCAGTGTCATGAGAAAAACATAAAGGTGAGTGAACTATTTTAAAATAAAGAGACTAAAGAGACAGAACAGATGCAGTGTGAGAACTTTGATTATATCCTTGTTAAAAAAGAAGAATAAACAGCTTTAAAAGACATTTTGGTTATCATAGGTAAATTAAATATGCACTGGATGATAGATATTATAATGGAATTATTGTATATTTTTAAAGGAATGATTGTATAATTGTGCAGAATTATAGAATAACTCCTTTTTTAAAAAAGAGCTGCTTGCTGAAGTATTTAGGGGTAAAGTGTTATGTTATCTGCAACTTAATTTATAATGGCTTAGCAAAAAAGAGACTACATACAGGTGCTCCCTGACTTAACAATGGGGTTACATTCAGATAATTCCATCACCAGTTGAAAATATCCTAAGTTGAAAGTTCATTTTCCATTTAGGAAATTTTCAATTTACGTTGGGTTTATCTAGACTTAACATCATTGTCAGTCGAGGAGGCTGTTGAATACATAATTGCTTTTGCACCATCATAATGTCAAAAAATTGTGTAAGCTGAACCATTTTAAGTTGGAATCATCTGTACATACATGTTTATTTACAGGTAAAGCAGATGTGGAAGAATATTAAGAATTATTAAATATAGGTAGTGGGTAGATGGATATGCATTATCCTAATTCTTTCAATCATTTGTATGTTTAAAATATTTTATAATACAAAGTTGGAACAAATAGAAATTCTCATTAGCTGTTTTTAAGGATTGGGAAATATTTATATTATCAACAAGCTCTTCTGTTAGATTTTAGTTAGGTATAAATAGCATTAATGACACCAATGATAATGCAGATTTCTGGATTTTTATCTCTATTACAGGATTTGTTTCTATGCCTTTAATTTCTGGGTAGGATGAGCTGTGGGGAAATATGTTTTTTAATAACACTGGTCTGTGTTTTGTTATTCTGTTTGACTCTCATCTTTGAATCCTCAAGAAAGCCTGTGTAGCCTTCGCTTTACCACTGATCAAGTTTGAAAGAATGTCATAGCTCTTCTCTGAGACCTATTTGAATAAGTATATTTCATATAAAAGAAAGCTTGTTTGTAAAACTAATACTACATTTGAGTTATTATGCTCCATTTTGAGGTTTGAGTAAGTGCACCTCCTCCTTTTATTACATGGGTTTATTACCAGAGTGATTTGGTTTAGGGATCCAGTGAGAGGGAAAATATCTTTGAAAATATATCCCAGAAAGAAGGCAGATTAGGATTTAGTTTCATATCGTCTCAAGGGCCTCAGTGCAAATCTGACACTAAGATTCTGCCCTAGCAAATATTTCTGAGCACCATGCATTAATTTCTTGCATATGATCTGTGTGTGTGTATCCATATGTATCCACTTTCAAATGCTTCTCCTCACCACTCCCCCACCCCATTTCAGAACTTTCTCCCTCTCTCTCCACACCCCCTCCTTCATCTCTGTGCCGCTTCCCTTCACACAGCTGGACTCCCGCTGTCAGTCATTAAATGCTCAAGCATTTGAGAGTCTGGGCTCCTGTCTTGGCATGACTTTTCTGTCACTCAGCTTAGCTGGGGGCTGGACTTCTTGGAGAAAATTGAATCTACTGACAATCCAGAGGAGCATGTTTAGCCCTGTTATTGCTGCCCCGCTGCTTTGATCCCCCCAGCAAAGGAAAAACGATTTAGAGAGGTAGAACCTCTGGGGCAGATGAGCAGGAGTTTTCAAGTGAAACCTCACAGTACCTACAAAAGGGGCCCTATGAGGATGAATCAAGAGGTAATTTTCACTTTAAGAAAGCCCCAACCAAAAAAAAAAAGACCAAGTTGTTGATATAATTTTATTTAATTAGTAGTTATTCACTTATATTTGCAAAAAGAAACACTAAAAGGATAAGCCAAAGACCTCCATCTCTCATTTAACAATTTTGTTTCTGACAACTCTGTTGCTAAGTGAATAGTTACTAAATAAAACACATTTTCTCATTAATATTAACTGGAAACGAAACTGTGATACATTCCACCCAACCCAAAATGTCCAAACAATATTCACAGGTAAAAATAATTATCAATTGAGCAATATATATAGACAAGTTTCTATAATTACAAAACAAGTTGAAATAAATACCATTTATATATAAAATATGTAATGTAATGAAGCAAGAGAAGAAAGATGGGTGGGGAGAGGGAGAAGGTCTTTTGAAGGTGGTAGAGAATCAGGTGGTCAGCTTCTAGGCAAACAACTTTCTGGAACTGCAGTGTATCTTGCTTTCAAGTTGCGTGTACAAATGAAGAAAAAACACATAAAAACCTTTAGGGCAAAATCAAATCTGAACATGACAGAGTTTAACACTTAGAGATAATACACAACACAATGGCAAGTCATAGAAGATGGAATCTCTTCACCACTTTGTATGAATGCAAAGAAAAGTGTTTGGGGTTTATTCAAATGAAATGGGCCCAATAGTCCCATAGACAGTTGTTTTTGGATGAAAATAGAAATTGACCCTTCTGGCCTTAAAAAGCTTGAAATCTGTATTTGTTTTATCTGAGATCCTTCCTCAGGAAATGATCTTTAGGCCTCTCACATAAAGTGTCAAATATCTGAAACCAGATCACGGCATCAAATGCCAGAACCGTCATTCACCATGTCACCATGATTGCTTCCTTTCCCCCCACCCAAGTTCCTGTTTTCTTACACATTGTTACATTTCCTGCCTGCTATATAAACCCCTGGTTTTAGTCAGTCAGGGAGATGGATTTGAGACTGAGCTCCCATGTCCTTGACTGTGGCACTCAATTTGAGACTGAGCTCCCATCTCCCTGGCTGTGGCACCCAATTAAAGCCTTCTTCCTTGGCAATACTTGTCGTCTCAGTGATTGGCTTTCTGTGTGGTGAGCAGAAGGACCTAGACCAAACCCCTGGTGTTTTGGTAACACAAACATTGTACATAATATAAATTCACTCCACTTAATATACTCTGATTAGAAAGTACTGTATTGTGTAAATTAGTGGCTATGTCTTTGCCTGGAACCATAGTGTCAAGATAGCTTTGAGTTGTTCAAAGGTGGTATAGTATTTCATTATCCTTCATAATGAAACTCCTTAACTCAACGGCTATAATGTATATGTATTCTCATGTAACACATAATGACATTTTGATTAAAGATTGGATATGGAATGTTGGTTCCATAAGATGATAATGGAGCTGAAAATTCTATTGTCTAACGACACCTAGCTGATCCTGACCTTGTGTAGACCTAGGCTAATGTGTGTGTGTCTTAGTTTTTAACAACAAAGTTGAAAAGTTAAAAAAAATTAAAAACAGAAAAAAGCTTATAGAATAAGGATATAAGAAAAAAATAGTTTTGAACAGCTATATAGTGTGTTTGTATTTTAAGCTGTTATTTTAAAAGTCCAAAAGTTAAAAAAATTAAAACATTTATAAAGTAAAAAAGTTACAATAAGCTAAGGTTAATTTATTATTGAAGAAATAAAATAATTTTAGTAAATAAAGTGTAGCCTAAGTGTACAATGTTTATAGTCTGTAGGCATGTACAGTAATGTTCTAGGCCTTCATGTTCACTCACCACTCACTCACAGACTCACCCAGAACAATTTCCAATCCTGCAAGCTTCATTCACAGAAAGCACCCTGTACAGGTATGCCATTTTTTATCTTTTATATCTTGTTGTGTTTTCACTCTACCTTTTCTATGTTTAGATACAGAAATACTTAACATTGTGTTATGATTGCCTATAGCATTCAGTGCGGTAACATGTAACACAGGTCTGTAGCCTGGGAGCAATAGGTTACGCCATATAGCCTAGGTATGTAGTAAGTAGGCTATACAGTTTAGGTTTGTGTAAGTACATTCTGATGTTCACACAATGACAATATCACCTAATGATGCATTTCTCAGAACATATATTGACACGTGACTCTGTGTGTGTGTGTGTGTGTGTATGTGTGTCACTCCTGGTAAGAGTATGTTTTTTAGAGTTTGTTCAACCCATTTTTAATTAACTCTGTAACAGAGAGGAAAAATAATTTTCTCTCTGCCCTCCTAAATTCTTAGTCGAGAGTCTCTGATGCAAAACACAGATTAACAAGAGAAAAATGAAGAGAAGTTTAATAACATGTATACCCCATATACATGGGAGATACACAGGAAAATCTCAAAGAATGAATTCTCCAAGATTAACTATAAAGAGTAGATCTCAAAGAGTTGTATTACTTTTCAGGCTTAAATATGATCATCCCTTGATACAAAGTTAGAAGAGTTTGGGGGAAAGTCCCAGTTATAGGGAGGTGGCCAGGAAAAAACACTGTAAACAAGAGTAAGGTTTGTTATGCAGATTTAAACTCATGCTTTTTCCATTGATGGGTGTTTCTAGTGATTGAGTCATCCTTCTCTTCCTGATGAAGTCAGGGAAATAGCCTTACAAATGGAGATTTCCTTTATAGATGTAAATTTCTCTTACAATAGGGTAACTTCTACTCTTCATTTCAGAGTTTTTCTGTGTGTGTCTGCAGTTTCTCTAAATAACCAGCTCAAAATAGTCCTCATGCCAAGGAGGCATATTTTGGGTAGTATAACAGTAAAAGGTTTGTTGCTTGATGCATGTGTCAAGTAAATATGCTGAGACACCAGGCTGCAGCAGAGATTGCAGGGCCATTGAATGAGCGGATGGGAGGGAACCCCAAATCCATCTCCCTGAGGAGTTTGGAGTTAGGCTTTTTAAGGGTTTTGGAGAGGGCCAAAGTGGGGAGATGGTTATTGGTCAAAGAGCACAAGGTGAAGTCATGAGGTAGGGAGATGAAGAAACTGAATTCTCATGCAGTTTGGTTCTTCTTTTGGAGGTCTTCAAACTGGTTGTCATCAGCTGAAACTTAGAATCTGAGAAATATCTTAAGGAATTTTTAAACAAAAGCCTATCAGAAATCCTGTCCACAGAAACAATGGGGATGCAAGTGGTTAGCAACTAGTGCTCCATGACTTTTGGTTAAAAGGAAGCAGGCCAAAGTGCAGCCCGATAAATGCTTAATTATAACATATTTCTGTCCAGAATCCTTGTTAATCTTGTGAGGACAGCTTTAGTAGCATATTCTGGTCTCCTAGTCATGTTTTAAGATGGCATTTCTCAATCTTATCCATTCAGAGGATCATGTTAGTATTTATCATTTCTCTTCATAAGATAAAAATTATATACTCAGAAATATCTCTATCCAGAAATTTATCTCAACCAGAAGGCCCAAGTTTCCTTTACCTTGGTGTATGTCAACATGAAGGCAACCAGCAGAGTCCCATAACCAGACTGCTAAGTTCCCAGGGCAGACAGTGGATATCAATCATTGGGCTTCTTCACTAGTTACCTGTGTGCCAAAGATACAGCAGTGCTTCCTCCCCATTGCCTCCTCTTAGCTTCTTGAATGAATGAATGGGGGTAGGCCATGTTTCTTGCACATACTTGCACATACTCACATGCCTGGCTTCTCATCTTCTTTCACTGTCCTTCACCAGCTGGGCCTCCTGTCTGGTGGTGATGTAATAAGAAATATATGTTTAGTCTCCCCTTGGAATTTCCTGAGTGATGGGGTGAGAGGAGCATTCTTTGTTATTCATAATAAGCGTTTTCCAACCACACCTGAGTTTATGTTAATGAGTTGACACTTGGAGGATGGGGACCAGTTGCCAGAGGAACCAACTGTGTGATTAGGGGTTGAAACTTTTTTTTTTTTTCTGAGACAGAGTCTCACTCTGTCACCCAGGCTGGAGGGCAGTGACCGGATCTTGGCTCACTGCAAATTCCACCTCCCGGGTTTACACCATTCTCCTGCCTCAGCCTCCTGAGTAGCTGGGACTTCAGGCGCCTGCCACCTCGCCCTGCTAGTTTTTTGTATTTTTTTTAGTAGAGACAGGGTTTCACCGTGTTAGCCAGGATGGTCTCGATCTCCTGACCTCGTGATCTGCCCGTCTCGGCCTCCCAAAGTGCTGGGATTACAGGCTTGAGCCACTGCGCCCGGCTGGGGTTGAAACTTTCAGCCCCATTTTCTAACCTCCAGGGAGTGGGGAAAAAAACCTGAAGATTGAGGTCAATCACTGATGACCAATGATTTAATCAACTACGTAAAGGACCCTCCATAAAAACCCTAAGCAGTGGGGTTTGGAGAGCTTCCAGGTCAGTAAACACAGTGAGATGCTGGGAGAGTGGCATGCCTAGAGAGGGGGTGGAAACTCTGCACCCCTCCCCCATGCATTGCCTTGTGTATCCTTTCCACTTAGCTGTTCATCTGTATCCTTTGCAATATCCTTTATGTTGTTAAAGTAAGTTTAGCCTGAAGCTGCCTCACATATTTTAAGTTCAGCCTAAAGCTTTCTCTGTACATAGTAAACTGTAACCTAATGGGATGTGTAAAACTGTGCCACTCTTGTGCCAATCACTGAGTTTTGGCAAATCAGAGGTGACCAACTGTTTAAAACAGGTTCAAATAATGCAAACACTGAGCTCTAGCCCATCTGGCTGTTTCTGCAACTCACTTCCATTTTCTGTATGTCACTTTCCTTTTTCTGTCTATATATCTGCTTCTATCATGTGATGCTGCTGGAGCCTCTCTGAGCCTTTTCTGGTTTGGGGGCTGCCCAATTCATGAATAGTTCTTTGCTCAATTAAACTCTGTTCAATTTGTCTAAGGTTTTTATTTTAACAATAATAAATCAGTAAATGTAAGTAAATGTTTCCCTGATGTTTGTGAGCAGTTATAGCAAAGTATTGAACATGAGGAAGGGTTATAGGAATCCCTGATTTATAGCCAGTTGGTCAGAAGTACAGGTGACAACCTGGGACTTGTAATTGATTTCTCAAGTTGGGGACAGTCTTGTGGGACTGAACCATTAATCTGTGAAGTCTGTACCAACCACAGGTAATTAGTGTCAGAATTGAGTTAAATTGTAGGACACTTAGTTGGTGTCCTTAGAAAACTGGAGAATTGCTTGGTGTGGAAAGCCCACACATTTGGGGTCTGACGTGTTGTGAGTATAGAAAAACAGTTTTTCCTTTACTGGTGCTATGAGTGACTTCGCTCCTTTCTGCAACTCAGAGCTGGCTGCAGGGAGCCAGAGTAGCTTTGTTTGAAGTTTCAGCTGCATAGAGAAGACTCTGGAAAAACAAAACAAAAATAAAAATCAGCACTTCCCATTGTCTTTCTAAAACATGAATATCCAACAGACAACTTTTAGATCCAGCCAAATTTCTATCAGACGTTTTAAACTCAACATATCAAAATCTGAATCCATCATCTTCTCCCTTTCTTTCCTATTCTACCATGTTCCCTATCTGGGCAAATGTCATTATCATGTACCTGGCTGCCTTAGCCAGAAACCTGGGAATCATTCTTCCTGAATACTTCCTATCTTCTTAATCTCACTGCAATTCAATTTCTGTTGATTCTGCATCCTGAGTATCTCTGGTACCCATTTCCAATTTTCTTCCTCCACGTCTATTGTCCTTGTTTAAGGCTACCTCAGAATTACAATCGCCTCTTGAAAGATCTCCCTGCAGCCTCCTTTATTCTATCTTTCCTTAGTTCATCCATTTACTCATTTATTCAAAAATATTTATTGAGGATCTACTATGTGTAGAAATTATTCCAGCCATGGGGCTTATAGAATTGAACAAAGACAAAAATTCTTGCCCTCATGGATCTTATTTTCTAATGCGAGGAGATGATAAAATACATAAGTAATACAGTGTATTAGAAAGTGAGGCTGGGCATGGTGGCTCATGCCTAAAATCCCAGCACTTGGGGAGGCTGAAGCAGGAGGATCCATTGAGCCCAAGAGGTCAAGACCAGATTGAGCAACATAGGGAGACCCTGTCTCTATAAAAAAGAAAAGAAAAGAAAATGATACATATTCATAAAGTAGACAAAACAAGAGAGGAAATACGAGTGCCGGGGGAGGGAGATGAAGTTTTAGATAGGGTGGTTTCACTGCAAATGTGGCATTTTGGCAGGATGTTGATGAAACCACCTTTGCAAAGATTATGACAGCAAGAGGAGTCTAGCACAGCTGACTTCATCTTGCTTCTAGCCTCACGGTCTGGCTGTCTTTGTTCATTCCTTGTTGTAGGCCAAGCTAACCATGGAAGGAATTTAGGTTATACTTTAAAGCAAGAATGATAGTAGTCCCTCCATAAAACTGATCCCTCCTTGTTTGGCAACTGAAACGACCTTTGTAAGGCTGATAAAAGACCGCAAGATTAGAATTATGGGAGCGGCCTGAACTTGCAAAGATATGGATGTAGCTAAATGATAACCAGCCATTGTCCCCTATCTTGTTTTTCTGTGATCCCTTACTGCTCAGGAGTCATATGGCCAGAGATCCTAAGATTTGTGAATTTCCCAATTGCTCATATAGATAACGTCACCATTATATTAGGTTGGTGCACAAGTAATTGCAGTTTTTGTCATTAAAAGTAACGGCATCTACCTAATAGAACCTAAGATTGGTCTTTGGAGATGCTTTTCAGACTTTTGCATTCTAACAACTGACTGACTCCACCTGGACCCATAACTGTGGCCCCACTCAAAAGCAGGCTCAGCACAAGAGGACTGTTTTCCACACCCCGATGATTTTATCCCCAACCAATCAGCATCACCCATTCCCTAGACCCCAGCCCACCAAATTATTAATAAAAACCTTAGCCTCTGAGTTTATTAGGGAGGCTGATTTGAGTAATAACAAACTCCCATCCTTTGGCTTGACTGGTCTCATGTTAAGTAAACTGTTTCTTCACTGCAATACTGCTGTGAATTGGCCCTATCTGTGCAGTAGGCAAGATAAACTCATTGGCTGATAACATTTAGAGGACTAAGTAGTGAAACATGCAGGATCTGGGTGACAGGTGTTACAAGAAGGAAGAGCAGGCACAAAGTCCTGGAGGTGGACCTGTGCCTTGCATTTTCTGGTGGTTGGAGAGAAGTGGAACAGGCAAAAGGGGGACGGCAGAACCAGAAGAGGTAGGGGAGTGACTGGCAACCAGATCATGTAGAACTTTGCAAGTCATAGCAAGTACCTAGGCCTCTGTTTCTCTGATATGGGAAGCCTTTGGAGGTTTTGAGCAGATGTCATTATCTAGGTTACATTTTAACAAGATAAGTCTGGCTGCTATGCTGAGACTGGACTGTAGGAGGATAAAGCCAGAAGAGACAAATGGTTAGGAGGCTGTTACCATAATGTCATCCTCCGACGCAAAATTCTCCAATGATTTCCCAACACAGAGAGAATAAAATTAAAATTCTTTTGAACAGCTTTTAAGGTTAGTCATGATTTGATGCCTTCTGCCATTTTGGCCTCATTTCCTGCTCCTACTGCCACTCGCCTCCCCATCATTTTCTTGTCTGATTGATAGCCTGGGAAATGCTTATTGAGTTTTCAAATCATGGTTCAAATGCTTCATCCTCCATGAAGATGTCCCTGTTTTCTCCTAAGCTCCCATCTCATGGAGATGTGAACACTTGTTTCTTTCAATGTTATGTTTTTGGCTCTCTCCCCATTAGAACATGCGTTTCCTAAGGTTAAGGACTCTGCTTTGTATCCTGCTACGTAGAAACGACAAAAAGGAAAAAAGGTTAAATTAATGACTTTACCATGGAATATGTGTTGGCTTTCTTTCTCTGTACAGTACTGGTTTGGGAGGCAGTGATGGAGGGGAAGTATTCAACTTTGACACCATGTGGATTCTTAAAGCCTTTTCCAACTTCCTCTGAAAAAAAATCTAGAAGCCACTGAAGTCCTTTTTTTGGGATGGCAGGGGAAAGAAGGCAAGGTGCAAGGCTTTATGAATGCTGCCTGGATCTGCTAATGTCGTCTCCTTTAATAAACAAAACCAAAAACCAGTTAAACCTGCTGGGTACAGTGACTCATGCCTGTAATCTTAGCACTTTGGAAGACTGAGGCAGGAAAATCTCTTGAGGCCAAGAGGAGTTCTAGACCAGCCTGGAAACATAGCATGACCTTTCCTCTAAATTTTTTTTTGTTTTTTAATTAGCTAGACATGGTGGTGGACCTATAGACCCAGCTACTCAGGAGGATGAGGTGGAAGGATCACTTGAGCTTGGGAGTTTGAGGTTACAGTGAGCTATGATCACACCACTGCACTCCAGCCTGGGTGACAGAGTTAGACCGTGTTTCTAAAATAAAATTAATTATTTAACTAAATCCCTTTCTATTGTTCTTCGTAGCAATCCTATACCAGAGTTCTGCCACAACCACGTCAAAGGAAAGAGCAAAAATGGTCGGGCGTGGTGGCTCACGCCTGTAATCCCAGCACTTTTGGAGGCCAAGGCGGGTGAATCACGAGGTCAGGAGTTCAATACCAGCCTGGCCAAGATGGTGAAACCCTGTCTCTACTAGAAATATAAAAAATTAGCCAGGTGTGGTGGCGGGTGCCTATAATCCCAGCTACTCGGGAGGCTGAGGCAGAGAATTGCTTGAACCCGGGAGGTGGAGACTGTAGTGAGCTGAGATCACGCCACTCTACTCCAGCCTAGGAAACAGAGCAAGACTCCATCAAAAAAAAAAAAAAAAAAGAGCAAAAGTGAAAAAGGTAAAAAAAGTAACTTTTATCTAGCTGCTACTTTATAATGCCTAGTGGTTATTTACTTATATATTTGCTTTCTTGGGGGAAATAATTGCCCTGGGCATACAGGTTAGGCATAACCTTAATTTCATGGGTCCATAAATGTTTATTTTATTCAAATCTCCAAGAATTCTATTTTATAAGGCTTAAGAAATGCATTTCTTCAAAATCTTGCAAAGCATTTTCCCCCAAATATCAGTGCCTAAGCTGTTTCTTCCCATTTGTTTCTGCATATTTATTTTCTCATTGCAAACCTCTCAGTTGAACCTGGAGTTCGCAGCATCTCTCCACAGTTTCTTCAATAACATTCATTAATATACTCTTTTGTCTCATCGTGTAGATCATTAATGAAGCTGTTAACTAACACTAGAGTTTCATTGATTCCTGGGGCAGGGCTATGAGACACCTCTGTAATGTGATACATCGCATCTATCCTTGGTTTCGATGTCACCAGCCCTCAGCTTACAGCCTGTACAGAATGCTAGAGTCCAAATCTAATTCAATTTGAATTCATTTTGCAAGTAAGACTTTATTAGATACTGTATTAAGTGCTTTACCAAAATTGGGTTATGTTACATCTTCATTTTCTCTCTCTCTTTTATTAACATGCAATTCTCACTCCCTTTTAAAAAAGAAAGAAAAAAAAAAGCAATTAGGTTTTCCCAGCTTTGTTCAATCTCAAAATCCAGGCTGCTTATTGCCCCTGGTTCCATTATAATCTAAATGCTTACAGATGCTGTCAGCCTCCCTGTCTCACTTCTCTATGAAATCACTGCCACATCAGTTTCTATCAAAACTTTACACCTCCTTAGTCCTCAGTTGTTTTAGGCTGAAAGTCCCACCTGATTAATGATGCTTGGAGCTGGAAGTTTCCCCAGAGGCACTGAATAATGTGGTTTTCAAAGTGCTTTTCATGAAGTCCTATTTTCCCCAAAGATGCCTTAGGGACCACAAGGGAATGATAAGGTGGACGCCCAAAGAACAAGTTTCCTCATCCCTGCTTTAACAGAGCAGTAAATATCATTTTCATCTGATTTATGTATTAGAGCTCCATGAGGGGCCACTACTAGTCCACATGGAGTCTTTGTGCAAGTCAGAAAAAGTCACTCTTCCTCTGGGCAGACAGTCCTTCAACAGGGTTGCAATAGTTTTATGTAACATTTGATTTTGAGAAAGGGACTCTGATAATAAAAATTAACTTGGAGAACCTCTATCCGAGGCCGGCCTCTTATGTTATCCAAGAGAAAAACCAAAATCAGTAAGATTGACTTTTCACCATTCTACAGTTGAATATTCATATTCAGCTTCTTCCACTTGAGTATGTAAATGTTTTTGTTATTTTTAGTGGACAGACACTCCTGACTTGACGATGCATTCATGCTCAAAGATAAATGAGTTCATTCAAAAATATTTATTAAGCGCTCACAAGTTCACACTCTCATAGAGCCTATATTCTTGAGGAAGAAGATAAGTGATAAACAGATAACACTGCACATAAATGAAATGCCAGATAGTGGAAAATGCTACAAAGAAAAACAAAGCAGGAAGAGAGCACCAGGAATAAAGGAAGAGGAATTCTATTTTACATATTCCATACAATAGCAATCTCTGAGAGCGTTAGTCTTCTTGTGACGTTTTCTGTTATAAAGTAAACAAACCAACCAACCAACCAATGTAGTCCCCCTCCATGTTTAGTATTTACAATATACTTAATAAGTCCATTAAAAAAATCAAACATACAACAATGTTGTATTCATTTAGTAAATTTTACTGAATAGACACTAAGAGGAATACATGTAAACAAATAAAATGTGTAATAAAACATATTTCCTGCCTTCAAGGGACTTGAAGCCTAGTAAGAGAATAGGATATACATTAATCTAATGATAATACATTTCATAAATAATTATTCAGAGGTCTTTCAGAGCATAATGACGATAAGAGGCTGGTGGGAAGGGGAAGATTTTATTCGATAACATTCAACAAACCGTTGTATGTTTGTATTTGATAAGTGAAGATGGGTCAGAGATGAGAAGGATTTCAGGAGGAGGCCAGGGAGAGATGGAACAAGCAGAGACATGAAAGCTGGTCTGAAACACAGAGTAGCCTGATGAGACAGAAATGTGGCAGTGTGTGGAAGATGAGACCTTGAATTTCATGCTAAGGAGTTTTGGATTGATTCCATAGGCGATAGGGAAAAATGGAAGAACGCGATAAGAAAAGTGTGTGGCAGTAAAGGAGATTTGGATTGGTTTTGTAGCATATTAGGATTCTCCAGAGAAACAGAATCAACAGGAGATTAGATAGAGAGATGGATAGATGATAGATAGATATAGATAGACAGATATAAATATGTGATATTATATATGAGAGAGAGACAGAGACAGAGATTTATTTTAAGGCATCGTCTCACACATTGTGGAGGCTGGCAAGTCCAACATATGCAGGGTAGGGCAGAAGGCTGGAGACGCAGGGAAGTGTCCATGTTGCAGCTCAACTCCACAGGCTGTCTGCTGGCACAGTTTCCTCTTCCTCAAGAGAGGTCAGTCGTTATCCTCTTAATATACTTCAGTGGATTGAATAAGACCCACCCACATCATGGAAGGAAGATAATCTGCTTTACTCAAAATCTACTGACTTAAATGTTAATCTCAACTAAAAAATATCTTCATAACAACATCTAGATTGGTGTTTGACCAAATATCTGGATGATGTGGCCTAGCTAAATTGACACATAAAATTAACCATTGCAGACATCTTCCCACTATCTTGTCTGTGGCCCTCAACAGATACTCAGTAAATGATTCCACCATTGGCCTCCTCCGTGGCAGATTTGTGCACCATGTAAGTTGTGTCCTTAGCCAAGCCATGGGAATGGAGGAGGGCTCTGTTGTATTGCAAATGAAGGCACAGTGCTGGAGCTTAGTGCCTCCCCTATACTTATCTGCTTAGGAATCACCTGGACAGCTTGTTAAAATGAAGATTCTGGATTGGTAGATCTAAAGTGAGGCCCAAGATGGGCATTTTTAACAACCACCCACGAATGTCAATGCTGCTAGTCCATGGTCCACACTCTGAGCAGAAAAGCAGTAGAATTTCCGAAGCTCTGGTTTTAGCAAGATGGGTGGGAGGTAACTTTATCTCTGTGGAGGGAGAGGTGACCTGACGGGTAGCCAAAATGGCCTCTAGTGTCTACTTGAAAGCAGTGGACTCTAAGGCTTTTTTGTTCCTTACAGTCACCTAGAGAGCTTCTAAACCACAGATGCTCCACCTCTGGGTAGTGGGACTGAGGGAGTTCAAGGCACAAGACTCCATGTTACTCTTCAGAGTAACAACAATACTCCCAGGTAATTTTGATGCACACCTGAGACAACTCTTTGAGAAACACTGGTTTAAACTTTAAGGCTTAGAAAAACTGCAAGTATATTTTCTAGAAAAAGTTCTTAAGGCACCTGTAACCACATTTTCTTGGGGGAGAAAAATTCTGGGAGGGTAGAAGGCAAATTTTGTTTAATTTAGAGTTTTACTGAGGCTGAGAGGTTACATAGACCTGGGGAATGGTAAGTCTATTACACAGGGAAAAATTATTTATGGAAAAATTATTTTAAAATTTCTAATCGAACCAGACTTGAATGCCTCTTCTGCTCCCTGTTTACCCAGGGGAAGAACAAAGAATGGGCCATATGACCTGTGCATAGATGCAGAAAGTCTCTGATTGTATGGCTGTGATATTTAGGATTAGGTTGAGCTGTTATGTAAAAAATACCTGGAAGACTATACTTTCAGGGATCATTTCCATAGTTTACTAGAGAAGTTTCTCTCAACATGTGGAGCACGAGCTCTCTGGCTCCCCTAGGAACCCATTTCTGCCTTGTCTCACAGAGGTCCTTGGGGAAGGCTGCCAGAAGTACTGGGAAAAGGCCACAGGGAGAAGGAAACCTCCAGCTGAATTTTGTAACAATTCCAACCGAATAAGAAGTCTCCTGGCCAGAATTCAGGGGAGGACATGAATCCAGTGGGCAGACCCCACAGGTGGGGAAGCCTGAAAACCCTACTTGCTTTTGCAGCTGGGAGGCTGGTAGCCTGGGGCACATTCTCAGCCCTGCTCACTCACTGCCTGGAAACAGACTCAGTGCTGCTGTAGGGGGAAGCATAGTGGGAGTGAGACTGGCCTTTTGGGTTGCATGGGAGCTGAGTGAGGCCTGTGACTGCGAGTTTTCCCCCACTTTCCTGACAACCTGTGTGACACAGCAGAGGCAGCCATAATCTTCCTAGAAACAAAACTCCATTGACCTGGGAACCATAACCCCATCCTCCACAGCAACCACGGTAAGACCCACCCAAGGAGATTCTGAGCTCAGACACAACTAGCCCTGCTCCCACCTTATGGCCTTTCCTACCAACCCTGGTAGCTGAAGAACAAGAGAGCATGCTCCTGGGAGTTCTATGGCCCCACCCACCACCTGATCCCATACTGTCACAGATGATGGTCTCTTGAAAGCACCACCTCCCAGCAGGAGGCCAACTAGCACAAAAGTAGGGCATTAAACAACCACAATTAAGGACCCTCACACAATCCATTTTACTCCCCTGCCACCTCCACCAGAGGAGGTGCTGGTACCCACGGCTGAGAGACCCACAGATGATTCACATCACAGGGCTTTGTGCAGACAACCACCAGTGTCAGCCTGGAGCCTGGTAGTCCTGCTAGGTGGCTAGATCCAGAAGAGAGATAACAATCACTATAGCTCAGCTGTCAGGAAGCGACATCCATAGGAAAAGGGGGAGAATACTACATCAAGGGAACATCCCGGGTGACAAAACAACAGCTTTGAGCCCTAGACCTTCCTTCTGACAGAGACTACCCAAATGAGAAGGAACCAGAAAACCAACTCTGGTAATATGACAAAACAAAGTTTTTTAATACCCCTCAAAAATCACACTAGCTCACCAATAATGAATCCAGACCAAGAAGAAATCCCTCATTTACCTGAAAAAGAATTCAGAAGGTCGGTTATTAAGCTAACCAAGGAGGCACCAGAGAAAGGTGAAGCCCAATTTAAGGGAAAAAAAATAAATGATACAAGAAATGAGGAGAGAAATCTTCAGCAAATAGATAGCATAAATAAAAAACAATGAACACTTCAGGAAACAATGGAAACACTTATAGAAATGAAAAGTGCTCTGGCAATTCTCAGCAATAGAATTGAACAAGAAGAAGAAAGAAATTTAGAGCTCGAAAATGAGGTTTTACAATTAACCCAATACAACAAAGACAAAGAAAAAAGAATAAGAATATGAACAAAGCCTCCAAGAAGTCTGGGATTATGTTAAATGACCAAACCTAACATTAATCTGCATTCCTGAGGAAGAAGAGAAACACAAAAGTTTGGAAAACATATTTGGAGGAATAACTGAGGAAAACTTCCTGGATCTTGCTAGAGACATCCAACTACAGGAAGCTCAAAGAACATTTTGGAAATTCATTGCAAAAAGATCACCACCTAGGCACATTGTCATCAGGTTATCTAAAGTTAAGATGAAGAAAAAAATCAAGAGCTGTGAGGCAAAAGCATCATGTAAACTGTAAAGAAAACCTATCAGATTAACAGCAGATTTATCAGCAGAAACACTACAAGCTAGAAAGGATTGGGGCCCTGTCTTCAGCCTCCTTAAAACAATTATCAGCCAAGAATTTTGTATCCAACAAAACTAAACTTCATAAATGAAGGAAAGATACAGCCTTTTTCAGACAAACAAATGCTGAGAGAATTTGCTACTACCAAGCCAAGCACTACAAGAACTGCTAAAAGTAGCTCTAAATCTTGAAACAAATCCTGGAAACACATCAAAACAGAACCTCTTTAAAGCATAAATTTCACAGAACCTATAAAACAAAAAAAAAAAAAAAAAAAAAAAGGTATACAGGCAACAAATAGCATGATGAATGGAATAGTACTCAATACTAACATTGAATGTAAATGGCCTAAATGCTTCACTTAAAAGATACAGAATTGCAAAATGGAGAAGAATTCACCAACAACTGTCTGCTGCTTTCAAGAGACTCCCCTAACTTATAAGAACTCACATAAACTTAAGGTAAAGGGATGGAAAAAGACATTCCATGCAAATGGACACCAAAAGTGAGCAGAAGTAGCTATTCTTATATCAGGCAAAACAAACTTCAAAGCAATAGCAGTTAAAAAAAGACAAAGAGAGACATTATATAATGATAAAAGGCCCTGTCCAACAGGAAAATATCACAGTCCTAAATATATATGCACCAAACACTGAAGCTTCCAAAGTTATACAACAATTAGTACTGGACCTAAGAAATGAGATAGACAGCAACACAATAATAGTCGGGGAGCTCAGTGTTCCACTGACAGCACTAGACAGGTCATCAAGACAGAGAGTCAACAAAGAAACACTGGGTTTAAACTCTACTCTGGAACAAATGGACTTAACAGATATTTACAGAACATTCTACCCAGCAATCACAGAATATATATTCTATTCATCAGCGCATATAACTTTCTCCAAGATATAGCAGATGATAGACCACAAAACGAGCCTTAATAAATTTAAGAAAATTGAAATTATATCAAACACTCAATCAGACAGCAGTGGAATAAAACTGGAAATCAACTCCAAAAGGAGCCTTCAGAACCATGCAAACACATGAAAATTAAATAACCTTCTCCTGAATGATCATGAGATTAAAAATGAAATCAAGATGGAAATTTTAAAAATTCCTCGAACTAAATGCCAATAGTGACACAACCTATCAAAACCTCTGGGATACAGCAAAGGTGGTGCTAAGAGGAAAGTTCATAGCCATAAATGCCTACATCAAAAAGTCTGAAAGAGCACAAATAGACAATCAAAGGTCACACCTCAAGGAACTAGAGAAACAAGAACAAACCAAACCCAAACCCAGCAGAAGAAAGGAAATAACCAGGATCAGACCAGAACTAAATTAAATTGAAACAAAGAAAGAAAGAAACAAAATATATATAAAAGATAAATGATACAAAAAGCTGGTTCTTTGAAAAGATAAATAAAATTGATAGACCATTAGCAAGATTAACCACGAAAAGAAGAGAGAAAATCCAAAGAAGCTCAATAAGAAATGAAATGGGAGATATTACAATGGACACGACAGAAATACAAAAGCTCATTCAAGGATACTATGAACACCTTTATGTGCATTAACTAGAAAACCTAGAAGAGATGGATATATTCCTGGAAAGACACAACCCTCCTACCTTAAATCAGGAAGAATTGGATACCCTAAACAGACCAATAACAAGCAGTGAGATTGAAATGATAATAATAAAAAAAAATACCAAAAAAAAAAAAAAAAAAAGAGTCCAGGACTCTGGCTTAATTCTACCAGACATTCAAAAAAGAATTGGTACCAATCCTATTGACACTATTCCACAAGATAGAGAAAGAGGGAATCCTTCCTAAAGCATTCTGTGAAGCTGGTATCACCCTAATACTAAAACCAGGAGAGGATATAACCAAAAAACAAACAAAAAACTGCAGACCAATATCCCTGATGAACATAGATGCAAAAATCCTCAACAAAATACTAGCTAACCAAATTCAACAACATATTAAAAAGATAATCCACCATGATCAACTGGGTTTCATACCAGGGATGCAGAGATGATTTAACATATGCAAGTGAATAAATGTGATATACCATACAAAAAGAATTAAAAACAAAAAGCACATGATTATCTCAATAGATGCAGAAAAAGCATTCAACAAAATCTGGCATTCCTTTATAATTAAAACTCTCAGCAAAATTGGCATACAAGGAATATTAAAAGCCACCTATGGCAAACCCATGGCCAACATAATACTGAATGGGGAAAAGTTGAAAGCATTCCCTCTGAGAACTGAGATAAGACAAGGATGCCCATCTTACCACTCCTCTTCAACATAGTACTGAGTCCTAGCCAGAGTAATCAGACAAAGAAATAAAAGGCATCCAAATTGGCAAAGAGGAAGTCAAATCATACCGTTTGCTGATTATATGATTGTATACCTAGAAAACCCTAAAGACTCATCCAAAAGCTCCTAGAACTGATAAAATAATTCAGCAGTTTCAGGATACAAAATTAATGTACACAAATCAGTAGCTGTCCTATACACCAACAGTGACCAAGCTAAGAATCAAATCAAGACCTCCACCCCTTTTACAGTAGATACAAAAAAAAATTAAAATATTTAGGAATATACCTAACCAAGGAGGTGAAGGGGAAAACTACACAACACTGCTGAAAGAAATCGTGATGACCCAAACAAATAGAAACACTCCCTTGTTCATGAATGGGTAGAATCAGTATTGTGAAAATGACCATACTGCCAAAAGCAATTTACATATTTAATGTAATTCCTGCCAAGATACCACCATCATTCTTCACAGAAATAGAAAAAACAATTCTAAAATTCATATGAAACCAAAAAAGAAAAGAGCCCACATGGCAAAGTAAGGCTAAACAAAAGGAACAAATCTGAAGGTATTACATTACCTGATTTCAAACTATACTACAAGACCACAGTCACCCAAACAGCATGGTACTGGTATAAAAAGAGGCACATAAACCAATGGAACAGATAGGAAACCCAGAAATGAACTCAAATACTTACAGCCAACTGATCTTTGAAAAATCAAACAAGAAATAAAATGGGGAAGGTCACCCTATTCAACAAATGGCGCTGGGATAATTAGTAAGCCACATGTAGGAGAATGAAACTGGATCTTCATCTCTCACCTTATACAAAAATCATCTCATCATCTCAAGATGGATCACGGACTTAAATCTAAGACCTAAACCTATAAAAATTCTAGAAGATAACTTCGGAAAAACCCTTGTAGACAAGGATTTCATGACCAAGAACCCAAAAGCAAATGCAATAATAACAAAAATAAATAGCTGGGACTTAACTAAAGAACTTTGCACAGCAAAAGAAATGGTCAGCAGAGTAAACAGACAACCCAGAGAGTGGGGGAAATTTTTCACACTCTATACATCTGACAAATAACTAATATCCAGAATCTACAATGAACTCAAACAGATCAACAAGAAAAAAACAAACCCATCAAAAAGTGGGTTAAGGACATGAATAGACAGTTCTCAAAAGAAGATATACAATAACCAACAAACATATGAAAAAATGCTCAACATCATTAATTATCAGAGAAACGCAAATCAAAACCACAATGTGATACCACCTTACTCTTACAAGACTGTCTATAATCAAAAATCAAAAAAGAGTAGATGTTGGCATGGATGTGCTGAACAGGGAACATTTCTACACTGCTGGTGGGAGTGTAAACTAGTACAGCCACTACAGAAAACTGTGTGAAGATTCCTTAAAGAACTGAAAGTAGAAGTACCACTTGATCCAGCAATCTCACTACTGGATATCTATCCAGAGGAAAAGAAGTCATTATACAAAAAAGATACTCTCATACACGTGTTTACAGCAGCACAATTGGCAATTGCAAAAATGTGGAACCAACACAAATGCCCATCAATCAATCACTGGATAAAGAAACTGTGATTATATATACACACACATGTTTACATATGTGTATAGATGTATATGTATACATACATATGTACATCTATACACATATGTATACATGTGTGTGTATGTTTATATATGTGTATATATGTGTGTGTATATGTATGTATGTACACAAACCATATGTGTACATACATATGTACACATATACATATGTCGCTATTTATGTGTGTATATGTATGTACACACTCACACACACACACAATGGATACTACTCAGCCATAAAAAGGAATGAATTAATGGCATTCGCAGCAACCTGGATGAGATTGGAGACTATTATTCTAAGTGAAATAACTCAGGAATGGAAAACCAAACATTGTATGTTCTTACTCATAAGTAGGTGCTAGGCTCTGAGCATGCAAAGGCATAAGAATGACACAGTAGACTTTGGGGACTCAAGGGAAAAGGGTGAGAAGGGGTTGAGGAATAAAAGACTACAAACAGGGTACAGTCTATACTGCTCCGGCGATGGGTGCAGCAAAATCTGACAAATCACCTCTAAAGAATGTACTCATGTAACCAAACACCACTTGTTCCCCAATAACCTACGGAAATAATTTTTTTTAAAAAAGTGACTGAAATAACAGTGTCTTTACTGAGACCTGTTTGCTTATCTTTCATGTAAAAGAAACCTGGCAGTAAGTCATGGTGTAGTGTAGGTAGTGTAGTGGTCCCAGAAGACTGTTAGCAGTACAGACTTATTCTGTCCTTAGCATATGTCTCCTTGGTCCATGATGACTGCTAGAGAACCAACCATTACTTCCACATCTTTAGTAGCAAGAAGGAGGAAGGATTCAGAAAGGTCATATATTTTTCCCTTCAAAAAAGCTTCCTAGAAGTTGCATATTGCGTTTGCTTTTATATTTTAATGTTTATAATTTATTCAAATGGCCAGTTTAGCTGGAGTATGAGAAATGTTTCCTCAAGCCCACCCTGTATGAGAATTCTCAGCTAAAATTCTTGTTCTATTATGAGAAAAAAGGGAAGAATGAACATTGGGGCCAAGATAAAAGTCTCTGCCAGAGGAGTTGCTGTGGGTTGATCAGTCCACAGAGGTGCCAGGCTGGTGGGTAGGGGCAAGTAAAGATTGTTAATAGAATGACCTAGGATGGAACAATATACAAAGGGAGGGGTTCCACAGTTAATTTTGCAATCATTCTGGTCTTTATTCATTTATTTAAAAAATGCTGATGGAATTCCTTCTTTGTGCCAAGCTCTGCACTGTTCAGTGATACAACCATGAATGAGATACACTCCTGTCATTTAGAACGTTAATTTCTATGGAGAGTTAGTGATTATTTACAGGCTATTACAATGTTTCAATTACTACATTAGTACCAAACATAGATGCAGAGATGGCTCATAGGAATGCCATCCAATCCAGTCTTCAGAATTGAGAAAGACGTCCCAGGAGACATGAGGGGTGCACTGAGAACTGAGGATTAGGGAGAAATTATTAGACATATGTGTGTGTGTATGTCTCTCTGTGTGTATCTTTGCACAAATGCACATACTGAGATTGGGGAAGGGGGAAGTGTTTCAGATGCAGAGAAATCCCTTGCACTGGAAAAAGATGCAAAAGGGATTCAATATGGCAAGCTGAAGAGAAAGTTAGCTAGGTCCTCAACTGCAATATACATGCACATCCAAGCCAAAAGCTAAGCCAGTGAGTGTGTGTGCACCCACATGCTTGTGTGCTCACTGTGTTTTTTATTGAAAGGTGAGGTTTTGCTAGGAGTGAGGGGAAGAGAAGCAGTTATTTGCAAGACCATGTAGCCAATCATATTTTCAACAGTATTTCCACAAAATAAAATATTTTGCTGATAATTTTTTTTTCACATATAAGGGGTCATGATACTGTGGTCGTGACAGTACCATAAGGAGTTGGGGAGATGGAGCAAAAAGCAAACCCTTTAACCCTGTACAGGTTACCTGCATATGTGCAGAAAGGCTGGAGTTATTCTCCTAGGGTTATTTGTTTGAAAAGAGAATTTCAAGTTCTAAAGGGCAGAAAGAGCCATTGAAACCATGGATTCTTTTTTCTTTTCTTTTCTTTCTTTCTTTTTTTTTCTTTGTTAAAGATACCAAATTTGAAAATTTGGCAAAAAGTGCTTAGATGATTGAGGTCTTTCTGAGTGGCTCTATCACAAATCCTGGGAAACCAGGATGGAACTTTAACATGCTGATAAAACTTATCCACAACCCCAAAGATGCTGTCATAATTAAGAAGTTTTTGTTTCTCCTAATGGAGTTTGATGGTCTTAGTTTATCAGCAACCTTTGAATTGAATTAACAACACGAAACTAATTAATCCTGGTATACCCCAGCAATCCACTTAGAAGCGGCATGCAAAATTCAATTAAATCCTCTTGCCTTTTATGAAGCATGCACACTCAAGTAGCTTGGGTTTACAGCTGAGAATTAGGTAACAAAAAGAAAGAGCTTGTCATGTTTTTCAAACCCAACTTTTGAAATTAGACAATGGGTTTTAGAATTCTCCCCTGATTGGGAAAGTTGGAATCTAAAAGGACAGAACAAAACCTTCCCTGAGCTAATCAACTCTTTCCTCTTTCACCCTTCTTAGATCAGAAGAGAAAGATGGTGGTATGCACCTCTGTCTCACTGGGCCTGGTTGGTCACCCGAACCTTATAGTGCAGGCTTGATTTTTGAATGCTTGTTTTTGCAAACTCTCCTTTTCCTGGCTTCTGGCATGCTCTGTGCTGTCAGTCTTATTGATTAAAACCCTTGGTGGATTTCAAGACCTTCTTGCCCTGTATTGTCACAGATCTACTTAAAATGGATTTTCTGTCTTTGCCAGACCTGCATTCTCAGTCAGTCGAGCAGATGCAAAGCAGGTGGTACTGAGATTTCAAATAGACGCTGTTTCTAGTTATTGGGGGATAAATGGTGGCATTATAACTTCTTTTTTTTTTTTTTGTCTTTTTACAATTCTTTTGTCTAAAAAATATCTTTATACCTCTGACTATATACAGTTAATTCAAACAAGTAGCATTTATTGACATTACTAAAAGAGTATTTGGCAGGGGTAACAATCTGAGGCTTGAGATATCTGAAACACAATGTGAAAAAAATGTGATAATGCACTACAAAGAAGAAAGTGTGTTGTTGTTTGTACTGCTAGCTGCTTGTCCCACAATTATTTCCCTCTTTCCCCTTCCCAACAGCCCTTGACATTGGAAAAAATTCATGGAACTTGGTAAATTTGGCTTCAACTTTTCTCTCTTCACATTGGGAACCCATGACTTAGGATGTATCAATCAAAGCATTTCTTCCCCTGGCTACAATGATTGGTTCATAAGCACGCAAGGATCTAAGAAGGAATGAATCTCAGGACTCTTGCTTGGAGTGCTGAGATAAAGGCCCTCCCTCCTTTTCAAGATGAAATACATAAAGGGAAGTATGCAGATAGCAGGACCAGAACTTCTGCAGCCATTTTGGCACCAAGAGGGTGGCTTTGTCCCAGGACAAAGCTGACACATGAAAGAGTTCAAAGGCTAGAGGCATGCTGAGAAATTTGTAGTGATATTCAGAGGAAATGTTGAACCTTGAACCTCTGGGTACAGCTGTAGCTACAGCTGAAACTATGGCTGGCCTTTTCACTTTGGTAAAGCAATACATTTTAAAAAATGGTTATGACCGTTAGGGTTGTGTTTTATATTACTTAAAATTGAAAATATTATGACTCTATGAGCTAGCTTTTGTAGCATAATAAAGCAATCCCAAACTCAATGGTTTATCAAAAAATAAATAAAATACTTTATTCACATAGTGCGACTGCCTTTGGGTTGGTTGGGATCAGCTGGTCTAGGCTCAGCTTTGTGGGTTGCTCTGCTGATCTTGTCCAGGCTTGTTTATGAGCCCACTGTGGGGTCAGCTGGCTTGTTCAGGTGTGGATAAACTGGGGCTGTGCTTGAGTCTGAGCTGGGTCAAGGGAGCTTACTTGGGGCAGCTCAGTTGCACATGTCTCTCATTCCCTGAGGACCAGCAGGTGAGCCTAGGCATTTCTGTTTTCATGACAGGGTAGAGGCACAAGAGGGTTAGCACCGACATGCATGGCCTCTGGGGGCCTATGCTTGTTCCTGGCACAACATCATTTCTCCCTCATTCTATTGGCCAAAGCAAAGCACATGGCCAAACCCAACATCAGGAGGTCAGGAAATATACGTAACTTCTTTTGGGAGGAAGTGAAAAGTCACACGGTAAAGAGCAGGGAAAGAGGGAGGGGTGAAAACTTGGGACTGGTAATATAATCTGCCCCGATAACTGATAATGTAATCAAATTCAAGCACCAACACTTATTGTTATATACGCAGCTCAATATCATTAGAACACTGGGTTGTGAAACGATATAGAAAGTTGTTTATGCCAGATGTGGCAACCATTTGAAACCTAGTTTTGGTGAGCTAATGTATATACACATTTATGTTTTTTCTTTTTAAGTGAAGAAGCAAAATTTAACTTTGAATTATGCTTTGGTTCCTTTAAAGCTGATCTCTGTTTAGACATGAATTAATCAGACTCTATATTTAAAATATTTCTCTTCCCTGCATTTAGTATTGAGTTGATAATTCTAAAAAACAACCATTTCTTTGTAAAAATGACACTTGTGTGTATGCATGGCACTAGCAGTGCCCCTTTATGTATGAACATATTTTAGTTATTTTACTGAGAAAAGGTACAGGTATCAAAAGCCTGAAACTTTTCACTTTCCTTATTTCATTTAGGCTTAGATATTCTCTTGAGATTATGAGTAATAATGATAATGGTTAATGCATATGTAGTGCTTAGTATGGGCCAGGTACTGTTCTAAAGTACTCCACATAAATGACTTCATTTAGTCCCACAACAACCTTACTACACATTGTTATCATCCTCATTATGCAGACAGGGAAACTGAGGTACAGACTCAGATACCTGGTAAATTTCAGATCTGGGATTCAGACACAGTCTGGTTTCAGATGTCATGATCTTATATGTTAATATATGTGAAAACTCAGTCATTGTACTATACCACCCTATGATATTTTTTATTCACATTATTGTTCTCCTGGACTGTGAATTCCTAGAGGCTATTTAGACATGGTTTTATAAATGTTTGTATCCCTATTGCCTAGCACAGTGTCTAGTACAAGGTAAGTAATCAGTGAAGGTTATTGATACACATTGGGTCTAGAAATACATTTTACACTATGAGAATAAGTAATTATTCCAATCTCCATTTCGTTTATGTTCTTGTTTGCCATGCTACCCTGGTATGTGCTTAATCTTGTCTCATACGTTCTGTGCTATTTTTGTGGGTAAATGCGTTCTTTTCCTTCCTTAAAATTACAGTCCTAAATACTTCAGTGGTGTTAGTCTGCTATTGACACTGACAGTCAACAAAGCTTCAGGATGCAGATTAGAATGAGAAGTTGGTTAAGTGTGCAGTTTCTTTTCTGTTTTATGTAAGGAAATATAGACATCTATCTAGAAATGAGAATTATTTCATCTAATTAATGAATCATTTTTTGAAAAGTAATTAAACATCAAATCTCTAACTGTGATTAACTCTTCTAAAATATGTGGTATCAACAACAGGATGTTCCTTTCTCCAAGAAGACATTCTGGATTCTGGCAATTAAGTATGGTCTCTCCCTTGAACCTCTATAATATTTTATTTCTTGACTTTAATTTTGATTATTTATGCTTTTACAGCATCTCCATTATTGTTCTGGACAAGAACCTAAGTTGTAGCCCATACATATTCAGTACCATGCTATACTAGCAGTCTTAAACATTCAAAGAGCTGGGAGGGAACCTAGAAATGGCTCATAGTAAACAGGTTGTATGTTTTGGTCTCCTTTAACATTAAGTTCAGTAATTAACACAAATATAACACAGTAGAGTTGGCTTCACTTCGTTGATACTATATTTGCATGAATGTTGATGGATTAGAGCTTGAACCACACCCCACTATTAGATTGTACGTTTCTTGAAGGTAAAGTTTATTTCTTATTTATTGACACACCACCAGAGCCCAATATGGTGGTGGTACATAATAGTGAGCAGTAAAGAGATGGATGATAGATTGATGGATGGATGGTTTAATGGATGGATGGAAAATTATCAAGGAAGTAGGAGTATAATTTGTATAAGGTATATATTAGTAGCCTTTGATCTCAAGGAGATATTTTTTACTTTATATGCTTATGATAGCTGAAACTCTACTGTTCTTACCCAAATTGGTAACAACAGTCATAACACTGGTTATTGAAAATACAAAGCAAAGCAAAAAAATTGTTTTCAACCATCCAAACCACAAATTATACTTCCAATTGAATTCTGCCTTTCCAACATGAGAAGGCAGGTTCCTTATTTAATCCTACTTTGCTGCCTGTGGTCACAATATTTTTGCAATTTTCTTGAAGGAGATGTCACTCTTTTAGCCATATATTCCAGTGTGCATGTTAAAAGTCATTCCCAGTATAGTTACATGCTCACATTTCATTAACATAAAAATATGACATCTAGATAAACAAGAGGTTACAGAGGTAAAAAAAACAAAACAAAAAACTAAGTTTATTTAACTAATGAGATAATGTGGTGATCAGCTGGGCAATTTGATGGCAAAACAAGTGTTTCAAAGTATTCTTAGAGTCCTTTGACACTGAATAATGATGAAATATGTCAATTACAAGACCAGGTCTCCTCTGCATTTAGCTGTCAAAGACTGCATTTTAAAGGGACTCATTTCTAGCTGTTGCTTCCCTTGATTGATGTTCTACAGCATTTGAGTAGGTGTTAGATGAAAGAGTTGGAAGTGTGCCTCGAACACCTGACTATCATTTTACAGCCTCTTGCATGAACTGTTTTTAAAAACAAGTATCATTATCCTGTGTACCTTCCTGACAAGGACATTTTGACATTTTCCTGATAAATTATTGATAAGTTCATTGAGAGATGGAAAGAGCTATGCAACTGCTATTACCTAACTTTAAGCATCCTGTAGATCATTTTTTATACCAACTATTATCGTATTTCTTTAGATCACTTAAACTGTGAAAATTCTGTCTTTATTAGAATTTATATCTAAGGGGATCTTTGATTTTTGTAGGCTTCTGTGGAAAATATTGATTATCAAGGAGGAATCCAGGGTTTTTAAATTTATGTGAAATTTTTATTTTCCTTCTCATAACTATTTTAGAGAACCCCTGTTCCTCATCCTAGGATAACAGTATCAGAGACCTAAAAATGTAGTTTCTCTTTTTGATTGCTTAAATCCTGAGATCATTGTTATTCTGTTATTTATATCACAGTTACACATATCATAGTTATTGTTATAACTGTGACTCTTGCTAGCAACTTCTCTTCTAGGGCCTTCTTTTTTCTCTTGAGCACATTTCAGAATATTTTGGCCGAACAATCCCCATCTCCTTGTAGGAAACTGTGTTCTATTCTACATTTTAAATGCACTCCATGCAACCTCTATTTTGCTGTGGTAAACTATAACTTTCCAGATTCTTAAGACTGAAGTCACAGATTTGTATATTTCCTTGTTTATTCTAATTTCCTTATTTTACTTCCAGGAAACCATTGCCTAAACGTGTCCAATATTGTGTTTCTAGATCTTCTTTTATTACTGATCTGCCTTTTCTTACTTGTAAAGATACTCCTTTCTTTTTCTACCAAGATCTTAAGAATTCTAAGAAGATGTGGGAAAAACATAAAACCTTCTGGGGATTCAGTGTAGACAGGAATTTGATCTAACAAATAAATGCAGCTTTAAACATGATGAATAGTGTGGGAAAATAAAAAAAGATTATTTTCTATGATAAAATTTTGTCCCCTCCCCTGCCAAATATATGAAAGTGTTAAAATAAAACAGAGAAAATAATCATTTTTTTTGTAAATACTGTCATCTTGTTATTGCCATTTTAAGTTGTGGGCTTGTCTGTAACACTGGCAAATAGTTATAAAATATGTTGGGTTAGAAAGAGAGTGACAAGAGCCAGTGAAAAGACCTCGGACGCATCAAGGAGAGAAGCTTCTAAAAGCTCTGCTGTTTGCAAAAATAGGCTTTTGTTAAAATGGAAATCTCCAGTCATCTCTAAAATAATTGATTGGCAAATACAATGAGCGACCTAGCTGAACCAGAAAGAATTTATACAGTACCAACAACAAAATCCTAGCCTTTTAGCCAAATGTGTTTTCTTTTCATTGAAATATGATTGACTCATAATAATGCTAATTATGCCTAATTATCATCTCAATTATTTTACCCTAGCAAGAACATTTCATCATCGTGATGTTTATTCGTTGTCTAATAGTAATTTGTGTTGTTTCCACTTTTTTCAAAAGAAAAGTTTCACTCATTTAAACATACTACTATGGTTTGGTGGGATAGATAATTATTATTATACTGTATTGGCTTTTATTGGATTGTTGACCTTTGATGAATTGAATAAACTTGTCTAATCTCTTCTGTAATAAGTTCTACCAGGAGACTAAGTGGCATAATTATAACTGGACCTCTGTGGGAAGGTCACCTGTGGCTTTACTGATTAATTGGGGGAATTGAATTAAATTATCTTTTGGTGGGGCAAATGTGGCCAAGGACCTAATACAGAAGCAATAAGAAAAAGTTTAGCCTAGTACTATGCCTCAGAGTTGTTTAAAACAAAACAAAACAAAACGCTGAAATTTACAGACCTTAAATGGGAGAATTCCCTTTTTACATTGCAATCATGTCTTCGGCTTGTCAGTCTTTGAACATACCCTGATTTGATGAAGTCAGTTCACCAAACAGCCAGCCTCTTCCATCTGTGGACAGTCCTTCTCCACTTTGAACAGAAATGCTGTAGCTCTTAGTTTTCCTCTACCTCTTGGGGCCACACAGAATGCATCTGAAACCTCTTCTGCATGACAGGCCTTCAATTTTAATAACGATGCCTTGCATTTGTAGAGAATTTGCTAGTACAGTATCACTTTTAATCCTGTCAACTGCCCTGTGAAATAGGCATCGTTATCCTCCATTTCACAGAACATTTTCCTCACAGCATCGTCTCACCTGTACCTTTCTCCAAACCTGTCTTGCTCAACCTTCCCATCTTGAAATACCCTCCTGTTCTGGCTGCTGTCCTCTGAATTCTGTCTCTTTTTTCTGTTTTTCTTTGTTCTAAAAATGTAGCTCTGGGAACTGGATGTGCTACTTCAGGCCTGGTGGTCACCAACTATGGTTTAACCTATTGTAAAGACATTCTTGTCAGGAGATAAGAGATTGCATTCCTGTTTTTGGCAATGCCATCCTCTGGTGAATTAGCCTGCACTTGTCCTCAACTTTAATGAGTTTTAATCATGCAGATGCTAAATCATCTTCCTAAGTTACTTTTTCCCATCTTGTACTTGTGAAGGTTTTAAAATGTATATATCATGTGTTTGTAGTGTGTTTCCTATTATTAATTGTTTCTCAAGGGTAAGTGCTTTGTCTGTTTTCTTCACCAATGAATCTTCAGAGTGAAGAGCTTGACACATGGGAGAGGGCAGGAAACATGTGTTGGATGAATGAGTGGGTGATCAATCTAGGCTAGCTTAGATTTGATTGATGGTGCATTGCCTGGCTTTTGCTCAGAAATGGGTAGAATGGCTTGGTCTCCAGAGGCCCTGGTCTACACAGGTGGTGAGGCTGCGTTCTGCTGAAGGTACCAGGTTTGGAGCACTGGCTTCCAAAGTGGTTGATCACCCGGGGTCTGCATGAGATCATTTGATAGTCTCCTGCACCATCCTCTCGACCCATGAGGGACTCAGATGTCCTTGGCCAGCCCGATCATAGGAATGCAGGTTGTTCCCCTTGCCCTGCATCATAGAAGAGTCCAGCCAGTCTTCTACCTTGTGAAGGTTTTACTTTTAGAACAGCACCAGTTTACTCCTGCAGGATCTGGAGACAATGGTACTGACTACTAGGCAAGGGTGCATGTAACCTGAGTTCAAATTCCCACTGTACCATGAATTCATTGTCTTTGCATCTCAGTAAGTGGCAACCCCATACTTCCAGTGGTTTAGCCCAGAACCTTTAAGTCAATCCTGACTCCTCTCTTTAAATCCCTGCCAGTTTCACCTTCAAACCCTCTAGAAGTTGATCGTTTCTCCCCACCTCCATCACCACTTCTCAGGTTCAAGCACCATCAAACTCTTGCCTGTACTCTTGCCACGGCCCCCTCCTGGGTCTCTTCACTTCTGCCTGTGCCCCACTATGGCCCATTCTCAATATGCCAGCCAGAGAGATCCTTTAAAATCATATTAGACCATGTTTTTCCTCTGCTTAAAATTTTCCAGCGTCTTCTCGTTTAACTCAGTGCAAAAGGTAAAATACTTAGCAATGCCTATGGGGGTCCATACAATCCCTTTTTCCCCTCCCCCTTCATGGTTCTCCCCTTGTCTCCCACTATTTTCCCCTGGTTCATTCCATTCTGGCCACCCTGGACTCCTTGTGCTCCTCAGACTAAGTCACCTCCCTCTTTAGGTCCTACCAACCAACTGCCTCCACATGAAACCCTCTTCTACCAGATTTCTGTCTGCCCTGTTTCCTCAGTGTTTTCAGGTTTCTGGCCAAATGTTCCCTCATCAGAAGTCCGTTATGGAAAATAGCATGCCCAGTTCTCCTTAGCCTACTGCCTTTCCTCTGTAGCACTTGCCAGCACCTGCCATGTCACTTATTCATTTGGTTTCATTACTTATTGTGTCTCCCTTTATTAGAACAGAAGCTCCTTAGGGTCAAGTCTGATTTGTTTACTACAGAATCCCAGCATCTAGAACAACGCCTGGTACATGGTAGGCACACAACAAAGACTTGTCAAATAAAATAATTTTTGGAAAACTGCCACATTTCTGACTTTGGTTCCTTGTTTGTGGAAAAAAAAAAAGTGTTTGTATTAGTTTTCTAGGAATTAGTCTCCCAGTAAAGTAACAAGGTGCCACAAGCTTGGTAACTTAAAACAACAGAAATGTATTCACTGAGAGTGAGTGCAAAGTCAAGGTGTTGGCAAGGTTGACTCCTTCAGGAGGCGCCCAGGGAGAATATGGTCCACATCTTTCCTTGCTTCTCAGGCTTCCGCCAATACTTCATGTTCCTTGGCTTGTCAATAGATCACTCCAGTCTCTGTCTCATAGGCACTTCACCTTCTCTGTGTCTTACCTCCTTCACTTCTCTTACAGAAACTCCTTTTTTTTTTTTTTTTTTTTTTACAGAGTCTCACTCTGTTGCCCAGGCTGGAGTACAGTGGTGTGATCTTGGCTCACTGCAACCTCCACCTCCCGGGTTCAAGCAATTCTCCTGCCTCAGCCTCCCCAGTAGCTGGGATTACAGGTGTGTGCCACCATGCCTGGCTAATTTTTGTATTTTTGGTAGAGACAGGGTTTTTACCATGTTGGCCAGGCTGGTCTCAAACTCCTGGCCTAAAGTGATCCGCCCACCTCGGCCTCCCAAAGTGCTGGGATTACATGTGTGAGCTACCATGTGTGGCCTTGTAGAAACTCTTGTCATTGGATTTAGGGCCCACTTCATCCAGGATGATCTCATTTTGGGATCCAAAACTTAATTACATCTGCAAAGACCTTTTTTTCTAAATAAAATCACATTCACAAGTTCTGGGTGAACATATCTTTTGGGGGGCACCATTCAACCCACTGTAGTGCTATTGTGAGGACTACACAAAATAAGGTTTATGGAAACTCTTCATATAATTCAATGCATTATTCGGATATGAGCCATTATGCTAAAACACTTTGTCCTTGCCAATCTGGTCTACTGTTTCAACCTATTGAAATATGTTTAGATACAAATTCTAATTTACAGTGTATTCATTGGCCTTCCTAACTCCAGGTCATTAGTAAAATTGCTGAATTTGTCTTCTACGTCTCATCCCAGACATATTGACATATTGAGTAGAGCACAGCCATGGAGAAATCAGTGAGCCTGAAGCCAGTTGCTTGTGTAATTGGCATGAATCAGTTAATCACGACCCTTTGGGTACAGGGCTTCCTCCAGTTATGAATCTCCCTCAGGCGACTTCCAGCTTTCTATTTTGCTATATTATCTACAGGGATATTATAACATTCTGTTGAATGTCTTATAGGAATATAGATCCAGCTGGCCTATTCTATTTCATATATTTATTTGTTGACTTATTTATGTAGTCATTCAATCAGGCATCTATGTGTACCTACTATGTGACAGGCACTGAGGAGTTGGCAGTGAACAAACAAGATGCTGTCTCTACCTAATGGAGCTCATTGTCACTTATATTCTGATCTAGAAACTTGATTTAGAATTTTTTTTTTTTTTTTGGACAGAGTCTTGCACTGTCGCCTGGGCTGGAGTGCAGTGGTGCAACCTCGGCTCACTGCAACCTCCGCCTCCTGGGTTGAAGCAATTCTTCTGCCTCAGCCTCCTGAGTCACTGGGATTACAGGAGTCTGCCATCACACCCGGCTAATTCTTTTGTAATTTTAGTACAGATGGGGTTTCACCATGTTGGCCAGGCTGGTCTCGAACTCCTGACCTCGTGATTCACCCACCTCAGCTTCCCAAAGTGCTGGGATTACAGGCGTGAGCTACCGTGCCCGGCCAATTTAGAATTTTAAAAATGTGTGTGCACTGGGGAAGGGGGCTAGAAATGAAGTCAGACAGTAATGACTTTTTGGTCTCACCATCACCATTCCTTTTCTAGGAACCATCCAGTTAGCTGCTGTGTTCATGAACTCCACTTTTCTCCTATTCTTGCTTGATAATTAGAAGCGCATTTGCTGGCCTTCTGTTTTAGGATGTGTGTTTAGGTTTCTATAATTCTTTAGATTCTGTCCATAGAGCTTGAGCAATCCCTTTGGAAACTTCTCTTGGCTCTGTGGGGTAAAATTCATGGAAGACATCAGACCTGAACCCCTTCAGAGAACCCAGATCCCCTTATTATAACACTATCATAAATATTAGTCCTTTTAATGACAACAACCACTACTATAATTTATTCAGCAACTCCATTTACTAGTTTTTTAAATCCTCACAATTTCTCTCACGATGAAAGCATTTTACCTTCATTTTGTAGGTCTAGAGGCTGTGGCAGTGTGGGTTTATGTGACTTGCCCAAAGTCACACAGCTCTTTCAAACCCAAGTCTCAAATTCTTTTACCACTAGGCTATGCTGCACCCATTCTTTGCCTTTGATCTCAGAGCCGATGAACTCCCTTAGGCTAGTGTTCTTTCTTGCTGATCTGTACTCCATCTCCCGTTTGGTCTGGAAATCCCAGACTTTTTATAGCCATGTTCTTCTTTCTCCCAATTATCCATTGAATTAGACCACCAGTTGAAGGCACAAACCTGCTTATTCTTGTCAGCTTCATGTTCTGAACAAAACTGTAAGAGCCTCTTCCGTTATTGCCCATCAATTTTTTTTTTTTTTTTCTCCTCAAGCCTCAGTTCCCTTGTGGCTTTGCCTTACTAACACAGTTCTTATATGCCCAAGCCTCTTTCATCTGCTTAAGAGTCCTTCTTACCATCTTTAGAATATTTCCACTTTAAAACTTAAGCTTCTCAAAGAATTGCCTTCTTTAGGTGCTGCTTTTCTTCATGAAGGGATTTATTTGCAATTGTATGTAAGAATTACTTTTTTTTTTGACAGCCTCCCATTTTTAAAAAGTAATCTCTTTTTTAGTATGTTATAGTCTCAGCATCACCAACCAAAAAGTTTTACGTACATACCATGTGTCAATCACTGTGTTCAGTGCAGAAGTCTAAGCAAGTAGTTCCTCAATTTTGAGGGAGATCTTATGGTATAATATGCATGGCAGCATGCATGTGAAGTGTCAGATATATAGTTACTCTTTAAATGGTATAGAATGGGTTGGGGGAATAGCTGTGGGCCAGAGCAATAGAAGGCTTCACCAGAATAGAAGGTATTTGAAGGATAATGATAGGATGTATACAATATTATAAACCTACTTAATTGTTTCTACAACCCAACGAGTTAAGCTCTTAGAACATTCTCATGTTTAAGATAAGATAATTGAGGCACAGAGAGGCTAAGCTAGTTGTCAAAGGACAACTTTGGTTGGCAAAACTAGGATTTGAACTTTGTGAATATGACTGTAGGTTCCAATTCTTAAACTGCTGAGTTCGCCTGGGGAGCTTCTAAGTAAAGAGAGAGAAGGAAAGAGGGCAGATCAGTTGAGGAAATTTCAGGACTTGTTGGCGGCAAAATTGCGAAGAATTTTGCTGAATAATCTTTTTTTAATTGCTTTAAATTTTAAAATTATATATATATATTTTAATATAGAGTCAAGGTCTTGCTATGTTGACCAGGCTGGTCTTGAACTTCTGGTCTCAAGTGTTCCTCCCACCTTGGCCTCACTAAAGTGCCGGGATTACAGGCATGAGCCACTGTACCCAGCTGGATCTTGACTTTTATTTAGAAGAAAAGGATGAGGGTTATGACAGCACAATACCTTAATAATAGAACTGAAAGCCAACTGAACCACAATGTACTCAGAGGAAACATTACCAGCTTTCACTGTAGCCTAGTTCCAATAGCATGACCAGTGTAAAAAGAGGAGAGAATCATTCTGTGAATTAAAAAAAAAAAAAAATTGGAGTGGCAAATGATAGCAAGCAGTATCAATAGATGCTCTTTACAACTAATCAAATACATTCAATGTGAAAAATCTTTAGAGTACATTTTGACATCCTGGACCGTTCTCACACTCAGAGATGCTGTATTGTAAACAATATTGTCATTGAAAAGGAAGAGAAATGATACACATAACAGGTAAAAATAAAACCATGTGAAAGGTGTGGAACTTCTCAGAAAAACAAAATGAACTTAGAGAAAATTAAAAGAAATACACATCTGCCCTTCCAGCATTCAATTTTTAAATACACTGAATGCGAAAACAGATGAGTTTGAATACCAGCAGGCTATATTGCCAGCTGCTGGGACCTACCCCTAGTGGGTTGCTCTATGGAGATACTACTCCTCTTGTGATCTGCCACAGATTTTTTTATGGAGCATTAAGTCACTTTCTAAAGATTTCTAAATACCAGAATGCTGAGTGGTGTGATTATTAACAACCAAATCTTTCTGTTCACAAGTGTAAGGGTTGCAGTCCTGGGAATCTGGCTAACTTCCAATTGGGTAATTACCTACAGAAAACCTTGTTGAATCCCCCTTGGAGTTCTAGTTATGAAAGCAATTTATAGGGTGATTTGTAATTGCGCCTGTGGCTGGAAAAATAGTGCAATGCACCAAAAATAAAATAAGCAATAGTCTTCCCTGGAAGGATAGAAAGCAAACCACCATGTCTGCCATAGAAAGCTAATGGCTACTTTCTAATCTATAGACTTAAAACAAGGAAAAAAAAAGTGAAAATGATTACCAACATGACCAAAATATAATGTAGATGAATCCTTTTTTTCTCTTAGTTGTGCAGAATATAGTTAACTACCAAGTTACAGCAATAGCATAACAGAATGCTTTGGGGATGACAAAGTGTTTGCTTTTGACTCATCTTTCCTGAAGATACTGTTTCTTAGGAGACAAATGAGCTCGAAGCCCTCTTAATTATTTTTTAATAAAATAAAGCAAAAGGCTTTTTCTTTTTAAAAATTATATGATCATAAGCTTTGCATCCAGCAGATAAGAATGCAAATAACTTTTTTCTTATTAAAAGACGTGATAATCTGCATTTGCATGTTGTGAATCACCTGGGAAACTTAAAGGCAAAAATAATAAATTCAGGTTCCTAGGCAGAATATATGACTTACTTGATCAATGGTTGGAGGTAGGATTTGGCACTCTGTATTTTTCAAATCCCCTGCTGGTAGCTGTGATGTGCAGTTAGGTTTGAGAACATCTGATAAACTCCATTCGGCTTTTATAGAACTGCTTTCCTAATTAACTAGATGTTTTTAATTTTTAAAGCAATCCTTAGTGGTGACCAGGATAACTTCCCACTCTAAGGAGAACCAGGAGCTCTGGGGATTAGTAGATGCTGGGGGCAAGGACATCTGAAACCATAATCTCTTTTGACGTGGCCTCAAAGTTGGCGATGAAGGTAGATATTTTTTAAAATTTTTGACTAATGTCTCATTATTATTAGACAAAGATCACCAACCACTGAGGAATTCTTGTTTAAATGCATTTCACAGTAGCTCCTTGAAAATGTGCCAGTCATCTTCAAAAATAATTTCTTTTTAAGAAGAGTCAGTAGGGAATTACAACATTTTCTGTTAAAGTCTCAAAGGGAAACCAAATAAAAGTTCATCTATTTTTCTTTCAGAGTGCAGTTTTGCTCTGATATTGATAGGGTATTCATAGAACTGACAAAAGCCACCTAACTTAAATTGACTTTGTTTATGAAAAAAGTTTATTTTTTGTGATGTGGAGAAACTCCAGTGTCTTAGGTTGAACCATGGCCGTCTCAATTCATCAGACCACCTATAACTCAAAAGAGTTGTATTTCTCACATTTCACCAGTTTATTGGCAATGGAAAAGAAAAGTTTATTCATCTTGTTGGATTAGATGATCTCTAAGGTCCTTTCCATCTCTGAAATTCTATTATTGTTTTCCATCCCAACAATAGACAAAGTATAGAAATTCATCACATCTCTCTGGTGTGATAGAAACTAGTAGGATCCACAAATATTTTAACCCTAAAGTGTTGTTCTTCTCTTGTATTTCACTGGTGAAGCACCTCATACATTTTTTTTCAATCATTCAAAAGTAGAAATTCATCAATATTACTGGTTACAATCAATATAAAAGTGCTGACTGGTTGCCTTAGTCCCTGTTCTCCTGCTTATACCAAATTACCTGACACTGGGTAATTTATAAAGAAAAGGAAATTATTTCTTATAGTTGTGGAAGGTGAGAAGTTCAAGGTCAAGTGGCCATATCTGGGGATAGACTTCTTGATGGTGGGGACTCTGTGGAGGCAGCACAAAGCATCATGTGGTGAGAGGCCTGAGTGTCCTAAGGTCTCTCTTCCTCTTCTTCTAAAGCCACCAGTTCTACTCCCAAGATCACCCACTAATCTGTTAAACCATGATTGGATTAATCCATTTATGAGGGCAGAGCCCTCAGGACTCAATTACCTCCCAAAGGCCCTACATCTCAATACTGCCACAGCGGGGACTAAATTTCAACATGAGTTTTGAATGGGGCAAATATTCAGACCACAGAAATGGTGAGTGTAAATAGTATACTCATTACTATTCTCTTGGATCTTACTCCTAGCTGACGATGAATCTTTAAGATACATAAGATTCTCTAGGATATTAAATTATATGAAACCTATGGAATATTCAGTAGTTATGACTCTGTCGTTGGTACTCCTATAGTTTTTATACATCTGTTAACGTTTATCTCACTATTTTGTAATGCTTTCATTACATGTCTATCTCACCTCTTCTTTGAGGGCAAGAACAATTTACATTCCCAGGACCTAATATAGTGCCTAGCATATTTTTAGTTGATATTTGATTGGATATCTCTAGAATATTAAATGAGTTCAACTACTTTCAAATAACTGCTTAATTTTTTGAAATAAAGCTCCAAAAATGAAAAAAATCTTCTGCAAAGTCTATGATGGAGCTTAGAGGACAAGCCAGAAGAAACTCAGGTACCTAGAAAATGATAGATCAAGAGAAGAAGGCTGGCACGTTTACTTATCAGATTAGCTTTTCTCACTTCTGTTTCCAGTGGCAATTGGTATATCAATTCAACAATTATTATATTTTCCTTCAGTTTAGAGTCTTTTAGTGTTCATGTCAAGTGATACTATATGTACCATCTATTTCATGGGGGAAATTCTCCTTAAGTCAGCATAACTATTTAGATATATAGTGGGTAGCCTTGGAAAAATTAACCAGTCTGAACCTCAATACATTGTTTTGAAGTGAAAAGTTTGAAATACATCAATAATTTATAATATTATTAATAGAGGAAGACTTTTTTTTCTTTAAACACATACTTACATTAACCCTTTATGTAAAAATGATACCGTGCTGTTTAGCTTGAAAGGGTAATGTATGAGTTAAGATATTAACACTAATACTGTAACAAAAAACCTTGAATCATAGCAGTATAGAAAAACAGTGAGGTTCTTACTTATATAGCCAGTCTATTGCCAAGAGTTGGGGTTGGAGTTAGACCTCCCTCCAGATAATCATTCAGAGATCCTAGGATGGCCGGGCGCGGTGGCTCAAGCCTGTAATCCCAGCACTTTGGGAGACCGAGACGGGCGGATCACAAGGTCAGGAGATCGAGACCATCCTGGCTAACACAGTGAAACCCCGTCTCTACTAAAATACAAAAAACTAGCCGGGTGAGATGGCGGGCGCCTGTAGTCCCAGCTACTCGGGAGGCTGAGGCAGGAGAATGGCGTGAACCCGGGAGACGGAGCTTGCAGTGAGCTGAGATCCGGCCACTGCACTCCAGCCTGGGCGGCGACAGAGCTAGACTCCGTCTCAAAAAAAAAAAAAAAGATCCTAGGATGGATCTCCTACCTTCAACATGGGACCTCCCACCAACATGGTCTCTGCCACCTTCAACATGGGACCTCCAAGACAGCTCTAAGTTTTGACCCCAACTAGAAAATGGTGTGAGAGAGAGAGAGCACTACCTAAGTTAGGGTTTTATGACTTAGGTCCAGAAGTGAGTACATCAGTGCCATCATCCCTAACTGCAAGGGAGACTGAGAAGTGGACTTTATACCCAGCACAAACAAAACATTGGGTTTAGTAGGAAGATAGCTGGGCCTTGCCACAAGGAATGGGGTCTGATGGGGTTTGGCACCCAGGAAGGCTTACCTAGGACTCTGAGGAGCACAGTTTGCAACCCCTGAAGAAGGTGATTCCCCCAAAGCCCCTTCATCTTAAATGTTCAGTAATTGTACCACCTACCGTGCTTGACATACAACAAGAGTTCATTAACTGCTTCAACTCCTTCATGTCACTGAAGGAAAGGCTTTAATTCCTACTGGATCATTTAACTTAGAGCAGCGTTACATGAGCCATGTTTTGGTACCTCCCTTCTACTGCTGTGATCCTGCAACATGGTAACACTCCATGTAATTTCAATTGGCCTTCGAATTTGGGTGCATGCACAGAGCATGTGCCTATAGAACTCTCTTAATTCTGACGTGAACTTGTGCAATGGGCCTAGCTAGCTTACATTCAAATTAAGAAGGCCTCCTAAGATGTAAATGTGGAATTTGACTCACCTATATCAGATAAGGATTGAAACGTATGTGATTCCTGAGATACCAGTTGTTCTTTCCATGTTTAATCACCATTACAAAGTATTGGCAACATCTTCTCACCCTCCCTATGGCTGGCTGTTGTCCCCTAATGGATCAATTATTGCATCACTCCTCCCACCATCCCATCTCTTCGCTGTATGTATCACCATCTGTGCTTTCCTTAAGCAGGTTAACCACAATCAGGGTTTTGATTATTCTTTAATAAACTGTTTACTCAATCCAGACTGCCTATTTCTGCAGATCTGTATTTCCCCATTTGGTCTCAGTGTCATCTCAACTTCAAAATGTCCATGACCAAAATCATATCCTTTCCCTTTCTCATAACTTCCTCTGGAATCTCACTCAGTCTTGGAGGATGGCACCATCACGGGCCAGTTCATCCCATTCAGAGGCCAGGGAGCCAAGCAAGATCTGTTCTTGCTCTTTTTTGTACTTATTTGAATCAAAATATTCACAAAGTTAGCATAATCTGTCTCTGAAAAATTTTTTGAAATTGTCCCCCTTCCCCTTTATTTAAATCACCATGGGAACCAAACTCCCATCTTCTCTTACCTGGAGTATTTCCCTTGCCTCTTAACTGGCCTCTCAGCCTCCAGTGTCTCGCCTCTCCACTCTGTCCTCTGTGGTGCATCCAATTACCTAACACCTACTCCCTATGTAAACCCTTTTCATGGCCTGTGAGGCCCTTCATCACCTGGCTCCTGCTAACTGGCTTTAGTTACTGTCCGTCTTCCACATGAACAGTTTACTGCAAACTGGGTAGCAGTAGCTTGCTATCACTCATTCTCTTCACTGTGCTTCTGGTGCCTCTATGCCAGGGGTTTGAAACAACAGTAGACGACGAGTAAACAAGAGGATATGGCTGTATTCCAATGAAACTTCATTTACGAAAATAGTTAAGGGCTGGGTTTGAGCCAGGAGCTGTAGTTTGTTGACCCCTGCTCTGTGTCTTTGTATCTGTTGTTCTGTCTGCCTGGAATACCCTTCCCTCCTCATTGCTCATCTCATTGTCTGCATCCCCACTCCCATTTTGAACTTCTAATTTTTCAAATGTTTGCTTAAGCATATTTTCCTTTTTGAACTGCTTTATTAAAATAATCTAATAATCTAATAATATTCCCAGATCACATTACACATACAGTCTTGTCTCTCTCTCTCTCTCTTTTTTTTTTTTTTTTTTTTTTTTGTGGTAATCATTGTCTAGAGAGGCACAGGGACCACTACAGGGTTCCTAGGAGAAACATGGTGTTAGGTGCCTGCGAGCCTATGCTCACACACTTTTGCCAACTGATCAATATATAACCCTATTTTGTGTGTATTTCTGACTACAGACACCTTATTTACTATATATTGTTTACTCGTTAGCATTAAACTCGCAACCAACAGCACTGTAACTCATGCCTGAAGGAAGCTTATCGAACGCACGTGTTTTTTTCATAAGGTACGTCACAGCCCTTCTGTGCTTAAGAACATCAGACAGCATTTCAGCACTACACTTGGGGCCCATTTTAAACATGAAAATCAACAACAAAAACACAAAAATGCAAAAAAAAAAAAACCAACAACACAAAAGACACTAAATAATCTGCAAAAGGATGCTTGTTTATAGTATGAGAACTGAGACAAGAAGGCAAAGTTTACCTTAGCTGAGAATGTGAGCATCAGGCAACTTTTCAAATTTTCCATTGCTCTGCACACATCTATGATTGCATTGAGAGTATTAGTTTTGGGTTTACATATAAAGTTTAGTAAATAGGGGAATTTACAAACACAGAATTGGTGAATAATGAGGATCGACTATATTGCGTAACAACAAAGTCAACACATTGGACAGCTAGGTCCTTGTGAGATGGTTAATTTGTCTTCTTTTTTATCTCCATGACCTTTGAGCTTAAATGAAGGTTTTGAATATTCGTATGCATGAATGAATTGAATGAAGTATATACAGCTGAAGATTTTTCAGTGTAGGTTGTATATATTGCAGAAAAAAACATGTTTAATATACTTTCTTCAGCATTTGCTAAGTGATTAGTAATCCAGCTGCAGTACATGGGGAAGGATGTTGCTTTCTTCTTATTTAACATCTTCATTAATAATCTGCAATAGGCAGTAAACAACAAATTAATGAAATCTGCAGATGATACTAAATTAAGAGGTGTTGAAAACACCAGTGAGAGTACTGTTATAGCAGAGAAGCACTTAGAAAAGTTAAAAATATGAAGGAAATCAGGAATGATAGAACTAGAAAAATACAAGCTAAAAATCCAGCTATGAAAATTGTAAATGCCTGGGAAACCTGGGCACTAACACTTGTTGTTTTTAAGTTGCCTGTCTAGTTGTTCATTTAGCAGGTATTTATTGAGTACCTACTATGTACCCGGTTTGATGCTCTGTCCTGGGGATGTCAAAGTGAACAGGACAGTCAAGGTCCCTGACTGATTGAGTCTATGTTCCAGTGGACGAGATAGAAAAAAGGATGAATAATCAAGAATCTCTAAGGTAACTTGGGAGATGACATTGGAGTTGAAACATGAAGGATGAGTGGAAGAAAGACCAAGGGGTAAGACTGCTCAAGAGGGAGCAATCTCAAAGGCAAAGGTCTGGAGAAAAATATAGCTGTGTTAGGCACAAGGAGTAGAATAGGAGAATGGCTGGAGCTTAAGGCAGGGTGGCCCAGGGGATGGGGATGCCTTGTGACAGGTGAAAGAGCAGGCTGGGGACAGATAATGTGGTGCTCTGAAGGCATTGCAAAGGAATTTGGATTTTATTCTGGGTCCGTGGGAAACCACTGAAGAGTCTGGAGAAGAATAAGAAATATGATTTGGCTTTCATTATTGAATTCAAGTGGGGTGAATATATGTGTTGCAAGGAGATCAATTAGGAGTTTATTGCAGTACTTCTGGCAGGAGAAGATGGTGGCTTGGACCAAGATCTGGAGAAGGAAAGTTATAGAAGGATCGGGACATAGTTTGGAGGTAAAACCAGCAGGACTTACTAATGGATATGGCTGAGAAAGGTGAAAGGGTGAAAGACTAGTGAGGAATCATGGGTGACTCTTAAGTAGTAGGCATATTCATATAAAGACAGGTCAGTTAATAGAACATAAGCAGAATGTCACATCAATGAACCTCAATGCAACTGGCATCTTGTAAGTGCAAAAAAATGGCAGATTATCTTGGTAGATGTGATGTGAAAACAAAAATACTGTATTCATGTGTGAAATAAACATTTATGAGATGTCTACCAAATGCCATATATATCATGTATATGACAACACTGAGATTACAACTATTAAATAAGATAAATCTTTGCCTTAGGTGTGGAGATGGGGGATGTCCAAATCTGATAGACAATGGAGGCCAGCTTGCTAAGGGAAGTGAGCCCTGATTTTAGACTTTGAAGATGAGTAAGAGTGTCCCAAGTAGACAAAGGACACCAGAGCATTTTAAGCCTAATCACCAATACCAGTATTTTAGTAGCATCTAGTAAGTGGTAAAATATTTTGGACTAATTCTTTCCAATGGACAGAAACTCAGGAGCACTTTTAAAAATTGAGTTGTAATTTACAGACAGTAAAATTCTCAGATCTTATGACTACAGTTAGATAACTTTTGACAAACTCATACACCTCTGTAACGCACACCCATATCACGATAAACATTTCCACCACTCCAGAAAGATTCCTTAGATCCCTTTCCAGTCAATGCCCCTCCCACCCAAAGACAACTATTGTTCTGATTTACTTCACCGATAGATTAGGCTTCCCTGGTCTAAAAAATCATATGAATGAAATTATACAACCTATACCCTTTGTGTCTGTCTGCTTTTTTTCACTCAGAATACTATGTTTCTGAAGTTCATCAGTTTTGTGGTACCTGCATTGGTGTTTTTTAATTATTTAAATAAAAATAGAGATTGGGGCAGGGCACGGTGGGTCAAGCCTGTAATCCCAGCACTTTAGGAGGCCGAGATGTGTGGATCACGAGGTCAGGAGATCGAGACCATCCTGGCTAACATGGTGAAACCCCGTCTCTACTAAAAAATACAATAAACTAGCCGGGCGAGGCGGCGGGCCCCTGTAGTCCCAGCTACTTGGGAGGCTGAGGCAGGAGAATGGTGTGAACCCGGGAGGCAGAGCTTGCTGTGAGCTGAGATCTGGCCACTGCACTCCAGCCTGGGTGACAGAGTGAGACTCCGTCTCAAAAAAAAAAAAAAAAAATAGAGATTGGGGTCTCCCTATGTTGCCCAGTTGGTCTCAAACTCCTGGGCTCAAGCCATCCTCCTGCCTTGGACTCCCAAAGTGCTGGGGTTACAGACGTGTGCCACAGTGCCCAAACTGTATTGGTCTTTTGTTCCTTTTTATTCTGGAGTAGTAGTCTGTGATTTGAATATAAACTCACTTGCTTATCCATTCTTACGTTGTTGGATTTTGGGTTATTTCAGTTTGGGGCTATTTTGAATAACGTAGCCATGGGCATTTTTATACAGTCCTTTGTGTGTACATATATTTTTATTTTTCTTGAGTAAAGACCTAGGAGTGGAATTGCTGGGTGATAAGGTAGGTAGATATTAAACTCTGTAAGAAACTGCCAGGACAGTTTCCAAAGTGGTTGTGCCATTTTACACTTCCACCAGCAATGCATGAGAGCTTCGTTTGTTCCACAGACTCTAATATTTGGGGTGTTCAATAACTTCAATGTAGTTATTTTAGTGAATGTGTACTGGTATTTCACTGTGATTTTAGTTTGTATTTTCCTGATGGCTAGTGATGTTGAGTACTTTTTCATGGGCTCATTGCTCATTCATATATTTTCTTTTACAAGGTTACTGTTTAAGACTTTTGCCCATTTTTATTAGGTTATTTATTTTTGCTAGTATTTATTAATGATTTTTGCTTCTGTGGTCATGAGAAGTTGGTCTGCAGTTTCTTTTTACTTGTCTTTGTCTAGTTTTGGTGTCATGGTAATGCTGGCTTGTGATTTGCTTGCTAGTTTTCATAATGTAACCTTAATGAGTAGAGGTCATTAATTTTGATAATGTCCATTATATATTTTTTAATTTTTTAAGTTTACGATTAGAAATTTTTATTTCTGTTTTAGAAATCTTTGCCTATTTCAATGTCACAAAGATATTCACCTATCTCTTTTGGAAACTTTACATCTTTAGCTTTGACATTCATTCAAATGTATACTTGTAGATGGTTTAAGGTATGAGTCAGGATTATTTTTTTTCCCATATTGACAGCCAGTTTTTCCAGCACTATTTGTTGAAAAGACTGTTTTTTCCATTAAATTGTTTTATTGCCTTGATTGAAAATCAGTTGAACATGCAATGTTGGTATACTTCTGGATTCTATATTCTGTTCTATTGATCTATTCAACCATCTGTACCCTCAAATCCCATTGTCTAGATTATCATAGCTTTAGAGTTAGTCTTAAAAATCAAGGAGTGTAAGTCTTTCAACTTTGTTCTTCTAAAAGACTGTTTTGACTATGCTAGATCCTTTGTATTTCCACATAAATTTTAGAATCAGCTGTCAATATCTGCAGAAAAGCCTGCTGGGATTTTAATTGGAGTTGTGTTGAATTTAAACATGTGTCATTTAATAATATTGAGTCTTCTAATCATGAATATGGTAAATCTCTCTTTTATCTTGGTCTTCTTTAATTTTTCTCAGCAATATTTTGTAGTGTCTTGCACTGATTTTGTTAATTTTTTTCTTAAGGGTTTCACGTTGTGCTGATGCTATTGTAATTGGTACTTAAACATTTATTTTTAATTGCTAGTTACTAATATATATATCATATGGCCTTGTATCCTGAAACCTTGCTAAATTCACTTATTAATTCTAACAGTTTTTTTTTTAAGATTCCTTGGAATTTACTGCATAGTCATGCTAACTGTAAACTGCAAATATATATATTTACTTTTCAGTCTAGATGACTTTTTTGGAAGGGGAGGTTATATTGACAGTACAATATTGAATAGAAGTGCTGAGCTTTACTTTGTTCTTGATAATAGGTTAAAATCATTCAGTGTCTCATTGTTCAATATGATCTTAGTTGTAGATTTTCTGTATATCATCTTTATTGGGTTGACAGAGTTTCATTTTATTCCTAATGTACGGACAATTTTTAACATGAATACGTGCCAAATTTTATTCAATGTTTTTCTTTATTTAGGCGATTGCATGATTTTTTTAATTCTGTTAATATGGTGAATTATATGGATTCATTTTCTAATCGAAACCAATCTTTTCTAGTGAAAATTTGTCTTTGATCCTTGTGTGTTAAGCTTTTAATTACTTCATTGTAATTAATTTTTTCTTTAAAATTTATTACTGTATTAAAATTGCTAATATTTTATTTATGATTTTTCCGTCTGTATTCAAGAGGGAAGTTGGTTTGTAGTGCTCTTTTCTTAAAATGTGTTTGATTTGGGGATCAGGAAATGTTGGCCTCAAATTGAGTTAGGATGGGATCCCTTAATTGGCATTGCTTCTTCCTTAAACATTTCATAGAATTCACCCAGCAAATTCATCTGGGTTTAGATTTTTCTTTGAGAAAATATTTTTAATTACAAATTCGGTTTCTTTAATTGATGTAGGGCTGTATTATTCTATTCTTGCACTGCTATAAAGAAATTCTTGAGACTGGGTAATGTATAAAGAAAAAAGCTTTAATTGGTTCACAGTTCTGCAGGCTGTATAGGAAGCATGATGCTGGCATCTGCTCAGCTTCTGGGGAGGCCTCAGGAAACTTACAATTATGATGGAAGGTGAAGGAGAAGCGAGCACCTCACGTGACTGGAACAGGAGGAAGAGAGAGGGGGGAGGTGCCGCAAATTTTTAAACAACCAGATCTTTTAAGAACTCACGATTGGCCGGGCGCGGTGGCTCAAGCCTGTAATCCCAGCACTTTGGGAGGCCGAGATGGGCGGATCACGAGGTCAGGAGATCGAGACCATCCTGGCT